>NC_061125.1:2669472-3290591 GCF_905220365.1 Vanessa cardui
AGTTAAATAATAATAATAAAAATAAAAATTTTAGGTGCAATATTTGACGATGGAAGTTTTTTCTTCGAAGCAGCATTTAACGTTGCCATCGATGCAGTATCTGAGAATGAAGAGAATCCATTTGTTGGCAATGTTATAAAAACTTCACCTGGTGATTTACTTGAAGCTGAAAATGCCATGTGCTCGCTTATGGAGGTTACAACAATATGTGTTACATTTGACTCGAGAGAGGCTAGATGGCCCAGTGGTTAGAACGCGTGCAACTTAACCAATGATTGTGGGTTGAAATCCAGGCACCACTGAATACTCATGTACTTAATTATAATAAAGTACATGAGTTATAATTCATCTCGTGCTCGGCGGTGAATGAAAACGTCATGAGGAAACCTGCATGTCTAATTTCATAGAAATTCAGCCTCATGTGTATTCCACCAACCGCATTGAAACAGCGTGTTGGAATATGTTCCAAACCTTCTCATCAAAAGGGAGAGGAGGCCTTAGCCCAGCGTTGGGTAATTTACAGTTTATTGTTGACCTTAAAAATTCAATTATAATTTTTAAATGTTATTCTTTCTTGTAGAGTTCTACATTTGCGATATTTGGACCTACGACCAGGATAACAGTACAACATATTCAGGGGATTGCAGACTTTGTAGAAATTCCACAAATTATTGTCGAACCGATTGAAACACAAAATCGAAACTGGTCTGCAATTAATTTATACCCTCATTATGTTTCTTATTCGAAGGTAATTGCAAGTAATATACCATGTTTTTCCTTTCGTTTTTTTCTTTAGTATATGATGGCGGACGAGCATATGGGCCACCTGATGGTAAGTGGTCACTATCACCTATAGACAATGAAGCTGTAAGAAATATTGACTATTCCTTACATCGTCAATGTGCCAACAACCTTGGGAACTAAGATTTTATGTCCCTCGTGCCTGTAGTTACACTGGCTCACTCACCCTGCAAACCAGAACACAACAATACTGAGTACTGTTATTTGACGGTAGAATAACTGATGAGTAGGTGATACCTACCCAAACGGGCTTGCACAAAGCCCTACCACCAAGTAAAGTTTTAAATAGCAGTAACATACATTTAATTTCAATAAGAAGAATAAATAATAACTTCAATGAAATTTTAGATATTTGCTGATATAATTCGAATGAAAGGTTGGACAGACTTCACAATTATATACGAAGGTTCTGAACATTTAGCAGTTCTGGATGGTATAGTTACTATACAAGATTTAGATTCAGAGGAAGACATATTAATGACGATAGTACAACTTCCAGATGGTGATGATTACAGGTAAATGAGAACGTTACTAAAATTAACTAAACTGTTGACTTAATTATAGCGAATAAATTTATATATTCTAGATCGCAATTGAAAACAATTAAATCATCTGGTTCCGTTAATTATGTAGTCAGCTGTGGAAAAGATAAATTACCTCAGTTTTTAGAACAAGCTCAACAAGTTGGCATAATGTCTGATGTACACAGCTATATTATTATGGATCCTGATTTTCAAACAATTGACATCAATCCTTATAAACATGGCGGTTCTAATATTACAGGTATTTTATAAACTAAAATATCTCATTTAAAAAAGAAAGCAAATTGTGGATTTACTATTTTTACCTAAAACTTATTTCTGTAACATAAACAAATTAATTAATTATCGAACTAAAAATTTACAGGAATTAGATTTTTCGATCCAAATTTGAAAGACATCGAAAACTTCGTATCTGCTTTGAATGAGAAAGTAAAAGAGCTTTCAGAAGGTAAAATAGAAAATGATATACAAGCAAGTGATCTTAATTTTAAATTGGCTTTAGTTTACGATTCAGTTGTCTTGTATACTTCGGCTATCAAGGCGATGGGTCTGGAGGAAGGCGCAAATTTTACGTGCGACAGCGGCGATACTTGGGCATTCGGTTCCACTATTATTAATCACCTGAGAACTGTAAGCCAAATTTTGTTACATACAATATTTGTTGACAAACAATAAACACTTTTGATCAAAAATAAAAAAAAGTGTTAGAGCTAGTAATATCACATATTTAATAAAGTACCATAAAAAATACGATTTAATGGAAAATATTGCTTGCTCCATTTAATTATTTTGGACATATTTTTTTATATTGGTTACTTTTAGATGGAAGTTGATGGTTTGACAGGAACCATTAAATTTGATGACGACGGTTTCCGTTCTGATATAGAGGTTGATGTGCTTGAGGTCATGGCTCATGGTTTTGAAAAGGTAAATGAGATTGTTGAATGAGAAGGTACAGAAGAATAATTATTGCTTAATATATTTTTTATATTTCAACATCAAGTAATTTATATTTATATAAACAACAGATCGGTACTTGGACTACGGAAGACGGTTTTAGTGAAGCTAGAAAAATAATTCCAGGAGTAGAACAGGAAGGAAGTGAATCTATGAAAGGCAAACACTTCATTGTTCTAACTGCGTTGGTACGTAACACTTAAACAAAAGCTCATATCTAAACGAATTTCCCTTAAAATGTATATATTACAGAGTGCACCCTATGGAATGCTGAGGGAGTCTTCTAAAAAGCTAGAGGGCAACGAACGCTATGAAGGTTTTGGTATAGAAATCATTGAAGAACTGGCAAAGATGAATGAATTCAACTACACATTTGATATCCAAGCCGACGGCGTTTATGGGTCATATGACTCTAAAACTCGCAAATGGACTGGAATGATGGAAAAGATAATGGACGGTGTAAATAACATTCTTTATCTAAATATCTGAAATATAACTTATCCATGTTAATATTTTTAAGTCAGATATGGTAAATAATTGTTATTGCATTAAATTTTTCAACTTTCCTTTTTGATATATTTCATTTTCTTCTCTGTTACAGAGGGCAGATTTTGCAATAACTGATTTGACGATAACAGCAGCGCGTCAAAAAGTGGTAGATTTTACCAGTCCGTTTATGAATTTAGGCATAACTATCTTGTATAAAAAACCAACGAAGCAGCCACCTGACCTTTTCTCTTTCATATCCCCATTTTCATACCAGGTTAGTTATATACATAGACAGAGATTAAGGTTGAAAATGTAGCCTATCTTATAATAATGGCAACCAGTCCCTACTTCGTATGACTGCATTGCTGATACTAAAGATTGTATTTATATACAACTCGCTGACTTTTTTAAATACTTTTTATGGGATATTGTACAAATGCACAAAATAGCATCACAATAATGTACTACAACATTATTTTGATGCTATTTTGTGCATTTCTTTACATACTCACCTCTTGAATCACTCTGTATATAAAAAACTCATCAAAATTTGTTGTATATGTCTTTTCAAGATTTAAGCAATACTACTATGTATTGCTTAAATCACAAAGAGCGGTAAACGAACGGTTTGGTTTTATACTAAGCAGTGATCTTAGCATGTATACTCTTTTCGTTAATAGGTGATTCCAAAAAGGTTTGATTTTTTATGATTTAATAAAATAAATTGATCTTTAAGGTTTGGGGCTGGCTAGCTGGTGCATACGTTGGTGTATCTGTATTACTCTTCATACTTGGACGATTTGCTCCGGAAGAATGGCAGAATCCATATCCTTGTATAGCAGAGCCGGAAACTTTGGATAATCAATTTACATTAGCGAATTCATTTTGGTTCACCCTAGGAAGTGTGCTGACACAAGGATCCGAAATAGCGCCCATGTAATTACTTTTGTCAGTCAATTTAACGACAGGTACAAGGGATATAAAATCTTAGTTCCCAAGTTTGGTGGCGCATTTACGACGTAATTAATGGTTTATGTTTCTTACAGTACCATGTTTATTGGCGTTTGTGACCACTTAACGTCAGGTGGCCTAATTGAAAAGACTGCAATTATCAAAAATTTTTTAAAAGTATATGACACCAAGTCTGACGTTGTAGCTTTGCCGAATTTGCTTACATACTTTTGAAAGAAAGAAGAAGTATAGAAAGTTGTAATATGTTACGTTACCAGGCAACAATATTTCTTTTTTATAAGTTTATACGTTAATAATATGATATATATCACTTCTTTTCAGTGCAGTGTCGACAAGGATGGCAGGCAGTATGTGGTGGTTTTTTACTCTCATTATGGTATCATCATATACAGCTAACCTCGCTGCATTTTTGACCGTTGAGTCGAAGTTCTATGCCATCAAGAGTGTATCCGATCTATCAAACAATCCATATGGCATAACCTATGGGGCAAAGAAAGGAGGCGCTACTTTTAGTTTTTTCAAGGTTACTTATGGGTCTTATTACACATATTATGTGTAGCCGAATCTTTGATTGATATTTTACGAATAATTTTAGGAGTCAGATAACATTCTTTATCAAAAAATGTACCAGTATATGGACGCCCACCCTGAATTGATGACACAAACAAATGAAATCGGACTCGAGAGGTAAGTCACCTTTATAAATTTACATATTTTTTCGAAGAAATGTATTCTTTGACGACCGCTTGGTACGTGGTAGTGGCTATCAACTAGTGGCATTATAACTGCAAATTAAGACGACCCAGGTTCGAATAAAAAGTCATCTTCAAGTTCAGGTTTTCGGTTAACGAATTCTCTGTAACAGCTGATAGTTGGGAAGTCGAATGTGTAACACTTTCGTAACTTGGAAAACATCTTATAGTATTATATTAGGCTTAAGAGAGTTTTCCGGTCGTACCATATTACTGTCCAATAGGACTATGAGGGTAAAGAAATAGAAAATGTACCTCTAGTTACGTACACACGTACACGTAAATATCTAATACGAATATGTCTAGCTTTTGATATTTGCCACTGTGACTGAAATGTTGTCAATATGATTTAATTTACGTTAAAATTTATTTTTTAGAGTTAAATCTGAAGATGAAAACTACGCATTCTTAATGGAGTCCACATCGATCGAGTATATGGTGGAGAGAAACTGCGACGTTGCTCAAGTGGGGGGGCTTTTAGATAGCAAGGGTTATGGCATTGCAATGAAGAAAAGTATGTATAATAATACCAATTTTTTTTTTGAGTTCATTGAACTGTATAAATGTATATTATATAAATTAGTATGTAAATTACTAATTATTTTAGAGATGTGATTCCATTAATCTCATGTACATTTTAACTACTCCACTTTTGTTTTCAGATTCTCCATACAGGCAACCGATGAGCGAATCAATATTGCAGTTACAGGAACAAGGAAAGATCATGAGGATGAAGGATAAGTGGTGGAAGGAAAAAAGAGGGGGTGGCGCTTGTGCGGTAATATGATAAAAATACTTCAATCTTTATGTATGTATTTGGGACAAGATGGCCTCTAGGTTTTGTGATTTTTAATGATCACTGAGTTTTCTTATGATTAATTAAATATTATTTAATGCTCAGAGGTGACACCTGTTTGTCGGACAAAATTGAGGAACTTGTATGATAATTGTCGTATAAATAATCGTATCTATTAATTAATCACTCGATTCGCTGGGCATTAAAGATGAGGCTAGGATTAACAAAAGTAAACAAAAATCTATAGACGAATCATAGCTTTATATTTACTTGATTAAAGCACAAAAAAAGACATCTATGACAATCACTGTTTTCGTGTAAATCAATTATTTTGGTTCCCACGTGACATTGGCGAAATACTCTGTGCCTTTTTGGCACAAATAAAAGCCACAAAAATCCTTTTGGAAAAAACATTTTGAAATGTTATTTTCTATACTTTTAATGTATTTGACTCAACCTAAAATTGCTTAAAGATTGAAGGCGAATAATTAAAACTAAATTAAATTTCCCAGGATGATGACACAAGTAGCGGCGATGCCCAGCCACTGGTATTAGCAAATGTGGGTGGAGTGTTCATTGTACTGGCAGCTGGTTCTGGCTTAGCTATCGTTTGTGCCTTCATTGAAATGACTATCAATGTATGGATGATCTCCCACAAAGTCAAGGTGGGAGAATAATTATTTATTTGTTTCATGAAAACTTCCTTCTTCTATTAAGTATACTTGATTCCTATACATAATTTAGAGGTGCTAGATTTAAAGTCCATTCCATAATAATTAATTGTCGAAGCGATTTCGTAGTTCGCTTTTGTTCAAACTAATCGATTGCCAAGACAATGATGATAATTACTGAGATTGCGTTTTGTGATCGACAATTGTTCGTCAAATTAATAAAATCTTTAAAAAATTTCGAAAAAACTAAATATTCAAACGTCAGTTATGCCTAGTTCCACCGTAGTTCTGATGATGAATATATTTATTTACTGATCGTCAAAAAAATCAGAATTTTTATGAGTTTTCCGATGTTTTTAGGTTTCATTCAGAGATGAATTGATTGCGGAGTTGAAGTTCATATTCAGCTTCAGTGGAGACGTGAAGCCAGTTCGTCATCGAGAGTCAACAGGGAGTGGATCTAAGGGCTCCAAAAAAGACGATGACGATAAGGAAGAAGATGATGTCGAATCTACTAGAGACGATGATAGACATGGTGCCCAAACACCTCATTCTGAGAGATCCAGTCACTCGCATCACACAGCTCACAGTAGACGCCAGAGTAATGCAGTCCAAATGGCGAAAATGCGAAAATACAGCAGGCAATTTTCGAATATGACATAAGGATATTAACAAATCAATACATATGTATATGTTTATTTATTACACTTAGTTCCTTTTAAACATGTAACAATTTTGAAAGACATATAACGAATAAAAGACTTAGTGACTTAACACAACATAAGTTTTATTTACAAAATTCTCCTTTTAGAGACAGTAATACTAAGGTATACTCATGGCAGTATCAGGATGGCAGTATAAGGAAACATCTCTATATTTATGATTTCAGCGACTACCGCTATCGTATACTGCAACTAAAATATAATAGAATGTCAAAGTCATTCCTACTAGACTGATTAGTCCCTGCTATTATAGCTTATTTTAAGTCATTAGATATAAACACAACTCTCAGTATTTTGTTTTAAGTTAAGTTTTAAGTATTTAACCGTGACAGTGGACCGTTTACTATTGTATCAGTTTTTACGTTAAAACCACGAAGGTGTGAAACCGTGAGTAATCCATGATGTAGAAATAGTCTACTCATTGTCTACCTCATTGTTCTAGCGGATTGGTATATAGCCAAAAATCTTGATGATCTAGGTTCAAACCACAGATCAAGGTCGTGAAGTACTTGGTCCAGCTCTAGAAATCTGTCTGGTCGTTTCGGGTTTGCCGTCCTATCGGATTATGACTGTGACGAAACAGAGTGCATCTGCGGACCGAAATTCGCTGGATGATATTAGCATCATCGTAGTCTACATTAAGGTCATAAATATGTATGAATAACAAATCAGAATAGTTGCAGTACGTACAGCGTGGAAATGCGAACAAAATGTTTCTTTTGGCTTAAAATGAACGAGCCCTCTTGTTACCAGTGGTGGCAAGGCTTTTAATGAAGGTTTTTACTCTATTGCTCTAAGATCCAGGCCTTGCAGGTATTGTAAATGCAAATGAAACTATATCATTTGTTTTTGTTTACGGTTTCCTTTTAAGTTATCTCCACACATGTGCAGTTTGTGCGGTTGTGTATATATATTTAATTAGATTACTTTAATGTACTTTCATTTTATTGACATACAGCATCATAATGCAAATTTAATTTTGTAACTTTATTAATATTAATTCTAATATTTTAATTTCATACTGTAAAACGCTTTTCCAACAGGTGTTGACGTTGTTTGTAGTTAAATTCAATTGACAATCACTATAATATTTTTCGGAATATAACTTTAAACTCTAAACAGACTTTTCAAATACACTCATATTTTATTAGTAAAACTATCTCATATTGCTGGCAATTATTAAAAAAAAAAACTTTACAATACGTATATACATATATATGACCTTAATTGATTAATATTTGATGCGTTACGATTATCTATAAAAATTTTTTTTAAAAAAATAGCACCGACTTCAAAGTGATCACTAAAAAAGTAATAAAATAATTTGATTTAAACACGTATCATTGAAATCGGACGATTTTGAGTGAAAAACAAAATGTAGAAATATTTACATACGAATGGTCGATGTCGAAGTCGGTGTTATTTTTTTTTTATAAAATATTTTATTTTACTCTTTTAGTGTTATTTTCTCAAAATAGAGATTAAAAGTCCTTATGTAACAAATGGTTATTTGTTGATTTTTTCAAATAGCGCTGAACCTATTTCAATAAAACTTATATCTGGAGCATGATATACCAAACAATAACATAACAAAAGAAATGTTTAGTGAACCTGTACTTCTCTTCATAAAAGCTACAAAGAGGAGTATAAATCCATATATTAATCTTGAAAAAACTATTTCCTAACTCCTAGTAATTGAGGACTTACACCTTCCATCATCAGCTCAGCAGTGTAATATTATGATTGCCAGAAGCAATTGCCAATATAACTTCAGAAAATATCTAAAACACGGTACATGTGCCTATAAAATATGAGGGTTTCCCTCGATTTCTTCAGGATCACATCATCAGAACCTGTTTTAATTAATATTATATTATATAATTACGCGTCTTCGAGAAATCGGTGAACATACATTTAAAAAAATATATTATACATACAGACGAATTGAGAACCTCTTCCTTTTTTGAAGCCGGTTAAAAAGTCATAAATAAATATCATGTATTTTGTCTGCTGCTGCTGCTGGAGCTGGGATGGCCCAGTGGTTGGAACGCATGCATCTTAACCGATGATTGCGGGTTCAAACCCAGGCAAGCACCACTATATATATGTGCTTAATTTGTGCTTACAATTCATCTCGTGCAAGGCGGTGAAGGAAAACCTCGTGAGGAAACCTGCATGTCTAATTTCATAGCAATTCTGGCACATGTGAATTCCACCAACTCGCATTGAAACAGCATGTTGGAATATGTTCCAAACACTCTCTTTAATGGAAATGGAGGCCTTATCTCAGCAGTGGGAAATGTACAGGCTGTTACTTTACTACTTTTACTTCATCTATTTCGTGATTGTCATTTCTGTTGATGATCCTGTGAATAAATAAAAAATATGTCTACTGTAAGTGAAAACGGGGCGAAAAGAACAAATAACAGGAAAGTTGCAATAAAATTAATAAGCTTTATAAAAGGACACGAGATATAATGTAATAAGTTTGTGGAGCAATTTGTTCTGCTAATGGAAGCTCGGTGAAAGATCGTGGTCGTGGTCACCGAGGTCGGTGTCCATTTCGCGGCGACACTGAAATAATGACCGTATATATCATTCAATACTATGCAGATTTATAGAATGTTACTAAAGAAAGGCTATATCAGCTTACTGATATAAAAAATAATCTAAAATTTACTTATGTAAAAATATATATATATACATTTTTTAATAATGCCCTTTTTAAATCACTTATTTTAATTATCTTAGTATGTATTTTACTATTTATTGTCGAATCAAATCAAAATATACTTTATTCAAGTGGGCTTTTACAAGCACTTTTGAATCTTCACTTAACAATTAAATACCACCGGTTGCGAAAGTAGATTCTACCGAGAAGAACCGGCAAGAAATTCAGTTGTTACTCTTTTTCAGCATTAAAAAATTACCATTGCAGGTAAAAAAATTAAAAATATGAAAATTATGTGGTTTTGTTTGAATAAGAACATGCATTCATAGGTTAAGATTGACGCGTTCTAAACATTGAGCGATTAGCGTGTGAATAAAATAAAATAAAGATTTCTGTCAAAATTTAAACATATCCGAGGTTCTACAAATATTTTAATAGAATTATCTAGAGGTCGGTATATATTGATAATCAGCTCCAAATCATCTCCACAACAGAAGGGTAGGAGTAAATATAATATACAAAGTTATAAAAGCAAATAATTGTACAAAGATATTTTATGTGAGAATAATTAATTAAAAAAAAAACGTTCGTGATCACGCCCATTAATGATAGCATAATATTTTTCTTTTTGCCAATAAATTTATTATATTTATTTCGCTTGTATAAATATAAAGAAAACTATTATTCAGCTTTCTTAAAAAATCATTACGACTTCACAATGACAGCGATTTGTAGTCCCGCCAAAATGGCGCCCATTTTTTCGGTTCTCTAATGTATTTTTAACAGCAATAAATCACATAAAAAGGTAAAATAACAACCGAGGTGGGATAATCAAAGAGTATTTATTTAAAACAGAATTATAATTTAATAATAAATGTTTATCTAGGTTAAGTAACACTTCCTTCAAGGTATATTTATACGTGCAAATAGCCTTTCTACACTTTCATAACAAATTTCCATTAGCTGTAAAGATCAGGAGTATGTATTTCCATTAAAATATATTAGAAACGTATTTTGTTAATTTATACACTGTACGTATATACTTATATAAAGTGAAAGTAAATTTGTCTGTCATTTATATTTTTTTGAAATTTAGAGGCCACCTTTTTAAGCCTAAAATCTATCAACCCTTAAGACGTAAGCAAAGCCGCTGGCAACGGTCTGATTAATGAAAATAGTTTTACATTTTTAAGTGTTTATTATAAAGTTATTTATAGGAATGGATCTAATTTGAAATATACTGTCATGCCATACCGCGAGAACGACTTTACAGATTTCATTCATCTTTTTATTTTATGTTGATATGATATTTTATGTTGATATAAGTATATTATAGTAAAAAAAATATGCAGCAAAAATTTAAGCTCTTTATGACAGATGACAGACATACTTAAAACGGGTTTTGTAATAGTAGCTGTGATCGAAATACGCATTACTATTTTAATGTTATTTATACTTATCATATACTCACTGATATAAAATTTAATAAGTATATAAATATATGAAGGAAGCTAAATACATTAATGCCCCGAAATCAGATCAGATTGTCAGCTAAGGAATTAGTCACCCTCAAAGTCACGGATTAGCTAGTTTAGTTACCAACGTTTTCGTTTTCTATATAAAAAATATTTTTGATAATCATTTCATCATTGATAAAAAAAATTGTAATGAAACAAATCATTGGTTTAGAAATCAAACAAATATTTTATTTGTTAATTTGTGCATTAAGTAGGTATATACAAGCTGTGAATTTATCAAAAAGACATATAGTTAGGGAGGCGAATAGGGGAATTTTCGGTAATACTCGAGCGTAGCAGTTTAAGATATAGGAGATACCTTAGACCTAATAGCCTTGTAAGTATTAGCTCTATATGTAGTGACGCGCGCCTATGATAGACGATCAGATTAGTAAAAAAAAAAACGATAGTCTGAAATACTCGAGCGCGTCAGATTAAGATATTGGGGGTTGATTTTAGTGTTTTAAGACTAAATTTAACTAATCTGACGATACGTCCTTGACGCCGCCGAGTTATAGGGTCGCGAACTTGTAAAAAAAACACGTTAATCCGGCATTCTCGAGCGCGATTTTTATTTTTTTTATTTTGAAAATATAATCTAAAACTTACTAAAAATACAAAATCTGCCGGTTTCCGCATGACCGGAAGTGTGGAGGAGCCATTTCGTCTTCCGAAAAACGCGTTGCGGCATATAAGTCGCAATGAACGATACATTTTGCAAAGAAAAAAGTTTAAATAAACAAAAAAGGTAATTTTATTTTACACAAAAAAGCTCTCTTTACATTTTTGTCCAAAATTAAAACTTTTTGACTTGAAGCATCATAAAAACTCAAACTCCCGGTATTTTGAGTATATCTCGAAAACTGAGAGTGTGTTAAAAAAATCGATATGAAATAACGATGATTAAATTATGTGACTTTTATTATATCACAATTTTTTTTTTCTAATGCTTCTCGACAATTTTCGTGAACTCAGAAAAAGTTACGCGTATCTGTGTACAAAAGTATTATTAAAATGTCAATTTTCATGTATGTATATTATTCAATAGCCTGTTGATCCTTAAATTGTTTTTCGGACGTACCGTAAGCAAAACGAAGTGAAGAATTGAAGCAAAAAAGAGGGAATTAAGAGAAAAGAGGAGAAAGAAAGGAAAAAAAAGAAACCAAAAAACCTTTTTCGGTCAGATTTAGAGAACCCACCAACATTTTTGTCAGATTAAGATAATATGCTTTCAGGATACCGAGATAAACCTCCCTTATGAAAATCTGACGCGCTCGAGTATTTCATAAAAACTTTTTTTTTTGCATTTTCAAAAATTCATCGTAACTTATCGTCACGCCGAAATCGTCAGTTTTTTTAAAGGGAGCTTCCTTGGGGCCTACTTAACACCCCTTCCGAAAATCTGACGCGCTCGAGTAAATTTTTATTTTTTTGCATTTTTGACTACTTTATATGCCTACCCCCACCACGCAAACCGGCAGATTAGTGTACCGTTGTTATCAGAGGAACTTGGGGCATACGTAGTATGAATATCTGACGCGCTCGAGAATGCACAAGTAACTGTTTTTTTTAACATTTTTGAAAAACCGTACACGTTAAACCCACCGCTAAAATGGTTTTTACCATACGAGCTTTTCTATTCGAAATTATTTTATCTTTCGATTTTGATAGGCCTCGACGGCGCCGTTGAATTACGCCATTTAACTACCTCGCCTCCCTAACTAATAGGTACATTTAAATATTTGAATTTAATATGTGACACTTGGCATTGAAGCAAAAACATGTAATCCCTCTCTAATTGTATTCCTCCATTGGTGGAAAGCTGTTTTATTTCTCTGATAGAAAACCACAATTTCGAAAGTCAGAACTATGATCATTTTTATAATTATAAATTGTAAATATTTATATTTTTTTATTAAATAGCTTTGCACGGGACTTCGAACGCGTTTGAATTTAACAAAAACGTTATTGTTGTTTTTAATCCTTATACTACAGCTATCAGTGAAAATTCCACCAAAATTGGTCCAGCCGTTCCAGATATTAGCAGAAACGAACAAAGACATAGACAGACGAACTAAAATTGTAAAAAATGGTCATTTAGTAATATAGCGGTTATTCCAATATTACAAGCAGACTCTTCAATTTTATTATATATATCGATGTATAGAAGATATCTCTGGTAAACAATTATTATTATATTTTGTATGTTTTAAGAATATTCTCTGCGTCGAGCAAACGCTACACTCAGGCCCCCAGAGGAATGCTTCGAAGTATGAGAATGGTGAGTCCTATGCGAATCGCTGGACTTCGCTGAGCGAAGAGATCGCAGTGATGTTATTTCGTCCTTTCCTTCTAAGTCCGCTAGGGCTTCCGCGCTGCCGCTGTCAGTCTTGGGCGGCCGTTTGAGTGGTTTGATGTCTCCGTTGAACTTGAGAGCAAATTTCAACTCTTCTACCAGCTCATACTTGAACGTCGTCTGAAGAAAAAGGTCATAAGAATCTTTTAAAGAACATGATTATTAATACTTTATATATAATAGCAGAACGTCATTTTTGCATTTTTTTTTTAATTTCAATAAATTTTTAAATTTAGAATTCTGTAGGATTCTATATTATAAATTAAATAATAAAAGGAAAACATACGTTATATATACTACAATATTATTAAAGATATTTATTTATTGGATTAATTATGTACGAAGGGTAATTTAAAAAAAAACCAATGAAATGGTTAATATAATTCAAAATCACATATGTAAAGAAAAATATAAATTACGTAACCATCTGGTATATGAAAAGGAAATTTTTCTTCAACTTTAATAAAAAAAATACAAGAAATAAAACGTCAAATCAAATCAAATCAAATCAAAATAAACTTTATTCAAGTAGGCTTTTACAAGCACTTTTGAATCGTCATTTTACAATTAAGTGAAGCTACTTTCCGAACCGGTGGTTCGGAAAGTAGATTTTACCGAGAAGAACCAGCAAGAAACTCAGTAGTTACTCTTTTTTAACATTTAAAAAATACAAAGTCATGTTAATTAAATACAATTATTTAAATTAATATATCCTGCTTGGAAGTCATGTGTCGTTTGGAAACTCATGTCAAAGGTATTAAAAATCCTTGCATATATTTCCAACTTGACTCCGAAATCTCCAACTGTTACTCGTTACTGTGATAACCAAGTGTTAAAAATACACTTGGTTATCACAGTAACGCTGTCAAAAATATTGATCTAAATTAAAATATAAAGTGTAGTCAGTATTAAAACTTACATTATATTTAACAGATCTCTTGAAAACACCCCACAACATATCGAGTGTTGATATTAATATACCAATCAAGCAGCCCACGCCGAGGACTACGAAAGCTCCTAACATGTTCTTCATTCCCAATTGTTTCTGTTCTTCATCTCGTTTCTCCTGAAATTAAAAGAGAATAAGCGAAAAATAATATGTAATGATTTTATTTATTTATTTATTTATTTATTTTTTTTTTTTTATGGCATAGGTGGCTAACGAGCAGGAGGCTCACCTGATGGAAAGTGACTACCACCGCCCATGGACATCTGCAACACCAGGGGGCTTGCAGGTGCGTTGCCGGCCTTTAAGAAAGGAGTACGCTCTTTTCTTGAAGGTTCCCATGTCGTATCGGTTCGGAAAAACCGCCGGCGAAAGCTGGTTCCACAAAGTAGTTGTGCGAGGCAGAAAATGTCTGAGAAATCGCGCTGTTGTGGATTTTCGGACATCAAGGTGGTGCGGGTGAAACTTAGAGTTTTGGCGAGATGTCCGAAGGTGAAATTCAGCAGCCGGGATTAATCCGAACAATTCCTCGGAACATTCCCCGTGAAAAATTCGGTAGAAGATGCAGAGTGATCCAACATCTCTACGCAAAGCCAAAGGATCAAGGAGATCGGAAAGGGCTTGATCGTCGATAACTCGGGCCGCTCTACGTTGAATGCGGTCAAATGGAAGGAGCTGGTACTGGGGAGCACCCGCCCAGAGGTGAGAGCAGTACTCCATGTGAGGCCGAATTTGCGCCTTGTAAAGTTTTAGGCGAGGGGCCGACGTGAAATACTGTCTCGCCTTGCTGAGCACACCCAGCTTTTTTGAAGCCAATTTGGCTTTGCCTTCCAATTGACCGCGGAACTGAACGAGGCTCGAAATATCAACGCCAAGTATTCCGATACTACCTGTAGCGGCTATCGAAATGTTCTCAAATTGTGGAGATACGACAAATGGTATTTTTTTTGCGGTTAACGCGCAAACTTGCGTCTTTTTGGGGTTGAAATGGACTAAATTTAGTCGGCCCCAATTCGAGACTTCGTTTAACGAAGATTCGATTTCAGACACAAGTTTGATCCGGTTCTCTTCGACGTTTTCCCGAGAAATATTAGCGCGGCCGGTGTATAAGGTGTCAACGGTACTGTCGTCTGCATAGCAATGAATATTCCCGATTTGCAACAAATCATTGATATGCAGAAGAAACAGAGTGGGTGATAGGACGCAGCCTTGTGGAACACCAGCATTGACGAATTTTAAGTCAGAGCATGCACCGTCGACAACGACCTTGATGCTCCGATCTGCCAAAAAGCTGGTAATCCAATTGCATAATTTCCCGGGAAGCCCATAGGAAGGAAGCTTCGAAAGAAGCGCTTTGTGCCATACACGATCGAAGGACTTCGCTATGTCCAAGCTGGCTGCTAATGCCTCCCCTTTGCTCTCAACTGCTTCAGCCCACCTGTGAGTAAGGTAAACTAGAAGATCACCGGCTGAGCGACCCCGACGGAAACCGTACTGGCGGTCACTAATCAGCTGATTCTCCTCTAGGAACCGCAGGAGCTGGCAGTTAATAAGGGACTCCATTACCTTGGAGAGCAAGGAGGTGATGGCTATAGGCCTATAATTGGACGGATCTGAGCGGTTCCCTTTTTTAGGGATCGGGTGCACCAAAGCTGTCTTCCATGAGTTCGGGACGACGCCTAATGTGTAGGATTGCCGGAAAAGACGCGTTAAGACCGGTGCCAACTCGGGAGCACATGTCCGTAGCACGATTGGAGGGATGCCATCAGGTCCACTCGACTTATGAATATCCAAGGAAAGAAGTGCTTTGCGAACTGCACTTTGGCGGAATTTAACCTCCGGCATCGTGGTATCACACCGCGGAATTGTCGGTGGAGACTTTCCTTGGTCATCCAGAGTCGAGTTCGACGCGAAGAGAGAGCCTAAAAGATCAGCTTTCTCTTTCGCGGTATGGGCCAATGACTCACCGTCCCTGTGCAGAGAAGGAAACGAAGGCTGACAGAAATTCCCTAAGACAGCCTTAGCGAGAGACCAGAACGCACGGGTTCCTGAAGGGAGGCGTACCAGTCTTTCGCCAATTCTGCCAATGTACTCCGTCTTCGCCCTAGCAATCACGTTTTTGAGGGACCTAGAAGCAGAGTTATATTCCTTTTTGAATGCACTGGTATTTACATCACGAGACGCAGATGCATTAGCCCAGGTTTGATAGCGTTCCCACTTTCGGCGTGATGCCGTTTTGCAGAAGCGACCAAACCAAGGCTGGGACTTGCCACCGATGGGTACTGCAGAGTAAGGAATGAATAGTTCCATACCCTGAAGCACCACATCGGCAACAGAGTCAGCAGCAGCGTTCGGATCATCCGGCGAGAAACAAATCTGCCCCCATGGGTAAGATGCAAAAAAAGACCGCATCCCATCCCAATCTGCTGACTTGTAGTGCCACACTCGGCGGCACCCAACAAAGCGAGGCCTTGAGTACCGCATAACCGGCACTGTACTCCGGACGAGACAGTGGTCCGACGAGCCCAGAGGGGGATCGACGGTAACCTGAAAGCCATCCGGATGCGAAGTCAGCAGAAGGTCCAACAGGGAAGGTGTATGATCCTCCACATCCGGTATTCGCGTTGGCGAGTTGACCAGTTGTGTCAGATCATATGCTAGAGCGAAGTCCAGAACAGATCTACCCGCATGATCGGTGGTGCGTGAGCCGAGCCATTCAGCGTGATGGGCATTAAAGTCGCCCAGAATAATGATCTCTGCGGATGGAATCTGCTGCAGCACGGAATCTGTAGCCAATTGGACGTGCTCAACCAGTCGGTCGGTTTCGGCATTACCACTATGGGACCTATAAAGGCACGCATAGATTCGCGGATGGTCATCGCAGTCTACACGCAGCCAGATAATCGATAGGTCCTGTCCTTCAAGGCTGCCGAGGCGTCGAGAACAGATATCATCTCTGACGTAAACGCATACCCCAGCTCGTGGCACAAAGGAATGTTCCAATTTGTACCCAGGGTACGAAAGAAAAGTCGTATCGGCAGGAGAAGATATCTGGGTCTCGGTTAGAAAGAGCAAGGCCGGCTTCGCCGTTTCCAGATTGTAGTGAACGGCGTTAAGGTTAGAGTTGAGTCCCCTTATGTTGCAGAAGTCCACAGCGAGGGTGGTAGGGGTTGCCTTATGATGCCTGCTCCGCTTGCCTCGAACAGTGGCGAGCGCAAAATTGCCCCCCCCCAGAATTCGGAGGGCAGCCTGGGCATCCCTGCTCAGGTGGTGTATGTCCTGAGCATGGATGCCCAGAGAGGGATTCTCCACCGCTGTCGCTGGTGGTACCCTCCTGGGGTAATTTAACCATATTCTGCACAACCATCCAGTTTTGGGGGGGAGGGGGATTGGGCCTCCGGAACTCTCACTTACCGGGCGAAACGCGGTAGCATAGCTACCACTTTACGCCGATTTTAAGTGAGAGAGTGGTACTTCCCCGGGCGTGCCGGCCCATTCGGCTGTAACCCGAAGGTATACAGCGTGGCACTACCAGTGCCACGCTGTATACCTTCGGGTAAAATGATTTTATACCTACTGCTTATCTAGATAAGGTCTTATTTTGATTGACAATTCGATTTTACATGTGTGAATGCACATAATATTCGAGACGAAAATAACACTTTAAGAGTATGCGTACACACACATAAAATGTTTCTATAATACACTATCGAATGATACGCATACAAAGACATATTATACCTAAAAATAGGAGATTTTCGTTTCCTTCGTCGCGAGAAATACGACGCTACTATAATGTCTATTAATATTTATCATTTAAATACTTTAGAATGTGTTTCAATGAATTAATAATTAATTTCCACTTAATGATTACAACCCTTCTATTTTTATTTATGACACACCTATCTCAAATGATTTCTATTCATTTCAGGAGTAGCAACTTTGGCTTCATATATAAAAATACGTCAATTATGAAAAATAAAAGGAAATTTTTGCAAGACAAGACCAATAGAATATTATAAATCACATTGACAGCTTAAAATCAATTCTAAAATGAGCAAACATTTTTTTTAATCTACATTTTTAGGGTCCATGAACCCTTCACGGATCCCAATACTTTGCATTTGCGTGAACTAATATATGGTTTCATAGACTAATATATGATTCCCATAGACGTATTCTACAAAATATATCACAGACTAATTTATCATCATCCATTTTTATCAGCATTTAAATGGATATTGCAAAGTAATAAATCTTTTTATATGCAGAGAATTGTCATTAAATCCCATCTGCTTTCGACGCATCCAGGGATTAAATCTGTGTAATAAAAATAAATTACCTTCTAAACATGTAGTCACTGGTAGGGGTCTGTGCTTACGTCTGGGTGTTACCACGTAGTCATTACATATGGGACAACGTATGGGTTCCAAAGGCACATCAACGTGAATATGTTTCTTGATAAATGTAATACTTCTAACAGCACCAATGTTTATGGGCGATGATACCATACAGTAGCCTATTTATTCACCTATCAATTTGTAATACTGCCACCATCAATATTATTAGCCAATACCCGATATTCCGATTGTTTTTTTAATATTTTGTATACAATGTTCTGATCCAACTTGTATCTTTTGATCTATGTTAGAAATCTTAGAACATGTTCAAAAACACTATTAATAAAGATGCGTTAATATCACTAATTGGTATATACCCAAGCATAATCGATCTCTTCTCAGAGAAGGTAACACGTCAGGAAATGAGCGTTACACGTGGCACTCCTGAATACTCCTGCAGACGAGTCAAGATCGTTTCCGAGCGTATATATATAATATGGACTTACACTACATTTCCCTCCTCCCATCTTTTCTTTCCACCATAAATCCTTCAGCTTTTTTATCTCACCGCTCTCTTTAAGTTTCAACAAAGCTTCGTCTATGTATTTTTTATAAGGTGACCCTGAAAATAAAAAAGTGAATAAACTGATTATAATTTCATGGGTACGTCACTCTGAGGTCCTGGGTTCGATTCCCGGCCGAGTCGATGTAGATTACCATTAGTTTTCTATGTTGTCTTGGGTCTGGGTGTTTGTGGTACCGTCGTTAATTCTGATTTCCATAACACAAGTGCTTCAGCTACTTACATTGGGATCAGAGTAATGTATGTGATGTTGTCTCATATTTTAAAAAAAAATATTTATTGAGTTTTATAGAAGTATTTTTTCAAGAATGAGTACATAAGAGGAAGTTAAAAAGTGGCATATAGTCAAGAAGTTATATGGCGGCTATAACACGGTCATGTTATGTGGAGAAATGAAGAACTTGTTATGAGGAAGGTCTTGAGCATGATTGTGGATGGAAATAGAGGCAGGAGACGACCAATGAAACGATGGATGGATTGTGTGAAAGATGATATGACTGGAAAGAAAGTTACTTCAGATATGACGTTAGATAGGGAAGTATGGAATATGAAGACATGCTACACCGACCCAAAATAAATTGGGATAAGCCAGGACGATGATATATATAAAAGTATTTGTTGTTACCTTTTTTCATACCAATTCCGTAACTCTTGGAATCAAGCAATCCACCTACTTGGAGTAGATCACAGTGTCTCTGCGTGGTGTATTCAATGGAAGTGGATTCCATGAAAAATGCATATGTCTTTGTCTCTGCCCTGGAGAATAACAAAGTCAAATTGTTACATGCAATATTTAAACCTAACACTAATTAGCTAAGCGAAAATAACTTAAAAATCTATATATGTAATAAAATTGGAGTGTATTTTTGTAATATTAAAATAACCGTGTTTCATTAAATGGATATACGTATGAATGTATTCATGGTACATATACCAAAATGACGTCTTTTTCAATTTTTTTTCGTCTGTCTTTTTGTTTGTTCCGGCTTATCTCTGGGACGGCGGGACGGATTTTGAAGGGACTTTCTATGGCAAATAGCTGATGTCATAATTAAATACTTTTATTATGAAATTAATATAATAATAATAATAACACGCTGCGATGTCCAAATACTGTCCACTATGTTATCGTCGCCGTCACGTAAGGCGCGACCTACCAGTGATTTAATAACACAAAGCTGCCTAATACAGCATTAATAAGTTATAACAACATCGGCGTATTAAACAATCACGTTTTGCTATATTCAAACGAAAAGGAAGTCGCGAGCGCAGCCAGTTGGAAATAAAAATAACCAAGCAGTAAACAAAGAATGCCACATCTGTGTACATTCTACATTGAAATTATACATATAGATTTAAAGTTATTACAAAAATTACTTACAATTTCACTCCAATATCATTATCAGCCACGAGCCAACCATTTTTCTCCATTTTCTCGTACATTTTTTTATACTCAGGAACAGATGAGTTCTAAAAAATTTATGTCAAATAAGAAAGATTTATGTCCGAACTACATACAAAGATAAGGTGGTTACAACTCCTGAATCACAATCGATGATTGTTTGTTAACTTGCTTGTAGAATTTTATGCATTCGGACAGATTGGTCTTGGTATGTATCACCCTCTTATCATATACTATCACCAAGTAGCTATACTCAGTATTGTTGCGTAACGGCTTAAAGGGTGAGTCAGTCAGTGTAACTAAAAAAGACCAACCAAGGCTCCAAATTTGGGAACAAATTTATTGTGCCCTTTATCAGAATAAATTTGTTCCCAAAGTTGGTGTTAACCAACCAATTTTCATTTTAAGATCGTGAGGAAACCTTACAGGGTTGTTTGAAAATCTGCCTCTTTTAACCATTAAGCCGCATTTGTGTAGCGTTTATATTGACCTCAAACAGAGATCAGGCCTTAGACTTAAGATTAGCTTATTTGTTTTATTTTGTGACTTCAAGAAAAAACGATTTACCTATTTTGGTGGTAATAAAATGTTCTTTAGTGTTATTTCCAAGTCACATGTGAGGTAACAATTAAATTATTTACTTATGGGTGTTAGTAATAATATAAATGTAAGTAATAATAATGTAAATGATAAGAAAAATAAAATATACCGGACCCTGAAAAATGATATCGTTGACCCCTTGCTCTTGGCTCCGTAGGAAATAGATTTGTGTTCGTAAAGTTCTTTAACGTTTTCAAACGGCAAAACATTCTTTTCAACGGTAAGAAAGGCTACGAGTGTGCCCACGTAGGAAGCAACCATTACCATCGTGAAGAACCACCATACACTTGTAATTATACGGGGAGCCAATGCGCTGGAAAAATAATTCAATTATCCTGAAATCATTTACTGTGAAAGGCTGTAAAATAACTTTTTTTATATAAATATTGGATGACATCTCATACATTTCTTTGATCCTAATGTAAGTAGCTAAAGCACTTGTATTATGGAAAATTAGAAGTATCAATGGTACCACAAACACCCAGACCCAAGATAACACAGAAAATCTATTTTCTACATCGACTCGGCCGAGAATCGAATCCGGGACCTGTGTGGCGTAACCATGAAAACCGGTGTACACACTACTCGACCACGGAGTTCGTGGAATAACTTAATCGAAAAGAAAGTAATACACATATAATAATTTTTACAGAATATTCTTTATTATCCATATTAAATTGAATAATCTGAAACAAGTTCGAAATGAAGATTCGACTGAACAAAAAACTCAGTATTCACTATCAAGTTTCAAATCAAAAATCAATACTTACATGGGGGCAATTTCAGAACCCTGTTGCATAACGGATCCAATGATAAGCCAGACTGAGTTCGCAAAACTAAACTGATTGCTTAGCTCCTCGGGTTGTTCTATACAAGGGACAGGATTCTGCCATTCCTTATTAGAGATCCGACCAACGAATATCATAATGACTCCTAAGCCAATTTGTACAAACATCATATAATACCACACCTGAAATTATGAAAAAGTTACAAATTTGTTAAATTATATCAAATTAATTTCGATTTTCTCTAATAGTATTTATTTGTGTTCTAAACTATGCCTTTGATCTAATTAGGTCAAATAGGTCAGGTATCTAGCACGACAGGTAAGATCAGACAAATGGTCAACAGGTTTTGTGGGTGACGCACCGGAATGTGACTGAGCCAATATCAGAAAATCTGAAATCAAGTCCAGATTATTTTGCCGAGATTTACATATAATGATATGATATTATTTAGTTGGTGATAACTTTATTAGGTGATCTTTACAAAATGTCTCTGGTAGATTAGAAACGAGAAGACCAATAGGTAATCTTGTAGTTAATCTAAACTATTTCACTTTGAAAGAGGTCTTTCTGAATCTGTGTATCCAAACTAAATATTACATGAAAAAAGTTATGGAACTCATCAATAATAAAAAGAGTCTATAAGTCAAAATCTTTCACAAACTTATCTTTAGAAATTTGAACGATGAATCAGATAAATAGGTCTTTAAACGTAAAAGTTATTGACAAGTCCAAGACGAGAGAAATTGAGCCGAGTTGGCTCAGCATATAGAACATGTAGTCTTAATCGGAGATGGCATTTCTAAGTTTATATTCGCGAGCTTACATGTTCTAAATATCGTACTTCAAAAATAAGAAGATTCTCAAATTAGTGGTTATTTTTGTCAGTTATTGACGAATTTGGTCCCGATTTTTAACATTTATTCATTCATATATTCATACGAAATTAATAAAAACATCCACCCCCTAAGAATGAAAAATTTCGCCTTATATATTTTTTTAAATCACCTTTTTGAAAAAAATATATTACTAGCGTGCATGGATCGGAAATTGACAATAACCACGTACCCAATCATGCAACTCAAAATACAAGGTGACATAAAGTTCTATAACACTGGCTTCCTCCTGTTTACAGATTACTTTTAAAGATCACAGATATGGTTCAAGTACCTTACCTCCTTAGAAAACACGGCCATAAAAGAAAACATTTCAGGTGGCTGTTTACTTGGTTCCTTGTAAAGTATACCAATACCCAAAGTCATGAATGGCGTAGAAAAGTCAATAGCGCTCTGTCTCTCTGCTGTTATGGTAAAGTCACAAATAGCGAAATCGGCTTTCTGTAATAAAAAACTTAATAAATACCAACCTTGTTACATTAAAAAATTAGATATTAGCTAAGAGCTGAGATGGCCCATTGGTTAGAACACGTGCATATTAACCGATGATTGCTGGTTCAAATCCAGGCAAGCACCACTAAATATATATGATTAATTTGTGTTTATAATTCATCTCGTGCTCGGCGGTGAAGGAAAACATCGTGAGGAAACCTGTGTGTCTAATTTCAATGAAATTCTGCCACATGTGCATTCCACCAACCCGCATTGGAACAGCGTGGAACAGGTGGGGATATGTTCCAAACCCTCTCCTTAATGGAAGAGGAGGCCTTATCTTAGCAGTGGGAAATGTACAGGCTGTTACTTTACTTTGCTACTTACTTTACTACATTAAAAAATTATAATATCCGAAAAAATAATTTGTTTCAGACCCTATGCGGATCTTTGAGGCGTTAAGCGGTTAATAATATTGATGGACGCGTATAATACGTACAAAAAATATTATAATCGTCGGTCGGTCGTTCCAAGCTGAGACAATCAATTTTAAAAAGCTCTATAGACTTAATACTCTGTTTTCTGAATTAAATTAATGTGGGATACATTATACATCAAATATGCTCTGTACAAACTGTAAAATAGAAATTCCCGTATCTTTAACTTATTTGGTAGTAAATATTATTTGGTGGTAGGGTTTTATGCAAGCCTGTCTATTTACCGCCCACTCATCAGATATTCTACAACCAAAAACAGTACTCGGTCAATACAACTGTTTGGCGGGTTTTAATTATCATTCACCCGACAGGATATGTAAGGAATAGTTTATTTTTCTTATAACGCTATTATTTATGGGCGACGATGACCAATTATCATCACGTGGGCCATGATCATTTGCTCGTTCTCCTATACATATCAGAAAAAAATCTTAGGGTTTAGTGAATTCCCAATGCTTACGTTTGTAGACATTTAATAAAGTTTTTTTCTTTAGTTTACTACATAGAAAATTTTACTTACTTCATCATTCAACTTTGCTATCATGCCAGTCCATTTATGAGTTGTTGGATTCAAGCCACCGTAGTCATCTTCAAGTTCAAAGTCGTAATTAAAACCCAATATTTCTGCGATTCTCTCTATCAGATCTATTGTGAAGCCTTCATATCTATCATTGCCCTCTAAATGATCCGAGGATTTTTTTTCATATCCATATGGAGCAGTCTGTAACATATATAGTTTTATATAGACAAGGTTCGACAAGCCAAGTGATACCACAGCGTGGCCTACTCAGCCAACGAAACAAATGAAAAATTCGAAATGAGATTACATCGAGGCAATGTTGCCAACATTTTGGGGACATTACACAGCCGTTCTGATTATGATTCGAACGTAAAATGAACCGAGATGAACAAGGTAATTTGAATCGATTCGGTTCTAACCTCAGTCTCTTCACCTCAGCCCACAACAGATCTTTTTATGCGTTCAATACAAATTTATCAAATGAAAGTCCATAATATATGTATGTGTATAAAGGTATATCCTCGAATTAGTTTTGGAGCGGTCAAATGAGTTGAAAGAATCTAGAAGCTAATGTTCAGCCGTAGAAAATTAAGACTTTGTAACTTAAAATTAAATAAGCAAAAGTACGATGACTTAAAGATTAAGATAATATTTTAATAATGATTACCTTAGAAATTAACACTTTAAATGTTTTATTCCTCATAATCGTTTCTGCTGCGATTTCAGCGGCCGTTACGTATGGCCTTGACATGATAAGTTCGTCGTATTTCCATGTACCTATCTGTTATAAAGTTACATGAATACAGTTGAATTCGAAATTTTAAATGTAGAAGTGTATGGACTAATTGACTTACAGTCTGATTACCAGCTGGTGTTAACTCCAATATATCCATCGTAACGTTATTTCTTTGTCCGAAACCATCGAAAATCATGTTTCTAGTTATACCCTCAATTTTGTTCTGAAACCAAAAATTTCTGTAATCAAACTACTTTAAAAAAATGGATAAATATTACGAAATATACTTAGTTATAGATATAAAATATATTAATTAAAATAATACTGGAAAATTTATTCATTAAACTAAAATTGAATATTAATATTTAATGAAATGAAACTTTACTGTTAAAAAAGTATTTATAAAAAAATCACAATGTTCCTATATAATTTCTCTGCGTTGAACGTCATTACTCAATCATCGTAGATTTTAGTGTAATGTTATACATATAGTGAGTAATATCTTTCAAACATTGGGCTATTCGACGTAACAGTATTTTAAAATCGAACTCGTAGTTCTTAAGATTAGGAAATAAAAAGCCAGGCTTAAATAAACACTCCATCTATACTAAAAAATATGACGACATTTTTGTAATCTAACTGAAAGCATAATATAATACGTATACTTGATTGGTTGAATTGCGTTTTAAATTTAGACTTACGACGTAACAAATTCAAATGTCATATTTTTGTCAATGAATGGGCTATATGCAGAAAAAATATCCAAGAAGGCTATCAGAGTAGATATAGCGTTATTAAAATTACTTACCGTTTTCATTACATTAAGCAAAGTGGTTCCGTACGTCCAAGACTCGTAGCTGTCACAACTAAGACTCGTTGGTACCACAGTCACCTTTGTCATTGCTTGGTACAACATCAAAATGGCGTCGTGAATGAGTACAACCTTAGTCTTTAAATTTTCTGGCGCCAAAGACTCCCCTGACTCCTCATTGTAGAATGATATGAATTCGTATAGCTGTTCATTCATTAGTAGATCAACTAACTGAAACCCTGGAAATGTCAAAGGATTTATGCTACTGGGTCAATTTTGGCTTAAATGAAACTGGATTGTTGTTTATATGTGAACGTTTCGTTTCGATTGCGAAAAAGTGACCATTTGTTAGTGGCGCTCAATATTCTTTTCTGAAAATTATGATTAAATGGGGAAAAATAAAATTATAATAAAGATTTCACAAACTTATTTGTCAATGAATATATGATTTGTTTATACATACATAATTTTAATGTTGAAATGTCTTAATTAATAATGCTGAATACACTTATATAATTATCAAGTGTTTAGATATTTAATTAAAACGAATAGAAAATCAATACACAATGTGTTATATCTTAAAGAGATTTGATCAAATGGAGATATTTTACACAACAGCGTTAAATTTCCCACAGAAGATTTAAACGTATTCATTATTTTACACATACAAAAGTATTTATAATTTCCAGTAAATCATTCACAATCATTTGAATGAAAAAAATATATGCGCCACTGTGCGTCTGAATGTAGATTTTACCAAGAAAAAATAGCTATAAACATCATAGTTACCTTCTTCTATAAATTAAACATAAGTACGAGTATATTAATAAAATACAACAGCAATATTATATCTTGCCTAAAAATCAACAAATACTTCCAAATAAATTAGTTTTAAAAAACGCAAATTTTGCATTTAGTAATTTGATTTTATTGGTGTATCTGAGCAATGTCTTAATATGAACGAACGCACGAAATATTTCAAGGGATGGTAATATATAAATGTTACTACGTCAATATTTAAAAATACAGCAATTTAAATTTTGACGTGTTAATAAAAATATGCATTGTATCGGATTACCGGAAATTCGCTATTGATTTTGTATTTGCTTCTGTTCCAAATTCATGTTTGTCTTTTGTTTTATAGTCTGAGATCAATTGTTAGAGTTCAAGAATATTACAAGCCCGAGAATTGCATCAGCCAACTACTCGACACTGAAGAAATTCTAAACATTTTTGATATTTATCTCCTCAATCAATCAGAAGACACGAACTATATCAACTTTAGCTTCAGTCTGTGAGAAAGTTATGGCACGGTCACAATTTTAAATAAAATTCCTATATAATAATTTAAGTAGATGTTTAAATATTTCGCAATAAAATAAATATGAAATGGTATGTTATTTTCATGCGCTATTTAATATTTTTTCATTATTTACAATTAGTGTTGCCCGCGGCATCGTTCGCGTTTTAGAGAATGGTTGTCATGTGTTAGACAAAAAAGTAGCATATGCCTTAGCCTTTCTTGGAGCTCAAGTTTGCTTCAAGCCAAATTTCATCATTTCACTACCAAATCAATGAATTGAATTTGATTCGATTCGATTTCGATTTTTCGGGTGTTTATTGTCATATTTTGAAAAAAGTGCCTATGTCCTTTTTTGTAGTTCAACTTTGCTTCATACCAAATTTGATCAAATTCGATTCATTGGTTTGGTAGTGAAAGAGCTATAGACAGACAAACTTACTTACACATTTATAATATTAGTATAGTATATTTAATAATATGTTATAGCGCGTTGGAATAGTCGGAAATTTATTTGTTCGGAACTATTACGATTATTCAGAAAATAAGTATCGATTCCCATATGTGATGTACATTTTTGTTTGCAGCTTAAGTTCATTACAGGAAGTTTTATTACTAACGCGTGTTCCCGACAGCAAACTTGACCGTTATCCTTTTGTTAAGATACAAAACTTATGTTTTTGTCGATACATTAGTCCATAATTACTTCCTAAAGAAATGTAAGTAATGGTCACCCAAAAAATTGATAACAATTTCAAAGTTAATCCGCCAATCATTCAAAATTTAATTGATAATTTTTTTTATGTAAAAGGTAGTTAGACTGGCATATATACCAACTAATAGTAAATGGTTACCAATGCTCATATAATTCGCCTCCAACCTTTATAATTATGATGTTACGTCCCTAGTACCTGATACCTTGGATCGCACATTCTTCAAACTGGAACACAGCAATACCAATAATTGATTTTGGCGGCAGAATATGGTGATACCCAGAGTATTTTATTGCAGAAGAGGAAGCCCTAACAAGTAAATTTGTTTGATTTGTAGAATAAGTTCCATTTGTTATTTATCTAAAACAATTCCGCACATTTTCCAGTCTTTTTGTCAGTCAATTTCCTTTTCGTTGTTTCGTTTTAGCCAGCCATTGACAAGTTTTAGCAGCATCAATTAAAAAAAATGGAAAATGGAGAAGTAAATACATTTTTAAATGTACCCAAACTCATACATGTCTACCATAACTTTAAAATAATGACTATCCTCTCACGTGTCAAAGAGTCAGATTAGATGTTAAAAATCCCATGAGATTTTTTGTATCCTTGATAGCGTGTATGTAGAATTTGATAATTTAAGAACAAAATCACTTTTATATTTGTTATGCTAGTTAGGACAATAATCTTGAGGCTTTCGAAATAAAATCGAGCAATGAAAATAATATTATTTAGTACTTTCGTATGATCGTGGACCACTTCCTATACTGAAATTTTCAGATATAAAAGTAATATCTATAGAAATCTATTTTTAACGACGCGACGTTTCCGATGTCGAAAGAGAAATGTTCTATTTCTCACGCAAATAAATAGAAAGTCTGTAAATGATAGGAATTGTTGGCATATTTATAGCTATATAATATAATGCCCGAGCCGAGATGACCCAGAGGTTTGCCCGCAAGCATCTTAACCGATGATTGCGGGTTTAAACCCAAGCAAGCCTCTGAATATTCATGTTAAGCACATTTGTGTTTATAATTCATCTCGGCGGATAAGAAATTCTGCCACATGTGCATTCCATCAACCCGCATTGGTACAGCGTGGTGGAATGTGTTCCAAACCTTTTCATCAAAGGGAGAGGCATTAGCCCAGTTGTGGGAAATTTTCAGGCTTTTAATTTAATGTATTATACTAGTTGCTGTTTATTGAATGTGTGTTCCATACCTGTCATGTTAACTCCACCATATCTATACCGATGTAAGTCCAGTGTAAACAAATCTGGTGACACGAAGACATATGAGTGTTCGTCCGCCATTAGGCCGACATGCTGTGCGTGTCTCAGGATCTGTTCCAAGTGACCCGATGGACAGTCTACGACGAAGTTTGTGTGACCACTTTTCTTCGTATTTATTAACACTTCCCTAAAATACATTGGTTATGATTATGACACTAAAAATCATCGGTGTGTACAACAGAGGTATAGTCTCAATTCCCGTACTATAATATTCCGATGGGCTATAGGATATCCCGGAAAGATAAATGGTGTAACAACGCCTTTACGTGTTTGCTAAGGCTTAGGATTATGGCTATGGTAGTACGACGAACATTATATCTCTTGACTAATATTAACAAATTATTGAACGGAATAATGTTTCTGACGAATCCGTGTTTCAAATTGGGATCTTAATTTGAAGCCGAAAATAATTGACTTACTCGTTAATTTGTAATAAGTCAGGTACCTCCTTTGTGAAATTACATAAAGTGAATGGCAGATATATTTCGAATTGTTCGTAATATATTTCAAAAAAATTTGAAATTAGAATATAATTTTTTTTTAGAATACCATGTAATATTTTTTTAACATACCAATGTATGCAGCATTCGAATTTTAAATCCTTTATTAAAATTTATTTACGACAACTGAAGAACAACTTTGATAAAGGCTTAAAAATAATGCAATACCTTATTTAAAATTAAACAGTTAATATTAACGAAATGCTTTGTAGTTTTGTATCTAATCTTATTAAATTAGAGTTTGACGAGTCAATTTTCAAAGGAACTGAAGAATAATGGAGGAAATTGGCAACGGCGTCAAATTACATTTCGTATTTCAAGCGATACTTGTAGATAGTATACCTGTAGTCTTTGCCGCTTAGTTCCCGCACCGTTACGGTAACTCTTTCGGTAGGATGACCCATCTTCATCAAACTTTGAACCTGCGACAAGCTATATCCCTTAACGTACAATAACGTGAAGTTCAACCACTCCTTTTTCAATATTAATTGTTCTAAAACCTGAAATTATAACAAAACAAATTTATGGCGTGGAGTTAGTGACATTCATTGGTCAACAACAAAACAAAAACAACAGCCTGTAAATTCCCACTGCTTGGCTAAAGGCCTCCTCTCCCTTTGAGGAGAAGGTTTGGAACATATTCCACCACGCTGTTCCAATGCGGGTTGGTGGAATTCACATGCGGTAGAATTTGTATGAAATTTGTCACATGCAGGTTTCCTCATGATGTTTTCCTTCATCGCTGAGCACGAGATGAATTATAAAGAAAAATGAAGCACATGAAACAGCGGTGCTTGCCTGGGTTTGAACCCGCAATCATCGGTTAAGATGCACGCGTTCTAATCACTGGGCCATCTCGACTCATTCATTGGTCATGTAAATAATATCTTTGACACCATATTTATTAGAGGTTTATTTATGAAATCATCAGAAAATGCTCCTACTTAGAGTTTTTTTAAAGAATATTATGCCAATAACTTTTTATAGGACCGGCCCTACGATTAAACACGGGACCTCTGGATAAGCAACTTCGTATAGTACTTGTTGAAATCCGGGCGGGTTATTATGTATTCAGTATACTTTCAAGTAGGTATTCTATATGTATATAATTGCATTTAACTAACATAATTCTGTATCTTTTAATGTTAAAAAAATGTGTTTTTGTTTGTTCTTCTCGGCAGAACTTGCATTCCGAACCGGTGGTAACTTCGCTTAATATAGTTTTTTAATTGACGACTCGAATGTGTTTACAACAACCATCTTAAATAAAGTATATTTTGATTTATATAGCCGCTAGACCGACGAATGTCAATCATATCCATTTGTTGCCAAATATTGTTTATTTGGCTTTTCCCTGTTTTTTTTATGGAATAGGTTGGCGGACGAGCATATGTACCACCTGATGGTAAGCTGTCACCATCACCCATAGACAATGAAGCTGTATGAAATATTAACCATTCCTTACATCGTCAATGCGCTACCAACCTTGGGAACTAAGATGCTATATCCCTTGTGCCTGTAGTTACACTGGCTCACTCACTCAAATCAGTACACAACAATACTGCGTACTGTTGTTTAGCGGTAGAATATCTGATGAGTGGGTGGTACGTACCCAGGGGGGATTGCACAGAGCCCTACCACCAATTAAAGTAATGGTTGGAATAAGAGTATATGCCATATTCGTACGTACCATATTAAAGGCTACTGGGCTCGGATATAGGTTGATGAGCGACCAGTTCTTCACATATAAGTCATTGTGCTGAATATTAATAAGCGGAAGCTCCAAGATATCACATATTCCCTGTAAGTGTTCCGTCGCTTTGCCGCCTAATCCATCAATGATTCCAACAACGCCCTTCTGTAAATAACAAACCAGATGTGATTTATATTTTTGCATATTTTCCAAATGTATCCACTATTTCTACGTAATTTTCTATCCAAAATGTTTAATAGTACTTAATATGGTACTAAAGAGACGCCAATTTTTATTATCATAAAAGTTTCCAATTCTCGTTTTTGGTAAGAGTCACCAAGATTTGGAACGACCTGCCTGCATCTGTTTTTCCTGATAAGTCGAACTCCGGAGCCTTTGAGAGTAGAGTGTACAGATTTCTTTTGGATGAGCGTGTACCATCTTCGTCTTTATCTACACTTACCATCAGGTGAGATGGAAGAAAAACGCCTATTCTATTAAAATATGAATAAAAAAAAAGTTACGCTCTTCAATGTTTCTTTGTTGTACTTGGTTTCTCTTGTTCATATGTAAGTTTTCTCAAATTGATTTACACCAAAGCAGGAAATAATACCGATTTAAATCAGATCTGTGCTTAACACTAAACATCGTAGATGTCATTGTATTTCATAAGTGTGTGCAACAAAGGTATAGTCTCAATACTCGTATTATAATGTTCCAATGGGCTATATGATATTTCGAAAGATAAAAGGTATACCAACGACATTACGTGTTTTCTAAGGCTCTAGGCTAATGCTAACAATTATTGGAGTATAAACTAAATAGTTCTTGCCTAGGCTAAAAACCGATATTCTGTTAAGATTGTTTTCCACAGACTTTAGTATTCAATAATACATTTTAATCAAGTTAAGAATTAAACGAGATGTTTATTTAAAAGATACAATAAATGGAATAGCAAAACGTGTCTTACTTCAGCTAGATCGCAGACGTGACCAGTTATCTCAAGGATGTCTCCTCGTTTGCTGACCTCTTTTATGAGAGCAGTAAAGTTAAATAATTTTGCACTCACAGTCATGGCGACTTTTAGATCTTCATCGCTACTGTAAAAAATTCCACCTGAAAAATAATTCAGTGTTTAGAACAGAACGCAAAGAAAAATAGTTATAACTGAAATTTTATAAAGTAATTGTAATTGACTCATAAGTTTTTAGATATGTATGGATACTAATTATATGATTTGAAATGTTGAAAAATCACACATACACTGTATCACGTCCATGAGCAGTATATAGTCATCGAAAAAAACAAAAGTTCGCTTAATACGAATAACAAAATATCAATAATTGTAGAGAAATGTTCCGAATTTGAATTTCATTGAATGTTTACTGACGGAATGTTAATTGAATGACTTATTTACGGAGCAAAATATCAATTATATGATATTTTTTTTAGTACCACATTATATATAACCGAACAATTTATTGAATCAAAACAATTGGCTAAAAACATTTAATAATAATATATAATAACTTCAAAGTTTTTTCGTAAATTTCGTGCAGAAACAAATAAAATAAAAAGCTGTGTCTTTGTTTTTTATTATTAGTTTAGTGACTAATAATTAATATAATACCTTTGACTGTTTTCTTGTGACATCTATTCAGTTAAAAAGTGATTAATATTGGTACCATGTACTTACCCACATTTGGTTGATTCGATAAAGCACATTGTGCTATTATCAACACCGTGAATAAAACTTTAAAATCAATCATTTTATTTTCATATATAAAACACAACAACTTTATCACAACACCAAAGAGGTTTCACGTACATTTTAAACCTCTTTACAGCGAGCAATTATTACTGTAATTAATTCGTTGAGAAGCGTTTGATTCACACAATTAACGTTCAAATCGTATACAGAATACTCGTAATGTGTTTAGATTTTGGGATAACGCGACACGTGAAGTCAGAAATAATCTCGACACTATATTTAGGACAAGTTTTCCCGCAAACGACATACTTCACTCGGATGCCGTCTGCTCGGTTTAAAATGTCATTTACTGTGATCGCTTCTTATGAACTTAATATGCATCTAGTTATATTTTTAAAGTATAAAATGAAGTACTAATAATTGTTAGTGTCAATTAATATATTATTGATTGATTTTTAAACTCTAAAGTTTAATAAAACAGACTTATCAACATGGTTAATATTCTCTTATTGAGGAAAAGGTTTGGAGATTTCATTGATTTCATTGGACACATATGTGTCAGAATTTTATCTTACGTGCAAATACTCCACGATTCCATCACCAATGAATGAATAATAAATACAAATTCAGCACACGGAACCACATAATTTTAATTCACAATTCCAACTATTCTTCAAATGTATTTCTGGAATGTTATTATACATTTACAAAATCAAGTGGGCGCTTCAGGGCTTAAACTGCCGAAACTATAAAAAATGAATCAAATTAATATCCCGACTAAATGTCTGCCTTGAAAAACCTACGATGTCTATTCATTATTGTGTAGCGGAATTAAAAAAGGCTTTAAAATAAATTTAGACATTCTTAGTTCAGCTGAAATCGTGTGCATATAACGAGTAAATCTGAACTAATTATATTTATTAGTTTTAAATTAAATGAACTCGGCTGTAGTGCTTTGAGTGGGCCCGTCGGGCCCGTCTGGGTGGGTGCCACATACTCATCAGATATTCCACCACCAAATAGTAGTCCTACTCAGTGTAACTACAGCCACAATAGACATAACATCTTAATTCCCAAGATTGTTGGTGCATAGGAAATGTAACGGTCATAATTTATTACAGCGCCATTGTATATGTGGTGGTGACTTTTGAATTTACTTATTTTATATATAACAGACAACATATTATAAAGAATAAAGTGTATACGATGAAAAATAAGTATGTACGAAATAATTTAGCACTCATTATAGTCATAATATTCTCTGTCAGAAATCTTGGAGTAGTTTTGATATGAAATATACACCTACCCACCATTTTGATATGTAATAAATTAATGAAAACTTTGGATGTCAATTAAATAAGTCTGATTGTAATTATACATATTTAAGCACTAAATTTAAGCGAAATAAAAAATTACGATTAAAAAAATATGTTAAAAGTTTTAACTTTAAAAGACGAGACTTTTTATAAGTATGAACAAAATAAATAGGTAGGATGTATAATCTAAATGCTATATAATAAATGATTCTTTGCTGGTAATTATAAAATGTTTTGTTTATAAATGTAAGGTTTATCTCCAGGAATAGTTACACTATATTTTATAATAGCGACCCAGCCTTCGCGCAGCAGTGAGTTTAATTTTTACCAACCACAAGAGTACAAAGCCGACTAAACAACATTTAACAACGAATTGAAGCGTTGTCATTGGTCAAGAGCTAAAGTAGTGTATTCAATATAGATTAATAAGATTTGAGTTAAATAGCGTTTTGAACGTTGACGAACGTATATACAACATATAGTGCAATAGTGTTGTATTATAATTATAAATCAAAATCTAAATAAATTTATTCAAGTGAGCTTTTACAAGCACTTTTGAATCGACATTTAACAATTAAGTGAAGCTACCACCGGTTCGGAAAGTAGATTCTACCGAGAAGAACCGGCAAGAAACTCAGTAGTTATTCTTTTTCAACATTTAAAAAATACTATTATATTAATTAGATACATTTATATATGTATGTAATGTATCTTGCCTGCGAGTCAACAGGTATTAATTCCACGCTTTTTTATCATCTATAAAATCTTGTATTGAATAAATAAATATATAAATAAATAAAGACGACGATAAAGAAGATAACTCATTCCTTCTTTCATCGGAATATATTATATGTATATTTACAACACAAAATTATTTATTTGGTGTATAGTATAAATATGAATGAAAATTCCTTAGAGAAACATAGATCGAAATGTGTTCACGGTTTATAGAATCAAATTTGTATAATTTTAACATCCAAGGTTAAAATTTATTGTTACAGTTATCACCAGCTGTTCGCTGCGAACGATTTTTATCGTTGCACACAATTTTGAAACGGATATTTAGTATTCATTCGAATTAAATAGTGTAAAAGACAATTTAAAACTACATTAAACACTCGAGTTAATTAACGTATTTATCTATTAAAGGATTAAAAATTATTTATTATTTTTATGTTATAGGGGGCAATCGAGCAGGAGGCTGACCTAATGGAAAGTCATAATCATTGCCTATGGACATCTGCAACACCATGGGACTTGCAGATACGTTGCTGATCTTTAAGGAAGGAGTACGCCCTATTCATGAAGGTCCCTAAGTTGTATCAGTTCGAGAAAACTGCCGGCAAAAGCTGGTTCCACGGAGTGGTTGTGCGAAGCAGAAAATGTCTGAAAAATGTCGCGCATTTCGGATTTTCGGACATAAAGGTATACTTTGTATAAATATCTAGTACGTCGTTTTAATATATGTATTATTAATGTTCGCAAAAAAAATAGCACCATAAAATATTCTGCAAAATACTTGTTAATTATATTGAATCCGGAACCGAAAGTGATATGCATTCTAAGTTTTCGATACGAATATAGTGAGAGTGATATAAAAGTAAATATTGCAAATAATTGGTATGCGAGCGAGTGGACACGCATTGAATAAAAGTACGTGCTTCACGCAATTAAGGTCACCCACAGACTAGCGACTTTATAATTAAAAAAAGACCTATAATAATTCCCCTCGCATTTTATTACTTCATTGGAACTGTCAATACAGATGCATTTTGAAAACACTCGCTCTCACTCCAGGGATGATAATCGGACACGAAGGCCAGTTTCATGTTCTAAGGCACAGGAATGTACCACCTGGTAGTATAACCTCCTTGCTTTAAGCTGCTACTGATTACTCGACTAACACTATACAGAATATCAATAGATTCCACAGATCACAGATTTCAATAATTTGACATTCAACTGATGTGAGTAGTTTTATTGTCTTGGAAAATCTTGGATTTGAAACCAGGACTGGGCAGCTAGCAGACCTAAATCATAATGCATTCTTCTCCTTAATTGGAACAAAAAATTATGACTTAATAAATAGTATATGATACCGTATTATATATTTATTCCATTTAAATGACTTCATTGACAAATATTGAATTTTCGATTTTGAAATTTATTCGTTCTAAAGCAAAATATAACGTATGTTACTATAAATACATGTTAATTAAACATCATGTAATGAATTCGAGTACTGAAATCTACATGAAAAAGTTTCTACCCAATTCGCTTATGGCTTTAGAATGCATACGGCAAAATAAAATAAAAAACGTACCTTATTTTATATTAATATATTTATTTGACTTGTAATTTAAATGATTCTAGCCTTTATGTTAATATTTATCATATGACAGTGACCAAATATCAATCCGGTCTGTCACAGATCTGGTCAGGGTGGGATTGATATATTTATTTTCAAAGTGATGAAATAAATAATTGACCTGTGTTTGAACTCTATTTGTGGGGTGTAGCAGAATTTTGGTTAACAGAGCTATGCGAAAGCCAAACGAAAAACAAGCGTGAAATGCTATAAAGCTGTAAGCAAACATTAACTTTAGTTATTATTATAGCACTTAAATAGAACGTAATTTTTTTTATAATCAAAACATTTTTGCTTGATTATTAAATACTCGTTACACATATTAATTAGGATATCCGTATTGTTACGGTTTATGGCTATCACTTCCGAACTTTATTTTGTCGTGAAATACGATTCAAAATTATATAATTTACTTTCTTCGTTAGATCTTAGACCTCGGAAACGTTTTCGCCACGTTAAACTATACCGCTATTATTCACCATAGTTAGTCTTATCATCGACTAAATATATATTATTTTTTATTTAAAATCGAATAATTATTTTCTGGCAATATTGCGTTCAAACTAAATAAAAATTTTCAGCTTTATGTTATTATCTAAAATACAACAATTTCTTAACCTTATATAGATGTACATCTCTACAAAGTATAAAACAAAGTCGATAATCTTCCACTGGCACGCTTAGATATGTTAAACATTGCAACGGATTTTAATACGGTTTACAGCAACAAAGAGAACAAATCAAGAGAAAGACTTACCTGTATTTTACATGCATATGAAATCAAATCAAATCAAAATAGACTTTATTCAATTGGGCTTTTACAAGCACTTTTGAATCGTCAATTAACAATTAAGTGAAGCTACCACCTGTTCGGAAAGTAGATTCTACCGAGAAGAACCGGCAAGAAACTCAGTAGATACTCTTTTTCAAAATTTAAAAAATACAATCATATCAGTTAAATAAAATTATATACATATGTATGTATGTAATGTGTCCTGCCTGGAAGTCAACAGGTATAAATTAAACGCTTTTTATCATCTACAAAATCTTGTATCGAATAATATGCCTTTTTACCAATGTATTTTTTACAAACGATTTGAATTTACGAAACGGCAAAGTTAAAAATGTCTGTGGAATTTTATTATAGAATCGGATACCGCGCCCTAAGAAAGATTTATTTACATATTACATTAAAGCCGAAAAAATCAAGTATATTTCATGTTTTATTTGGTCTTCCATCCAAAAGTTGTAGCGAAGTCAAGTAAAGTCGCTAGTAGTTAATAAAATTAAATGAAAACAAATAAAGTTATTAAAAGTATTCCTACTCGTATACGTTTACTCGACTTTAGTGAGGCAATAACGTATTGCGTTTACGTCCGCCCTAAATAGACTGCAAATGGAAATTTACAATAGCCGAATTGATGAAACGCTATAAAATGTTTACGAGCGAGGTTTCGAAAGTTCGCCGGAGTAAGGACTGCTATTGGAGTTGGCATATTTACAAGGGAGATTAATAACACATCCACAAATTAGGTTTCTACATACTTGGCATGGATTACCAGCAATAAGAAAAATCTTGTTATAAATTAAACGAACGACACATATTGCGAATGATGCTATATGTGAACTACTGCTCTAGAAAACTAGATAGCCGGTATAGCTCAACGGTTGAGAGGTATGTATAAGAGGCAAACAAGCACGATGGAAACTGTAAACCACCACCAATGGACATCTGCAACACCAGGGTGCTTCTAGGTGCGTTGCTGGCCTTTAAAAAAGGAGTACGCTCTTTTCTTGAAGGTTCAGAAAGGGAATCTTAGCGGAATATTGCATGTTCAAAATTCTGGTATCAAACAGAAATTCTTGATATATAGATGACTAAGCCAGTTTAGGAACAGATTCAATTGATGTAACAATTTAGTTCCGCAGGTCAGTGGTATTTTCGAATATAAGTGGTTAAAAATCGTTAAATGGCTCATTTGGCCGTTCGCCTACCAATATATTGATGCTAGATGATGGAAGAAAACGTCATGTGGAAGATGTGAGTTTTTACGTAATATATATAGCTTATATATACAGCCTAAAACTAGTTATGTAAAGTCAGGCCATTTCCACGTATTACATGATGAGTGAAGAGTCTTAGCATAAAAGCTTATCTGGCAAGCTGAGGTTTATGCCTGGGCAGACTCTTTACGCGGCGCAAAATAGACGAATCGTTGCTATCACTACCGGGCGCGTTCATGGACGATTTTATGTATCCTTAAAAAGTTTGCGCGTAACAGCGCATACGCTCGTACTAGCGCGACCCGACGCGTTATTTTTTGCACCTCTATCTGTTTTGTTTTATTCGAGACACACTGTACCTAATTGTCCTTAATAGCGACACACATGGCTTCACAATGGCACAATACTGATACTATATAATCTACAGAATTTATTTATTTACGACATCACATTAGTAATTTCTATTATTATCAGTATTTCTTTACTTTATTGTCCATGTATTATATACCATTTGTATATTTACCTTACTCTCAAATCCATTAAAAATAATTGCATTAAATTCCATTGCGTAAATTTAAAGATCGAAGCATACATGTAGATAGGGACAGACAGCGCAAAGCGACTTTGTTTTATACTATGTAATGATAAATTCCTTAAATGAAAAAGTATCTTATTTCTCCGTTCGCAACAGATTATCTACCGTGTGTATTTTTTTATATTCTTTAACGAGTTTAAGTAGAGTAATTGAGTTGCTTTTCAGTGTGTAACATTAATGTTCGCGTATTAAGGTCAAGCCACTCGAGACCGCCGGGGACCGTTCAATTTTATTTTACACGAACACCTTCCGAGAGGTAAAAGCATCGTTAGTACTAAGATGTAGCTATTATTGTCATTTTGTATAAAGAATCTTGATGCAATTTATCTGTTTACCGGTTCTGGCACTTTATACAGTTTGAGAAAATTTTAGATATTTAAATGGAAGTTTTTGGAATCGGCATTTAAGAACTAATACAACTCAACAACAACAACAGCCTGTAAATTCCCACTGCTGGGCTAAAGGCCTCCTCTCCCTTTGAGGAGAAGGTTTGAAACATATTCCACCACGCTGTTCCAATGCGGGTTGGTGGAATACACATGTGCAAGAATTTCTATGAAATTTGTCACATGTAGGTTTCCTCACGATGTTTTCCTTCACCGCTGAGCACAAGATGAATTATAAAGACAAATTAAGCACATGAAACAGCGGTGCTTGCCTGGGTTTGAACCCGCAATCATCGGTTAAGATGCACGCGTTCTAACCACTGGGCCATCTCGACTGCATAGCAAATTTCATTTAATTCGGTTCAGCGGTTTGATCGTGAAAGAGCAGGCAGACAGCCACACAGAGTTAATTTCAAATGTATAATATTAATATAAATATTCGAATATATTACAGAAAAATGTATGTGTATCACAGTAAAAATATAAATATACTTTCTAACCGGTGACACAAACTCTATTTTCAAAATGGTTTTCTTTAATTTACTGGACCAAAATATCAATTATTTTTGTCCAGTAGATTACAATAACGCGTTGAAATATAAGGACATAAATAAAAAATACAAATGCACTCCATTTTTTTATGGAATAGCTTGGCGGACAAGCGTATGGGCCACCTGATGGTAAGTGGTCACCATCACCCTGATGTAAGAAATATTAACTATTCTTTACATCGTCAATGAGCCACCAACCTAGGGAACTAAGATGTAGCCCTTGTGCCTGTAGTTACACTGGCTCACTCACCCTTCAAACCGGAACACAACGTTACTGAGTACTGTTATTTGGCGGTAGAATAACCGATGAGTGGGTCGTACCTACCCAGACGGGCTTGCACAAAGCCCTACCACCAAGTGTGCTCAAATCATATGTGTAGTATACTCAAATTAAATTAGATTTATAGCTAACCCATCGTTAACTTCTGTGTATAAAGGCAGTATTTGATGAGGAAGAATATTTGAATGTAAATCATCAACTTAATTAAACGCCGCAATGAATGGACTATGTTAATTACGGCTGAAATAATCCCGCGAGTGATCTCATCTCGCTGTCTGACATATTCAACACTTCAATCTAACACATAATTCCACGTGAAGCTAAATATGAAAGGAAATGCTTATTAATATATTTAAAAATAGGCAATACAGAAACTCAAGCGTTAAAATGGTCGGACATTTAGTCAGAATAATATTCTGTTAATCAATCGAGAAATTTAGTTTATTTTATTATATAAAAATAATGGGACATGTGACAGCATTTCATTGAAATTATACACATGCAGGTTACCTCACGATGTTTTCGTGTGTCTCTGTGCAATAGATGAATTATAAGCAAAACAATGTACATGAAAATTCATCTTGGTAGATTCTTTTTGCTTCACTTAATTGTAAAATGACGATTCAAAAGTGCTTGTAAAAGCCTACTAGAATAAAGTTTATTTTGATTTTGATTTTGAGTGGTGCTTGCCTGAGGTTGAACCCATAATCATCAGTTGAGGCACACGTTCTAACCATTGGGCAAGTTCTATCAAATCGAACCAAAATATTATTTATGTATGTATGTAACCTCATAAAGGCTAATTGGATCGTCATGCAACATTGTAGAATTAAAAGTATAGCTACCACAGGGTCGGAAAATAGATTCTACCGAGAAGAACCGGCAAGAATGTCAGTAGTTACTTTCCTCAATTTTAATTATATGAGTACATCAATAATAATACAACAAATACAGAAACCACGCTTTTCATCATTAATTTCATTTTGTATATGTACTTTTACTACTTAATTTAAAAATGTGTTTTTAATTTGAGATTTAAATATTTTAAATAGACCAAGTTAAAAATAGGTACGTTATTTTATCATGGAAACGCATACTCTGCCCCAGGAAGGACGTATTAACTTTGCGAAGTCGGAAACTAGGTGTTATTAGTTTACCTTTCCTCCTCGTATCAATACCCTGTACTAATTGAACAATAACATATAAATAAAAAAAAAAAAATGTTTTATGTTATCTCTTCTTATTGTTAATAGATCAGTTATTGTACACCACTAACAACCTTCGTAAAATATTGTTCGAAACGTCATTTTTCGTCAATTTGTAATTATAATTAATAAAATTCCGCAGACATTTTTAACTTTGCCGTTTCGTAAATTCAAATCGTTTGTATAAAATACATTGGTAGAAAAAGCATATTATTCGATACAAGACTTTGTAGATGATAAGAAAGCGTGGAATTAATACCTGTTGACTTCCAGGCAGGATACATTACATACATATATAATTGTATTTAACTAATATGATTGTATTTTTTAAATGTTGAAAAAGAGTAACTACTGAATTTCTTGCCGGTGCTCGGTAGAATCTACTTCCCGAACCGGTGGTAACTTTGGTTAATTGTTAAATGACGATTCAAAAGTGCTTGTAAAATCCCACTTCAATAAAGTTTATATTGATTTTGAATACCCTGGACTTTTCAAGTGCTGGAAATATTATATCGCAGGATTTCGATGCTAAATACTGTTTACTTGGCTTGTGCTTCTTGTGGTCGTAACAGTTGCGACTGAGTGACTGTCTATCTGTGATCTGTCTTAATAATTCATCTTGTGTAAGCGATGAAAATATCGCTAGGAAAATTGCATTTGTTGGCTAAATAGTTGCCATTTGTATTCTTAGCTCCAGCTAAAGCACAGCAATTCTAAGACTTCGCTTACAGATGAGAAGGTATTTCTAGCAGTAAGACGTCTTATGTGTATACAACACTTCTGATGCTAACAGATTTCACGCTTGTCATTGGCTTTTAAATGTAATTTCTCCTGTTTTTTTGTTTATTATTTGAAGAAGCAGACGAACAAAGAGGACTTATTTATGGTCTACTTTCACCTATGAATACTGCAAAAATCATATTAAAGAAATAGGCATATTCGCGTTCAGCTCATACCGGTGAAGTTTTAGTCACAGAGTAAAAAAACAGAGTACATTTCATTTTAAAAATATTTTTAAAGAAACCTTACCTCATTAGAGCTGCACTGCAGATTCCGCCCACGCAGCCGCTCGTTAATCCTTGATGTTATTGAAGATTCCATGAAGGTTGAATAAATACAGAGAAATGTTACGAAATATCAACATTAATTATGTATACATAATTAAAAATATTATAACAATAAATAGATCGCCTCAGTCTAATGACCAAAAAAACCGAAGTCCTGGATACAATCCCAGGTCGGGCACATAAAAGGGAGTGTCTGGTAATTGGGTAATTGGAAGTGTGTACCTCGTGACTCGGAATACAAATAAATCAGTTCGTCACCAGAACGATTTCCGGCTGTGTATATTTGTCCCATCGGATTTTGGATTTATTCTGGGCACTAAGCACAGGTTTATATAAGCGAGGTCCATATACTCGCTCCACTTCATGTGAGTGTGAAATATTAAAATCTAATTATTCATATGATTTATATTTTAGCGAACATTCCAAAAGAATTTTAACTATATTGAATGAATGAATGAATTATACTTTATTGCACACCACCAACAAAAACAAAAAAAGAAAGTAACACAAAATTAATAACATACAATGATGTTTTAGTAAACAGATATGTCATTAACGCGCAAAAAGTGAAGACTAGAAAACGTCCTAATTGGGACGTTTGCCTTAGTCGTTTTCATCATAATTATGCTAGTAATACGTTATAATACATCATAATTATGTAGTAATACGTTTTGCGTAATTGAAACATCTAGTTATCCCTTTTACATATTCTTTTTATCAAGCTATCCCTTTTTCTTGTAACGAAATTAAAAATAAACGGTCCCCGGCGCGGCACACTTTTTTCTGATGTTTAGTATGGGTATGACATATCTGTTTATTAGAATATCATAGATAACATACAAAAACGTAAGATAGAATAATAATAAAAAAAAAAAACAGATTAAAAGTGTTGTACAACGGAGGGACTTATTCGGCTATTATTCTGAACTTACTGAAAGGCTTATTCTGAACGATACTAAAATATTTTTGTAGTACCTAATTTTCTTAAAGTGTCTTTCTATACATAATAATTTACATAAGAATACAAAACAACAGAAACCTCTATTGGGTTGATCTTCATATTTTTTGTCTGTAATAATTCAGATTATTTACAAAGCTATGGGTTAACAATAATCATAAAAAAAACCATTTAAACCATCATAAACATCAACATCAAAAGTGGGAGGTAAAATATTTAATATTATGAAAGAATATTGAGAAAAAAAATATTATAGCATCTAATTTCCGTTTCCGCAGTCAATTTATCCTTCATTAGGCAATGTGTACGTTTATATAAGCTACCTCAATTTTTTTTAGCTTTGCCAATTTATATATTTCAAATAAAAAAATAGACGTTTTACTCAATAAAGGAGGATTATGTACACGATAAAAAGTGAGGAATTTGTATTAAATGATTTTCATGCAGAATAATTAATAATTCAATTATTGTATTTCATAATCCATTGCACTAATTGTCGGAAAAGACCAACTATAGAATTTCTTTCCGGTTCTTCTCGGTAGAAAGTACATTCTGAAGGGTCAGTACTGATACTTTTCAAAAGTCTTCTCAAGAGCCTATTTGAATAAAGCATACAACAACAACAACAACAGCCTGTAAATACCCACTGCTGGGCTAAAGGCCTCCTCTCCCTTTGAGGAGAAGTTTTGGAACATATTCCACCACGCTGTTCCAATGCGGGTTGGTGGAATACACATGTGGCAGAATTTCTATGAAATTTGTCACATGCAGGTTTCCTCACGATGTTTTCCTTCACCGCTAAGCACGAGATGAATTATAAAGACGAATTAGGATAAAGCATATTTTGATTTTATTAAAAGATAAATAAAAATTTATTACAATACCTGTATATTACTTTCTTATCGGTATCAAAGAAAAATATATCAAGAGATCTTCCTCAATAATGGAATTTATACCATTCAGTCAAAACATTTCCAAGAAATCACTGAGCATAACGTACATGCCCAGACTAAATAAACAATCGCGTCAAAAATAAAACTGCCTACTATTACAAAACTAAAGGAAACATCATCGAACACATAAGCCATCTTTTTGATCGTCGGTTAAAAAGTACAGTACAAGTAAATACAGTACAGCCGAGATGGCCCAGTGGTTAGAATGCGTGCATCTTAACCGATGACTATGGGTTCATGAAAGTGTGGAGTTAATACCTGTTGACTTTCAGGCAGGATATATTAATTTAAATAATTGTATTAACTAACATGACTGTATTTTTTTTTAAATGTTGAAATAGAGTAACTACTGAGTTTCTTGTCGGTTCTTCTCGGTAGAATCTACTTTCCGAACCGGTGGTAGCTTCACATAATTGTAAAAAATGACGAACCAAAAGTGCCTATAAAAGCCTACTTGAATAAAGTTAATTTTGATTTGGATTTTTTTTTTATTTTGAAACCCAGCCTAGCAGCACTGAATATACATGTGGTTAATTCATGTTTATAATTAATCTCGTGTTCGGCTGTGAGGAAAACATGGTGAGAAAATCTTTATGTGTCTAATTTCATAAATTTCTAAAATTCTGCCACATGTGTATTCGACCAACCGCATTGGAAAAGAGAGGTGGAATATGTTTCAAACCTTCTACTCAAAGAGAGAGAGGAGGCCTTAGCCTAGCAGTGAGAAATTTACAGGCTTATGTTGTTAAGGTTGTAAAAAATTCAGCTTTTCAATTTCAAATAAAACCAGTAAATATTTTTACAATTCTATTTATAAAAACGAACGAAAGTTTTTAAACGAAATTTTCATAACTCATGACATTGCAAGTTTTTTGATTGACAGCACTTTCTATGTTTTATATCACAAGTGACAGATAGCATATTTTGCTAACATCAAAATAATGTAATAGTAAAACTTTTAGTGTTGCTACAAAACAAAAATTCAGCGTTTCTATATCACGAATATAGCGCTTTCTCAACACGTTATCATTTTACGAACCTGTAGAATTTATTTAGTATTGATAAATCAATTGTATCTTAAATATATTATAATGTATTGGAAAATAGAAATTTGTAAGCAAATCTATATACATCGATTCTTGATAGAGTCGGTGACCCTTGCGTAATAAAAGCGAAATAAATCTCTCCCATAAATAGTTTATATTTATTAACCTCCTAAAATTTCTACTTACATACTCGATTTTATTATGCATCTGCTCCCGGTTATGAAAGGATTAACTGAGGTAATATAAAAAAGTCTCATTCAAATTAAGGCGAGAATATTTTTACTAGTTTACGATTATTTGGGCAAGTAAAAGTTTGTTTACGTGAAGGGAAACCTATTTAAGAATGAAATTATTGTTTACTTGGTAGATGAGTTTTATTAATTTATGAAAGGGTTTTATGCAAAACCATCTGAGTAGGTATCACCCATTCATCAAATTCTACCGTTTAGTAACATTGTATTGGCATTTTTGTGCAGCCAGCATAACCACTGGCACCAGGGACATAAAATCCTACACTTATCATCAGTATCAACAGTACCATCGTTATTGCAATATTTATATGTTTGATGATGGCTCTGAACTCAATGGATAGGTACGCTCTCATTATATATTCCAACACCAATAAGTCTTGGTGAAGTAAGGAATGGTAAATATTTCTTACAGCGCTAACGTATATGGGCGATATGCATTCGTCTACTATATATATCTACTATACCTACTATAGCTCAACTGTGCGACCGCCATCCTACTTAATAAAAAAAAAGTTCTGTCGCATTTATAATCCACAAGTATAAGAACAGGTACGTGAAGTTATAAACTAATTTTCAATAGCAATATTACAAAATATGTTGTGTTTTTTTTTTTGTGTTACACATTGTTACAGGTTACAAAATAAATATTAGGGTTAAATATGACATTAATATGTAATCGGCCTGTATTCAGCGAGCAGAACGATAATTGTAAAAAATGTTACGTTTCATTATTTAATTTAAATCAAAATTTAAGTAATGTGTATGATGATGTTGTATTACTACGGTTTATTAGAAGACCACAATGTTTGTGTCCGCAGTGACATCATTTTTATTATTCATTAATCTGTGATAATATTCATTGAATTTTAAAGAAATCAACTGCTAAATAATCTTCATATTTCACGTAAAACCTCATCACATTAATTAAATTACAAAAAGTATTTATTAATTTATAAATGGAATAAATTAAAAAAAAACTCAATTATTGGTCCACATTAGTCTAGACATCATCGTGAGCTCTTAATTCTTTTGTTCTTTAAATCTACAGAAATAAATTAACAACGATATCATTGTAAAACGCACTTCAAGAGGGATGAGTAAACAAACGCTTTGATCCTCTCACCGAATGCACGTTTGGCAGACGGTAATCTGACGATAACCCATCGATCTTATACAAACATTGTCTAGTCAAACAAACGTGACTCTGAAAAGTTTTTTATAACTTCGAGGTAAACACCTTTTATTAAATGGATTGGAAGCGAATATCGGTTTTTCTACACTAACGGTAACACTGCTTATTAAACTTTTACTTTGTTTAATAAATTACTTAATTTTATCGCTTTAAGCATTGATGGATTGGGATTTTGATGAATCATCCCTAAACTAATATCTCACGCGACCCTTGCAGTACGGTTTAAACATTAAAAAAATCCTTTCATTTTGTAATATAATTAATTAAGATATTATATTATAATTATATTCATAGCGTAAGTTGATTTTTATCCCGATAATTATGGGACGATAGCTGCACATAAAATATCTGTTATGGTTATAGTTCTTATTTTAAAGAGCTTCAGCTTTAGATGTGCAGAAAATCAAAAAGGACACTTGATTGCAATTAACAAAGAATTAATTTTAAAGAGCGGGAAAAATTTACTGTCTAGGTAGAGAGCTGCGCTAGGGCTGTATAAAAATGTAAAACTTGCAATCAGACGTTATTAGTTAAAAATAAAATGAAAACAAAACCTGTCATAGATTTCGAAATTTGTAAAAATCTGTCGATTAAACGGGATTTTCTGTGTGCGACCCACTAGTTTTTTTTAATTATCTTTCAATTCAAGTTGTTTTATCAAATTACTTTTTTATTCCATTTGCTGTCGAAACGCTTGGCCCTTGGAGTAGTGGTGCAAAAAGCTTCATCAAAAGTATAACACCTCCCCTGTCACCTGTCCTGTCACCTCCACTGTTGACAGGAGCCCTCCTGTCACCAGTGGAGGCAATCGTTCGTTTTTTGCCCAGAGGATCGGAATTGTGATTCAACGGGGAAATGCTGCTGGCAAGAAGCCACCATTCTACGCCATTGTAATTAATACTCTGATGTTTGTAGAAAAAAAAGCTGTCAAGAAATAAAACTGTAATGCCAACAAAATGACATATTAAGAGGACGATTGTTGCAATTCGGAGACAATACACATGTGGTAGTTTTATGAATACAAATTAAGAACATAAAAATTCAGAGGTAGGTAGAAAACACACACACACACATACATCTTTAATAAGCATAACCCATTCCTTAAACTTTCAATGTGCCAACAATGGATATATAAGAGGTTATCATTTTATAGTTCTATGCTGGATTTGTGACTGTAATAACACTGATTGACTCATCTTGCAAAGAGTAATAGAAAATATTAAGATTGTTCGAATAATAAATTTGTTCCAATAACCATACTATTACATATGGCAATCTATTAGATTTAGAAATATAGTATCACTCGCTAATTTCCGACGGCTGTAATAAAACCTTTACTAGTATCGCATAGGATTTGTGCTTAGTTAATACGTAGTCGGTCCCAAAGTTCTGTCATATATGAAAATAGTGATAAAAAGAAAAGTACCAATCCGTTTTTTATAAATTATATATTATATGAAAGAACATTTAATAAGGAATTATATTAACTTAAAATTATTCAAAATGACCGCCCTTATTTTTAATACAGGCCTTTAGTCGCCGCGGCCAGTCGTCTATCGCAGCACGCACCATATTCATGTCTATTTCAGCGACTGCTTTTATTATAGCTGACTTTAGATTGTCCAAATTTTTATGGGGCTTAGCACACACCTTCCTCTCTAAGACTTGCTAAATTTTATAGTCCAGAGGATTAAGGTCCGGACTGGAGGAAGGCCAATCTTCATGTCTTATGAAGTCGATGTTTTGACGCTCGAACCAGGCTTGAGTGGTCTTGGCTTTATGTGCAGGTGCAGAATCTTGCTGGAACACAAAGTGATGTCCTGAAAATAACGTGTTGGGCAGGTCTTTGACATGCTGATCCAAAACCGTCTCTTGGTACACTTTTGCACTGGTTTTGACCCCTTTTTCGCAAAAATGAACCTCAGTTGGTCCGTAGTAGGAGACTCCTAACCAGACCATCACTGAAGATGGATGATGCCCATGTTGCACCCGCGGAACTCTTTTTGCTGCTTCTTCAGAGCTCCCAGCATACACTCTATCATTCTGTTTATTGTACTTTTCTTCTATATCGAAATTTTTTTCGTCCGTAAAGAGTATATCACGATGTCGATTTTTCACGTACCGTTTCAACAACACCCGGGATCTTTTGAGTCTTATTGCTTTTAGACGAGCATTAAGTAGGTGTCCACTCTTTTTTTTGTAAGCTCGCAACTTAAGGTCTTCGTTTAACACCTTTTTGATAGTTTTTCTACTGACCCCCATCTGCAATGCCATCAGCTTCTGTTTTCGGACAGGATTCCTTCGTATGCGTGCCTTGATTGCTTTGATCACTGCTGGTGTCCTTGCGGAGCGTGGCCGGCCAGTTCTTTTCTTATCCTCAACACTTGAAACTTCATTGTACCTATTTATAGTACGATACACAAACCTAAGCGATATTTTTAAATTTTTGAGCAACTTGAAAATGGTATTCGGCGAGTGCCCACAGCGGTGCAACGCTAAAACTGCTATTCGGTTTTCTTTCACGGTCCACTCCGTCGTGAAAAATCGCGGCAAATGATAACTTTTTGTTTTTTAATAATTGACAAACATTCAAAAATGGAATGCAATTAAACTTTTTTTAAATCGTCTTCGAACTTGGAAAATAATGTGCCAGTGACAGAACTTTGGGACCAACTACGTATATGTTCTCAAACATACAAGTAATTTTCATTAAAATCGGTTGGATAGAATTGAAGTTAATGTGTTGTAACGCCATCTAGTGGCGAGTTACAATAAGTATGGGTTAGTGAGCAACCCAAGACAATAGGTACGGTGTTATTATGTATAGGATGTCATAATTAATTATTAAATATTATAATATACATACATCTATACATATAATAAAATTGGAGTGTCAGTTTGTAATATTCGAGTATTCGCTTTGTTCTAAATGCATGTATTTGTACTGTGTATGCTATACACAGTACAAATACAAAAAAACATTTTTTTAACATTTATTCTGTATGTTTGTTCCGGTTTATCTCTGGAATAACTAGGCCAATTTTGACAGGACTTTCAGTGGCAGATAGCTGTCGTAACAAAGAGTATTTCAGCCTACTTTTATTATCAAATTTGTATTAAATTGTCGCATGAAGTTGGAATACATCATCACATATAATTATTATAATCAACTGGAATTACATATACACTATGAGTCTCTTGATTTGGTGATAGGATTATTTACAAGCCTGTCTAGAGAGGTATCACAACTTCATCTTAATATATTCTACCTTCAAACAAAAATTATTATAAGTTGTTAGTTAATCTGTAAGTGTTTTGGTTTAAATACTGAGTGAGGTCAAATAGATAGAATGGCTTAAACGATATTCAAAAATCAAAATCAAAATAAACCTTATTCAAGTGGGCTTTTACAAGCACTTTTGAATCGTCATTTAACAATTAAGTGAAGCTACCACCGGTTCGGAAAGTAGATTCTACCAAGAAGAACCAGCAAGAAACTCAGTAGTTACTCTTTTTCAACATTTAAAAAATACAATCGTATTAGTTAATACAATTGCGATATTAGGAATGGTTAAAAAAGTTATGGTGCTGATTGATATCTATGGGCAGTATGACCACTGTATGACCTTCAGGAGACCCGTTTCCCTAACTATTATACAACAAATCTTTGAAAGAACACTTGTGGAAATGTTTATGGTAAAAGATCAAAAGGACATATACCATCTTACACATGCACAGCTTTACATGTATATTCTAGAAGTTTAATTTTATGTCGTAAGCAGATATCAGACAGACACTTTATAATCTATTACGAGGTTTATGATTTAGTTTGCGAGACGCGTCATACCACTTAAAATGCTGTTAAATTTTCGACTATCTCAAAACTACTTGGTACATAAAATTATGATAATCAATACCTATACAAGTTACATTTCGTCTAAGTTCATTTCGTTTTACGCCTTTTAATAATAACCATATTTCCAGCGTTAGAGATTAAAATTTCAATCAACTATTGATCATAGAGAGAGCCGAGATGGCCAAGTGGTTAGAACGCGTGCATCTTAACCGATGATTGCAAGTTTAAGTCCGGGCAAGTTTTTTTTCTTTTTTTATGTGATAGGTGGCAAACGATCAGGAGGCTCACCCAATGGAAAGTGACTACCATGGTGTTAGTGTTTGGACATCTGCATCACCAGGGGGCTAGCAGGTCGTTGCCGGCCTTTGAGGAAGGAGCACGCTCTTTTCTTGAAGGTTTTTCATGTCGTAACGGTTCGGAAAAACCGCTAGCGAAAGCTGGTTCCACAAAGTGGTTGTGCGAGGCAGGATATGTTTAAGAAATTTCCTATTTATATAATTTCCATGTATCTAAAAATCACCTCGTGCTCGACGGTGAAGGAAAACAACACGAGGAAACTTGCGTGTGTCTTACAATATCAAGTTCAAACCTGAGGTGTTCCATAAAATATTAATAACCCTTTATTTAAAAAAAAAAAACAATTTGGATTGAGAAGACTTTATATTTTTTTTTCTGAAAGGCCTATCCCACAATTTAGATTCTGAAAACTTATGTTTTTTTGGTAAAAGGCCTATCTTCAGAAAGGTTCACTGTTTCGAAAAGGCTACAGAACCTTGTCTGTTTTATATTGGTGGACAATTGAGGGAGAATTACAGTGAACAAATTTTTTATGAACACAATTTAAGTCCATTAAAATTCAATGTTACTCAATCTAGACATACAGACATAATATATGTATTTTTTTTATAAAATATCTGACTTTTCCAACGAAAATCAAAACGATAAATCTATGTAGTTATCACATTTTTTGTTGATATTCAGACGCAAATCATTTCACAGTCTACATCATGTGTCGAGTTCGCACGTCAGGCGAGGCGTGCAATTTCAACAATAAGATCGAAAAACCTTCGACGAGCGTTGAATTATTCAAGAAAAATTGAAAGTGAAGTGGTAGTAGAACAAATTGCGGACGATATCGGTGTCGAGACACTCCTCGAATTATTATTAAATTTTGTCAACGGTACATGATATCATAACTTCAATTCTTTTTATATGTAACAGTATTTTAGAATGTACAGTGTGTAACTTAATGTGAACTCATACATATTAATAATCATTAAATTATTATCATTACATGGTATTTTGAGCTGAAATGGCCCAGTGGTTAGAACGCGTGCATCTTAATCGATGATTGCGGGTTCAAACCCAAGCACGCAACGCTATAAATATGTGCTTAATTTGTGTTTATAATTCATCTCGTGCTCGGCGGTGAAGGAAAACATCGTGAGGAAACCTGCATGTGTCTAATTTCATCGAAATTCTGCAACATGTGCATTCCACCAACCCGCATTGGAACAGCGTGGTGGAATATGTTCCAAACCCTCTCCTTAATGGAAGAGGAGGCCTTATCTCAGCAGTGGGAAAATTACAGGCTGTTACTTTACTTTTACTGTACTACTTTACTTTACGTGGTATAAAACAAAGTCATTTTCCGCTGTCTGTACGCAATTGATTTTGACGCGGTTTTTTTTTAATAAATAGAGTAATTCAAGAGGAAGGATTTTGTATATAATACTTATAAAATATAGCAAAGCAACAACAAAAAATCTGTAGTATATTTAGAATCAGAATTGCATCCGTACGAAGCCGGGGCGGGTCGCTAGTTTAAAATAAAATAATTTAATGTTCATAGAATAGTACAAATATTAAATTTAATTGCTAAAATAATCGCTCGAAAAAAAAGATTGTTTAGGAAAAATGTCGTAACGGTCATTTTAATAAAAGAAAATAAAGGGCTTATTATAAAATCGTTTCATCCTTTTGGTTCTGATCAGGATTTGTTTGAAATTGAGAAGAGAACCGTTTGAATCTCGTAAAATTTTATCGTATAGTAAGTGTTGCTATAATGTTATCGGCCTCTCCTTATGATAACTTTAAAGGAACAGTTTTTACGTAGCCATATAATAGTAATCAGAGCTTACTGATTTTCCTTCAAGTTTGAATTCGATTTATTTTTTATAAGATATTATTTAATAAAATCAAAATCAAAATAAAAAAAAAAATCTCTCCGAGAATCGTTATAGCATAATTTCAATGTGAATTGGAAGTAAATAATGTAGGTAGGCTTTCGGTCTACATTCGAGCACAATGACAGGTAATTGGCGTATCAGTAACATCGGCAGTATCAATGGTCGAGTATAATTACATTTTGAATGCGGGAAAATGAACTATAGGAGCTCCATAGTGAAATTTACCATTATTGGTTTTTATATGATTATGAGCGAGGCTTTCGCATGTTTATGACCTCGGTGTGATATAAATACTTGTTAATATAGTGATAGGTAGTTTAAGTTATTGTATACGATGTTGTATTTGAGATAAATGAAGAATGTATATACATATTATGGCACCTAGTACACACTCGATAATATATTATAATATATATTTATATATATATATATATATATATATATATATATATATATATATATATATATAGGTACATATATAATTTAATAGTTTATATTTTATTTATAATATAAGTATAGATTATATACCCCTAATAGCTTAGAGCGGTAGATCTAGCTATTTTTATGTAACCTAACTAAGATTACATGAATATAAAAAATATTAGTTGTCATAATTTTACAGAACTGTATAGAAATAAAACTTAATATGCTAATTAAAATAATTAATACATTAAGCTAATTAATTATAGTCATTGTTACATTTTAATATGACTTTTCAGCTCCTTGCCATACACTGCTGGAAGTATGCCACATAGAAGGCCTGGCCATCCCGATCTTTCTCACCTTGCCTCATTTATTAAGTGTGGTTCTCAATCGGTAATAAAGGCAATTTGAGACACCTAAGTTTCTTTAATATGATTACAATCATTACATTTACAGTCAAAATCAATGGTATAAACATCCATACTATATTGTGGCTCTTTAGTAACAGTTTCTTTAACCAAATCATAGTCATTGTATTCAGCGAATATCAAGTTAGCAAGTATGAATCGTTTATCACTGATCTGACACTAGCTTAATTATATCAAGTGGACGGCGCTTGATGTAATTTAGCTAGACACGAAACTGTCGTGACACGTTACGCTGATTAAGCGGAACGGCTTAATTCCGCTTAAACGGTATGTTAGAAAGCCTTCATGAAAAATAATTAAGCGAAATTAAAGTTACGAGCGAGATTTAAATATTCGAAGTGTAATTTTAAAAGTTTCTAACCAAAAAAATGTCTATCAAGCGGACACTTTATATTACATGAGAGAAAAGTAAATGATCCAAGGGTTGGGGAAAGGATTTCTATCAAAATTCCTTGGTTTGGTGGATCAATTAATGACAATTACATCCAAAACATGCAAGTTACCTGACAATGTTTTCCTTCAACACAATTATTTATATAAAACTAGCTATAACGGATTTGAATCGCGTATATTAATTATTTTTAACATCCCGACGTTTCGAGCACTTTACAGCGTTCGTGGTCACGGGATGAATACACGTGTGGCAGAATTTCTATGAAATTTGTCACATGCAGGTTTCCTCACGATGTTTTCCTTCACAACTGAGCACGAGATTAATTATAAAGACAAATTAAGCACATGAATCAGCGGTGCTTGCCTGGGTTTGAACCCGCAATCATCGGTTAAGATGCACGCGTTCTGGGCCATCTCACTCCAACGCAATTCGGTTTTTATAAACTTATCTCTTGGTGGTAGAAACCACATACTCTCTAGATATTCTACCATCAAACAATAATATTCACCGTATTTGTTTCATTGTTCGAATGGTGTAAAAATCAGTGAGTACAGGCAGAAAAGACGTAACATTTTTGGCGCATTCGCGAAGTAACTAATATTTAATATTTATTACAAGTGTCCACTTACCATCAGGTGTTTACAACCATGAAAGGTCAACTCGTACTTTTTATATAATTCTGTTGCTGACTTCTAACTAACAAAATTCTTCAACATGTTTTTTTTTATGAAATAGGTTGGCGGATGAGCATATGGACCACCTGATGGTAAGTGGTCACCATCACCCATAGACAATGAAGCTGTAAGAAATATTAACTATTCCTTACATCGTCAATACACCACCAACCTTGGGAACTAAGATGCTATGTCCCTTGTGCGTGTAGTTACACTGGCTCACTCACCCTTCAAACCGGAACACAACAATACTGCGTACTGTTGTTTAGCGGTAGAAAATCTGATGACTGGGTGGTACCTATCCAGGCGAGCTTGCACAAAGCCCTACCACCAAGTAAAGTCGATATTAATAAAATAATGTTTATATTGCTTTTAAGTTATGAAGTGCTTAAATCATATCGAACGTTTGTAGAAAGTGACTCAGACAAGCAAACTGTTTCGATTAGATTGTGCGATAAATCGTCAATTGTATTCTATTTGATATTAACATAAACGTGCGTACTAAAATATCCTTTAAGTATTTCTGAGAACAGCGGAGTTTCTCGAATTCCGAAGCAACGAATTCCTTTGTAAACCGACGACAAGCTACACCGATATATCATTTGTCACACAGCCATGCATAACAATGTATGACTTTTTCAGACGTTGCCACATGAAGAATTCTTATCATTTTTATAATGCCCCGTTCATATGTTAAATAAATCGCATATTTTATGAGATACAACACAATTCAAGTCAAATTGTTTTAGTTGATGTGACAGTTTCTTTGTTTTATCTGCGAAAGAAAAACGTTTAATTTTATTTTGAGTTGAATTTAACATTTGTTATAAATTAGATAAGATAGAATTTTTTTTTTTTGAAAAATTAATAAAGTTTAACATTGATAATACAATAAATACATTTACGTATATGGAGTATGTATGTAGCGTTGACAAAAAAATTTTTTTTTTTTTTGTTGTTTTTATTGTTTTCAAAGGATAATATTAATTAATTAAAATTCCTTTGTATCCAATTGTCTTAATCTACGATGCAACGAGCTTGTTTCGTCGCTGAATACAGCTACGAAATTGTTAACATAGAGGAAAACTTTAAGGAACTAACAATTGCATACGAGTTCACAATTACAGTAACATTATTTGCGTAATGTTACTTACATTGTTATAGTGTAGGCAATTTACATTGCAATCACACAATTTCAAAATATTCTTCAGTTAACAACAACAACAACGACAGCTTGTAAATTCCCACTGCTGGGCTAAACGCCTCCTCTCCCTTTCATGAGAAGGTTTGGAACATATTCCACCACGCTGTTCCAATGCGGGTTGGTGGAATACACATGTGGCAGAATTTCTATGATATTTGTCACATGCAGGTTTCCTCGCGATGTTTTCCTTCACCGCTGAGCACGAGATGAATTATAAAGACAAATTAAACACATGAATCAGCGGCGCCTGCCTGGGTTTGAACCCGCAATTATCTGTTAAGATGCACGCGTTCTAACCACTGGGCCATCTCGATTCTTCAGTTAAGAAAGCTTTATTAATAACTCTTTTTTAATTGTATGATTGTTGCGCGAAAACTGACTGACGTGGTCACCTTTCAGAAATAGAAAAAAAAGAAGCATCCATCTTGGTTATGACATGGTGGTAAACGTTTCAACAATCGAATTCCCTGTTTGTATAGAAAATCTCGATATTTATGCCAAATTTTATACACATGGTGCTATGTATAAAAATTTTCACTAACTACCAGATCGAATGAATACCTCGCAAGTATTATCCTTAGAAAAGAAAGGTGGATAGATCCATCGGTGGTACTATATCTATTTTATGCTTATGGTACAATAAAAATATGTTAGAATTAATAATTATATATTTTACTATTTAACTATTCTAATACAACAGCTACTTCATTGATCGGTTCGTCTGACATCAGAAAATTGATGCTATAATTTTCTAGTTTGCTCCCTACGTAAGGAAGCTATTTGAATATAAATTTACAAAGCCTCTACTACATAGAGGTCATTACACTCTGAAAATAAACTTATATAAGTACTATTTTGATATAACTTTTGTTTTTCTTTTATTAATAATGAGTATATTGTGTGCCTCGATGACGTCAGAATGATTGTAGATAAAGGATTTGACTCATTGGCGTCACATTTTTAATACACAGTATAGTTAGTTTATGGGTTGAAACCATTGCAACCGCCGATGTTATTGCTGGCTAAATTTCATCCGACTATTATAATAAGGCCTTCAATTAATAGCCTAGCCATTATACTAAACAGCTTGCTTTAAGAGCTGAGATGGTTTCGGGTTCAAACCCGGGCAAGCACCACTATATACATATATATACATATGCTTAATTTGTGTTTATAATTCATCTCGTGCTCGGCGGTGAAGGAAAACATCGTGAGGAAACCTGCATGTGCCTAATTTCGTCGAAATTCTGCCACATATGCATTCCACCAACCAGCATTGGAACAGCGTGGTGGAATATGTTCCAAAACCCTCTCCGTAATGGGGAGAAGGTTACTGTTACTTTACTTTGCATTTACTTTAGTTGGTCCAAAATGAATATCATTCTTACGTATGATGATGAATTGAATATTACATATTATGTACATGTAAGTTCTGAGCATAATTATTTGATTTAATATTTAATATAGTTTTATTTTAGTATATTTTCTTAGTATAATTAATCTTTTAGTGTATTTGTATATGACGTATCAGTCTTTCCCAGCTTGTTTTTTCAATGTATATGACGAAGCAGTCTTTCCCAGATTGTTTTAAAAAATCATGATTGTCAGGGCTCTGTCCATCCTGGGAGTTATAAAATTATATGCAGGAAATATTCTTCTCTCATTTACTCCAAACTGAGGAGGTCCGATTACTCCGACGGCTCGAACAAGCCTATCGATATCGGCTCGGCGGGCGCTCGGCATTTTATAACAAAATTGGGTGGGTAACTATTCAATCAATATAACACCTATTTATGGACGCTAAAATATTTCAGAGTAATTTAACATCTCAAAATTCACTAAACATTATTAATTTAATGATCAAACAATTTTCAATTATAAAAACAATCCTTTTTGACACTTGATTTTCTTAAATACGTGTTTTCCCGCCGACATATATAATTGTGAGTTTGATTTCCAAATGGACATCGTTGGTCAAAAAAGGCTAGGCTGGTAATCGAAAGGCTAATTATGTCAGACCACGTGATTCTTAACCAAAGATTGTGGTTTAAAGCTCACGTTAGCATCGGTAAATTAATGTACCTTCTTAATAATTGTTTATTATTCATCATGTTCTTGTGATGCAGGGATTTATGAGATAACTCGCATATGACGAATTAAATTACGCCAAATTTGTATACTCTGGCCTTTACTCGTTCATGAAACATTAACAAGCTTCTCTATCTTATTATAATGTGCTAAGGAACATTTATTTATATGATATTATTAAAGATATATTTAATTTCTGAATTTATTGAACGTTTATTACTTGTAGACTTCCAGGCAGGATATATAAATTTAAATAATTGTATTAACTAACATGACTGTATTTTTTTTAAATGTTGTAAAAGAGTAACTACTGAGTTTCTTGCCGGTTCGTCTCGGTAGAATCTACTTTCCGAACCAATGCTAGCTTCACTTAATTCTTAAATGACGATTCAAAAGTGCTTGTAAAAGCCCATTTGAATAAAGTTTATTTTGATTTTGATTTTTGATTGGTATGCGAAGCCGGCGCGGGTCGCTAGTAATGTATAAAATGGACTGACATCATTGAAGTGAATACTGTTTTAATCTGTCATGTCAATTACGCAAATCCTGCCACGTAAACTCTGTAATACAAAGTTTATATCCAAAACAATCGTCGAATGTGCGTCAGTATTTATTATTTAATATATATTATCAAGATGTAGTACTGATCAAGAATAACCAACGATTGTGGACAGTTTTTATGCTGTACTCGAATTCGGATAAATTATTTAAATTATTAGTTAACTTAAGGCAGTTTAATTAAAATAAGATATTATTATTAATATATATATATTATATAATTTGTCAATTAATTAATTTTTTTGAAGTTTTTATTTTATCTATCGTGATGTGACAGTCTATAATATTGCATATGTATATACAAATCAATTTGTTTCTCGGGATATAATATAATTATTGAAAATTTTTATTCTACGCGATCTTGTACACGTAGTAATACTTCCAATTAATGCTTGGTTCAAAAAGTCAAAACCTGCAAACAATTTTATTCCACCGATGTGATGTTTAATATCGTTAAATCTTCCTCAAAAATTGACATATTAAATTTAATATTATCAAAATAGAATCAGATATTAACGCGTTTAAATAAAACGTCGAATAATTAAAGTACAATGGTCTGCTACTTTAATCATTATAAGTGTTGTGATGGAAGACTTCAATAAACGATAGTACAACCGTGTAAAATATAGTATTTTCTCTATCCTCTCACTAAATGATGACACCAAGACACCAACGTGCTTCAAGAAACACAAAAGTACACATATAACACTATCGACTGCCTCCATCCAGACTACTGCTGTCAAAAACATATGTATTTATTTTTCCGTTCCAAATTCAAAACTGTTAACATTTAAAACATGATTTGCCTACGAGCCTATTAGACGAACCGACAAATGATTTTTTATTATATCGACAAACGTTTGATTTCATTTCTGTTTTGTGTTTTTTAACTAAGTGAATTATAACTCGCCGTAATTATGCGAAGGCGTAAATGGCTCGTTATTTATTGTATTAGCGCGCGTCACTACATTTTGCTTATGCAAATTAAATCAATTTTAAGCTTTGTGTTAATCCTTTAATAATTGTATTGTTTTAGATTTTTTTATTTTACTTATAGGATATTGTTAGAAGTTACCACCACCTATATGCATGTATATTGCCCTACACATGTAAAATAGGAATTTACGATAACTATATAGTCATCGTATATCCCTTTATACCCTAATGCAACTATTATAAGCATTAAAATGACGCCAATGATGAAAAAATAATATTGCCGTTGAATAACATAATAATAAACAAAAACATATTAATTGTAAATTATTATTATAATATAATGGTCTAAGAATCGTTCTATTTCACTCCCTAAGATTGCCTGCTAGCGTTTTGAAGGGCTTAAAAAAGGCTAAAAATAATAGTTATCCCAAATCCCATAATAATAAGTTTTTCTGAGGAAAAAGTCTTACGTCTTCCGATGCTATCACCATCGGTCTGAAATAGTGGAAAAGTCCACTGACGGTATACAATACATAAAAAAATTTAATTATATTAAACTATAAATCGCATGCACAATTAAGGATATATTTGATTTTTTTATTTAATAATAATGTTTCTGGACAATCACGTACGCACGTTATAATAGTGTGATAAATATCTAGATGATGTAAGGGGGCGCAAACTACACCTTAGTGCCCCAAGCCAACCTCACCTGCCCGTGGTGCATCCTGCCGACCAGCAAACGAGGCTCTGGCGACCGACTGATGGCGGTATAACCATAAACATAATAGGCGTAGCTAAATACCACAGGCCGGTGACGGGCAGCAGCGTCACCGGTGCGAGAAGCTACGCCCTGCGATCGCCAACCCGCCTGCCCAGCGTGGCGATTATGGGCACAACCTCCACATACAGCACACACGCAAGCCACGGCCCCCAGTTCCCGGCAGCACCGCTATTCCTCGTCATGGTGGCGACGATGGTAACGGCGGGACGGGGGGTGCTAAGAATCACCGGGCTACGGGAGGCCACCACAACCGACTGACCCTTGCGACGTACAACGGACGCACGCTACGGCTTGACTCGCATCTAGCGCAACTTGAGGTAGAACTTGGGAAAATTAGGTGGCACATATTAGGGCTATGTGAAGTCCGTAGAGAGGGAGAGGACACCGTAACCCTCGAATCAGGCCACCTAATGTACTTCCGAGAGGGTGACCAACAATCCCAAGGTGGCGTTGGGTTTCTGGTAAATAAGTCCCTAGTTGACAACGTGGTGGAAATCTCCAGTGTGTCGAACAGGGTAGCGTACCTCATTATAAAGCTCACCGAGAGGTACAGCCTCAAGGTGGTGCAAGCGTACGCACCGACCTCGACACACTCGGACGATGAAGTGGAAGAATTATTCGATGACATATCGAGGGCCCTCCACTTCACCACGAAAACCCACTACAACGTTGTCATGGGGGACTTCAACGCTAAAGTGGGAGTACAGAACTGCAGCGAATCGGTAGTAGGACCCCATGGACTTGGAAGCAGGAATCATAGGGGGCAAATGCTTGTCAACTTCCTCGAACGGGAGGGGCTCTTCTTGATGAACTCCTTCTTCAAGAAGCAGCCGCAAAGGAAGTGGACGTGGCAAAGCCCCGACACTATGACGAAAAACGAGATCGACTTCATAATGACGGACAAGAGGCATATATTCAGAGACGTCTCAGTGATTAACAGGTTCAATACCGGTAGTGATCACCGACTCCTCCGAGGCTCTCTGAATATCAATTTTAAGGCCGAGCGCGCCCGTCTGATGAAGTCCACGCTCCGACCAAAGCTGCTCCAAACCATTGCGGGATCTGAAACATTCCAGTCAATCCTGGAGAACCGATTCGCTGCCGTGGAAACCACAACGGACGTAAACCAGAACCTCGAAAATGTAGTTCGAATTCTCAGGGAAGAAGGCACGAGATATTGTGGCATGCAGCGTAAGGGCAGGAAGTCGAACCTTTCGGAAGAGACTTTGGGGCTCATGAAGAAACGACGTGAAAACCCACCTGTCACTTCGTCAGAGAAACGGCAATTAAACCAAGAGATCAGCAGGCGCGTACGACACGACCTCCGGTGCTCCAATACTCTTGTAATAAAAAGAGCTATTGAGCAGAATCGGGGGTCTAAGGTGTTCGTACAATCTCTTGGAAGGAGCCACCTGACGAAGTTGACCACAGCAAGTGGAGAAGTCGTTTCTTCTAAGCCGGCAGTACTTTCGGAAGTAGAGGACTTCTACGGCCGGTTATACGCATCGCATGCATCTCGACCTGATCCCGAAAATGAGGATCCTAGAGCTACATTAACACGCCATTTCTCCGAAGACCTGCCTGAAGTCAGTATTGGCGAAATCGAGACTGCTCTTGGACAGCTTAAAAATGGAAAAGCCCCTGGAGAGGACGGCGTTACCACAGAGCTATTAAAAGCGGGAGGTAAACCGGTACTTAGGGAACTTCAGACGCTTTTTAACTCTGTCCTCTTCGAAGGGAGAACTCCGGAGGCGTGGAGTAGGAGTGTGGTCGTCCTGTTCTTCAAAAAGGGAGACAAAACCCTGCTGAAGAACTATCGTCCCATATCCCTACTGAGCCATGTCTATAAGCTGTTTTCAAGAGTGATCACGAACCGTCTTGCGCGAAGATTCGACGAATTCCAACCCCCGGAGAAGGCCGGGTTTCGGACCGGATACGGCACCATAGACCACATCCATACAGTGCGGCAGATTATACAGAAGTCCCATGAGTATAATCGGCCCCTGTGTCTTGCATTCGTGGACTATGAGAAGGCCTTTGACTCGGTTGAAATCTGGGCTGTTCTGGAGTCCCTGCAGCGTTGCCAAGTTGATTGGCGATACATCCAAGTGATGAGATGTCTCTACGAAGCTGCCACCATGTCCGTCCGAGTACAAAATCAGCAAACAAATCCCATACCATTGCATCGAGGAGTGAGACAAGGGGACGTTATTTCCCCCAAATTGTTCACTAATGCAATGGAGGATATGTTCAAGACGCTGAACTGGAAAGGACGTGGCATTAACATCAATGGCGAATACATCTCTCACTTGAGATTCGCAGACGACATCGTCATCGTGGCAGAAACGCTGCAGGACCTACAACAAATGCTGAACGAGCTGGCTGATTCTTCTATGCGTATCGGCCTACGGATGAACTTGGATAAAACCAAGGTCATGTTCAATGAACATGTTCTACCGGAACCGACTACGATACACGGTACCGTTCTCGAAGTTGTTCAAAAATATGTCTACCTCGGGCAGACTCTGCGATTAGGTAGAAACAACCTTGAGGACGAGGTGAATAGAAGAATTCAGCTGGGTTGGGCAGCGTTTGGGAAGTTACGTCGAATCCTAACATCGTCGATCCCACAGTGCCTTAAGACGAAAGTCTTCAATCAGTGCGTCCTACCCGTCATGACATACGGAGCCGAAACGTGGACACTCACGACAAGGCTGGTCCACCAACTTAAAGTCGCTCAGCGTGCTATGGAAAGGGCTATGCTCGGCGTTTCTTTGAGGGATCGCATCAGAAATGAGGTTATCCGTCAAAGAACCAAAGTCATCGACATAGCCCACCGGATTAGTAAGCTGAAGTGGCAGTGGGCTGGTCATATTTGTCGTAGAACCGACAACCGTTGGGGAAAACGTGTTCTAGAGTGGAGACCGCGTCTCGGCAAACGTAGTGTAGGACGTCCTCAGGCACGGTGGAGTGACGATATACGCAAGGCGGCAGGCAGGAGCTGGATGCGAGTAGCCGGAGAAAGACCACAGTGGCGTGCACTGGGAGAGGCCTATGTCCAACAGTGGACAAAAATAGGCTGTTGATGATGAATGATGAAACTATAAATAGAATAAAAATTTTGTGTCTGTGCACATACAACGTTACGTTTTTACAATTTTTTTTATGTCTGTCTGCCTGTCGGCATGTTCCGTCTAATCTCTAGAACGACTGGACCGATTTTGACAGGAAGTTCAGTAGCAAATAGCTGACGTAACAAGCACTAATTTAGGCTACTTTCATTTTAGACTTATAAATACAATTAAAAATTAAACTTAATTCAAGTGCTCACGAAATCGTGGACACAGGTAGTATAATAATATAATTGTTTAATGTCTCCGAAAATATACAACAGCGCGATTTATAAACTAGTTTTTACTGTGAATCTAATGAAATTATAATATAGAAAGTTATAGGCTTCCCTCACACCTACAATGTTCTGTTGGCTGAGAATATTAAAAATATAAAATCCTACACCAGTATGAAACATATACAGTATACACACCATTGAATATCGAAGCTGTGAAGTCCACGTCCGTAGTTACTGGTATTACAGGCACGGTTTATTGGCAAAGCCTTGATATTAAAACTTTCCTAGTGATTTAATAAACGCACGGAATTTTGTCATGAATTCTTCACGTATTCCAGTAACAACAGTAATTTTGGTTACCTAACCTTTTCCTCTTCTACACGTTTTAAACGATTTTTTGTACTGAGTTTCTATAGAGTTTTTCTTGGTTGAATCTACTTAAGAGATTCAACCAAGATTAAATAAATAAATAAATAAATAAATAAATAAATAAACCAAGAAAAACTCTATAGAAACTCAGTATTTAATCGTTTTCGCAAAAGTGTATCAATTAGATACAATTAAAAATCCTTTTTTTATAATATTAGGATGAAAAGTGAGATTTTATTTATGGCATTTCAAATAATTATTCTTAATATATAGACCCCTCTTTCTTAGTGTGCTTTTTGAACAAGAGCCCTGGGCCCCACGAACAATAGGGGCCCCCGTAGATTAAATCAAAAGATCTGCATGTTTTCAAAATTATTCACTTTTCCTATGCATCCAGAACGTATAAAGATGTTAATATATCAGTAACTAGGTATTTCAACAAAGCATATTTTGCAAATTGAAGACCAATGAAGTATTTCTGTCCTGAAAAAAAGTATTCTGAAAAGTCATAGGGGCCCTATTATCCTAATATGCCCAGGGCCTCCAATAGGTCAAAGAGGGCCCTGAATATACACTAGCATTCCTCATAGAGAGTATGAACAGTTTCATATTCGATCGTACAATTTAAACCCTTTCAAAGGGACCCAAGCAGATGTTATAAATGACTGTAAATTCTACTTTAGTAGCAGTTTCAAATAATCAAAGATATTGCCAAGGATTATACAGATTTTTCGGCTGAGATAAAATTGCAGACCAATATTTTACATTGATCTCAATTTGCAGTAACCGCTGTCAGTTATATATCATTCAAATTGGTCTAGATAATATATTTACTTGGTGACTTCGACAAGGTAGAGCTTAATGCGTTTTTTTCTTAGACTAATTTTATACAATACATCTGCTGTACTTCAATGGGATTGAAAGTTAGTAATTTAGTGTTATTTTCAAAACATACATTATCTTAGAAGGAATAGAAAAAGGAGACTAAGATGCTATGTCCCTTGTACCTGTAGTTACACTGGCTCACTCGCATTTCAAACCGGAACACAACAATACTGCGTACTTTTGTTTAGCGGTAGAATATCTGATGAGTGGGTGGTACCTACCCAGGCGGGCTTGCACAAAGCCCTACCACCAAGAAATGTTTGTATTGATAATAACTTCTGTTTCTGAAATTGCAAACTTATCAATACATACAAATAACTTTATCAAGAAGTAATAGCATTAAAACGACAGCAAGTAGCCGCAGTTAAAAAAGCTTATTATAATTTTATTAATCACTACTTATTTCCATATTAATTAATGAAGATAATTAATAATGATAACGCATTATACTCGTATTGCGTGCTTTAACAAACATTTTCAATTAACCCGACCGTAACGTCGTTGACAAGTAAATTATGGTCAGTGTACTTAAACCATTTCAATAAAATTTTAAATTAACCGGATCGTATAACGGTATAAGTGTGTACAATGTTCGTTTTAAGTGTTAATTTTGTATTTATTCAAATTTAACTTTCGAATTTATTTAATTACTAGCAACCCGCCCGGCTGCAATACTGATTTTAAATATACTACAGATTTTTTCTCGTTTCTTTACTATATTGTTCACGTATTATTTACAAAAATCTACCTCTCGAAACACTCTATCTATTTAAAAAAAATCGCGTCCAAATCCGTTGCGTCTTTTGAAAGATCTAAGCATACATAAGAACACACAGCGGTAAGCGTTTTATACTATGTACTGATTATCTGTAATATTGAAATTATATTTTGCAGAATGTTTCGTGAATTATAATTATAATGAATTATAATTCACGAAACGTTCGATTATATATACGATTTATTCATTAATTTATTTTTTTTTATTTTCAAATTATTAATATCTTAATCTAAACTCACTCACTCACTCACGAGATCTCAATCTGTCGAAAATTTTTGAACTGTGAACACACTATTTACATGTAAAAGTACAAATTGAAAAAAAAAACTAAATACCCAAACTGCCCAAAGTGTATGTATGTATGTATATTAATAAATAATATTAAATAAAATCACTTAAAAATGTTTTTAAATGAACATTATAGCAATATTCAGATAGCATATTTAATTGTCCCAAACAGGGGTCGGCTTATGCTCCATACTATATCTTAAATTTCCATTCATCCCTACGGTTTTAGATTCGCTCATATTAAGCCGTTACCCTCAATTGATCAGATTATTCAGGGGTTTAGGGGCAAGCTTTATATCCAACATCCCTACATCCTAGCAATTTAGGGGAATCAACTATTTTTTATTTCGAATCATTGCTATTGAGCTACATTTAATCCGTAGGTGCGAATAGCGCATAAAATTGGATTTCGCTGTGGGAGAAATCGTGTTGAATACTCTGTTTTATTTCCAAGTCCAGTATTGATTTGAAAAATGTACAATGTTTACTCCAAGATTCCGCCCTCTGAGATCAGGACGCCTACGTACAGAGCGCTACTTTGAAGAGCATTTGAGCTGCGGAGGCGAAATGCAGTCGGAAATAAAAAATAAACACCTACATTATCACGGTGATGGACATATTATTTAAATGCATATTACCAGTTAAATAGGCGAGTTTTTTATCTAGAAGTAAACGAGCAATAGGCTCACCGGATGGAAAGTTAATACCACTGCCCATGGGCATCTGCAACACCGGGAGACTTCATACTTAGAATACGCAAACCTTATTCGAAGATTGGGCATTTATGCTTAAGAAAACATTTTCATGAACTTAATTTGTGTATATAAATAATATCGTGGTCAGAGATAAAAAATTGAATTTCAGCTATGTAGGAGACATTTACTTTTAAATTCTATTGGTTTAATGAGATATTTTTGTAGTGGGATTAGCGCTAATGAAGATTTTATTAAACCTACTAAAAAATCTATTAAAACTTTTACCTTGACTGACAATTCTTCTAAATAAATATAATCTGTAGTATAATGTAAGCATCACCATCAACATTCACACTCCCTTGTAAGATATTTAATACCAACAGTGATATGCTATTTTAACACGTATATAATATACAAGGCGTGTGAAAATAGCGTAACACTAAGACATTTTGATATGTTTAAATACATTTAAGACTTACGCCCTTGAGATCTGTATGCTTATGTGAAAATACAACTAAACTTAGTTTATAAATCCTTCATTCGACAAGAGCTCCTCCCACCATAACTTGCTTTGTGTATAAGGCTAGATATTGCGCTAGGTGGATTTTGAATGCTTCAAGAGTGTTTTCTAAAACGCGTGGGTAGTTTATTATAAAATTGCTACCCGTCCCGACTGTGTATGGGCGGTATAAGAATTTTATTTATTTTTTAAAAAAGGATTTCGTTGGAACTCGATCGCTTCCAAGGGACCCAAGCAGATGTTATAAATGACTGTAAATTCTACTTTAGTAGCAGTTTCAAATAATCAAAGATATTGCCAAGGATTATACAGATTTTTCGGCTGAGATAAAATTGCAGACCAATATTTTACATTGATCTCAATTTGCAGTAACCGCTGTCAGTTATATATCATTCAAATTGGTCTAGATAATATATTTACTTGGTGACTTCGACAAGGTAGAGCTTAATGCGTTTTTTTCTTAGACTAATTTTATACAATACATCTGCTGTACTTCAATGGGATTGAAAGTTAGTAATTTAGTGTTATTTTCAAAACATACATTATCTTAGAAGGAATAGAAAAAGGAGACTAAGATGCTATGTCCCTTGTACCTGTAGTTACACTGGCTCACTCGCATTTCAAACCGGAACACAACAATACTGCGTACTTTTGTTTAGCGGTAGAATATCTGATGAGTGGGTGGTACCTACCCAGGCGGGCTTGCACAAAGCCCTACCACCAAGAAATGTTTGTATTGATAATAACTTCTGTTTCTGAAATTGCAAACTTATCAATACATACAAATAACTTTATCAAGAAGTAATAGCATTAAAACGACAGCAAGTAGCCGCAGTTAAAAAAGCTTATTATAATTTTATTAATCACTACTTATTTCCATATTAATTAATGAAGATAATTAATAATGATAACGCATTATACTCGTATTGCGTGCTTTAACAAACATTTTCAATTAACCCGACCGTAACGTCGTTGACAAGTAAATTATGGTCAGTGTACTTAAACCATTTCAATAAAATTTTAAATTAACCGGATCGTATAACGGTATAAGTGTGTACAATGTTCGTTTTAAGTGTTAATTTTGTATTTATTCAAATTTAACTTTCGAATTTATTTAATTACTAGCAACCCGCCCGGCTGCAATACTGATTTTAAATATACTACAGATTTTTTCTCGTTTCTTTACTATATTGTTCACGTATTATTTACAAAAATCTACCTCTCGAAACACTCTATCTATTTAAAAAAAATCGCGTCCAAATCCGTTGCGTCTTTTGAAAGATCTAAGCATACATAAGAACACACAGCGGTAAGCGTTTTATACTATGTACTGATTATCTGTAATATTGAAATTATATTTTGCAGAATGTTTCGTGAATTATAATTATAATGAATTATAATTCACGAAACGTTCGATTATATATACGATTTATTCATTAATTTATTTTTTTTTATTTTCAAATTATTAATATCTTAATCTAAACTCACTCACTCACTCACGAGATCTCAATCTGTCGAAAATTTTTGAACTGTGAACACACTATTTACATGTAAAAGTACAAATTGAAAAAAAAAACTAAATACCCAAACTGCCCAAAGTGTATGTATGTATGTATATTAATAAATAATATTAAATAAAATCACTTAAAAATGTTTTTAAATGAACATTATAGCAATATTCAGATAGCATATTTAATTGTCCCAAACAGGGGTCGGCTTATGCTCCATACTATATCTTAAATTTCCATTCATCCCTACGGTTTTAGATTCGCTCATATTAAGCCGTTACCCTCAATTGATCAGATTATTCAGGGGTTTAGGGGCAAGCTTTATATCCAACATCCCTACATCCTAGCAATTTAGGGGAATCAACTATTTTTTATTTCGAATCATTGCTATTGAGCTACATTTAATCCGTAGGTGCGAATAGCGCATAAAATTGGATTTCGCTGTGGGAGAAATCGTGTTGAATACTCTGTTTTATTTCCAAGTCCAGTATTGATTTGAAAAATGTACAATGTTTACTCCAAGATTCCGCCCTCTGAGATCAGGACGCCTACGTACAGAGCGCTACTTTGAAGAGCATTTGAGCTGCGGAGGTGAAATGCAGTCGGAAATAAAAAATAAACACCTACATTATTCACGGCGATGGACATATTATGTAAATGCAAATTACCATTTAAATAGCAGAGTTTTTTTATAGGAATAAACGAGCAATAGGCTCACCGGATGGAAAGTTAATACCACTGCCCATGGGCATCTGCAACACCGGGAGACTTCATGCTTAGAACACGCAAACCTTATTCGAAGATTGGGCATTTATGCTTAAGAAAACATTTTCATGAACTTAATTTGTGTATATAAATAATATCGTGGTCAGAGATAAAAAATTTAATTTCAGCTATGTAGGAGACATTTACTTTTAAATTCTATTGGTTTAATGAGATATTTTTGTAGTGGGATTAGCGCTAATGAAGATTTTATTAAACCTACTAAAAAAATCTATTAAAACTTTTACCTTGACTGACAATTCTTCTAAATAAATATAATCTGTAGTATGATGTAAGCATCACCATCAACATTTACACTCACTTGTAAGAAATTGAATACCAACAGTGATATGCTATTTTAACACGTATATAATACACAAGGCGTGTGAAAATAGCGTAACACTGAGACATTTTGATATTTTTAAATACATTTAAGACTTACGCCCTTGAGATCTGTATACTTATGTGAAAATACAACTAAACTTAGTTTATAAATCCTTCATTCGACAAGAGCTCCTCCCACCATAACTTGCTTTGTGTATAAGGCTAGATATTGCGCTAGGTGGATTTTGAATGCTCCGAGAGTGTTTTCTCAAACGCGTGGGTAGTTTATTATAAAATTGCTACCCGTCCCGACTGTGTATGGGCGGTATAAGAATTTTATTTATTTTTTTTGAAAAAGGAATTTGTTGGAACTCGATCGCAGCGCTACTTACCGGGCCCAATCTAAATCCCGAAATATATACCACAACAACAACAACAAACAACAACAACAGCCTCTAAATTCCCACTGCTGAGATAAAAGCGTTCCTCTCCTTTTGAGGAGAAGGTTTGGAACATATTCCACCACGCTGTTCCAATGCGGGTTGGTGGAATAAACATGTGGCAAAATTTCTATGAAATTTGTCACATGCAGGTTTTTCTTACGATGTTTCCTTCACCGCTGAGCACAAGATGAATTATAAAGACACATGAAACAGGGGTGCTTGCCTGGGTTTGAACCCGCAATCATCGGTTAAGTTGCACGCGCTCTAACCACTGGGACTCCGAAATATATAAGAAACATGAATCAAAAACGTCCCAACCATTTACGAAGAGTTGAGTGAGATACGACAGAAGTAATATTTATAAATATTACCTTACAAGTAAGAATTGTTAGTCAATATGGGATAATCTGCACAAGATTATAAATAGCAATATATATGGAGTTTGAAGCCATGTAGGCATAATATTATCGGCGTAATAAAATTCACTGACTGACGTATAATACACAGCCTAAGCCGGTGGGTTTAACGAGATGAAACTTTGCATAGGAATTTTTTATAGAATCTTATAAAAAAAAAACTGAAATTAAACCCTACTCAGTTGACATAAGGGAATGTAAGTTTGCATGGACATCCGTCACTATGGAAATTAGTATTAAGGTTCGTGTTAATGAGGTAAAGGCAGTTATTTTTTTAATTAATCCATCACTTACAACAATAAATCATTTTTAAAATTCGAAATTCGAAATAGGACTATAATTTGATATCCCAATAGCCGTGCTATTTAAATACATTCATGTAATTGTATGTGACTATTATATAGACGCGTGCAGCTTAACCGATGATTGCGGGTTCAAACCCAGGCAAGCACCACTATATATATATATATATATATGTGCTTAATTTGTGTTTATAATTCATCTTGTGCTCGGCGGTGAAGGAAAACATCGTGAGGAAACCTGCATTTCATCGAAATTCTGCCACATGTGCATTCCACCAATCCCAATGGAACTGCGTGGTTCCAAACCCTCTCCTTAATGGAAGTCTTATCTCAGCAGTGGGCAATGTACAGGATATTACTTTACTTTACTTTTATTTTACTATAATATATAACCTGCATTCCGAATCGGTAGCTTTATAAAATGTAGGTAGTCTTATAAAATGAAGATTCAAAAGTGGTTGTACGTGTCTACCTGAATAGTACATTTTCAATTTGTTCTGTATTTCTAAGTTAAATAATTCTATTTTATTTCAAACGTTTTACATAAAAATACTTGAAAACTCGTTCTCAAAACTCAAACTCAAACTCAAATAACTTTATTCAATATAGAAGCATTACACTTTCTTATTGATGGTCAATTAAAACTCTACCACCGATTCGGAAAAGAAAATACCCTGACCTGAGAAGAACCGGCGAAAGAAACTCAGCGGGTTTTTTTTTTTATTTGTCTCATATATTATTTAAACAATTTAATATGAGATGAAATAGCCAGGAGGCGATCGTTTCATTCCCAAGGTGTGCTATAGATCATAAACTCATTAATTGTATAGTAACCTTTTGCACACAAGCGTTCCTTAATACATTTTTTTAATTTGGCAACAGAGGCATTTTGAACGCTTTCTGGGATCCTGTTGTAAAACCGTATACATTGCCCCACAAAGGAGTTACTGACTCTATGTAGTCGAGTAACAGGAGTAACAAGTTTGTGTTTGTTCCTCGTACCAATGTTATGAGTATCACATTTTCTCATGAAATCATTAATATTTTTTCGTACATACATAACATTGCAGAATATATATTGAGAAGCAACAGTCAATATCTTGATTTCTCTAAATTTATTCCTTAACGATTCTTTAGCTGCTAGGTTATAGATTGCGCGAATAGCCCTCTTCTGTAGCACAAATATAGTATGGATAGCGGCTGCGTTGCCCCACAGCATAATACCGTATGACATTATACTGTGAAAGTAACTGAAATATACTAAGCGAGCCGTATCAACATCGGTACATAATCTAATTTTTTTGACCGCGAATGTCGCAGAACCCAGTCTACTCGCCAATCCGTTAATATGGGGGCCCCATTGCAATTTGGCATCAACAGTAAGGCCAAGAAACTCAGCAGAATCAATTGGATCCATAGATTCCCCTTAATGAGTACATCGGCTTTTACATTATGTACATTTGGTGTACTAAATTTCACAATTTTTGTTTCATTATTATTAAGCCTAAGATTGTTTACGCTAAACCAATGTACTATATCAGCTATAGCATTGTTTACGTCGCCGTACTGTACCTGTTTTCTATTAATTTTAAAAACTAAGGAGGTATCATCAGCAAACAATAGTATATCATGTTTGTTCCCAACAAGAAAGGGCAAGTCATTTATATATGTGAGAAACAGAAAAGGTCCAAGAATTGATCCCTGAGGGACTCCCATACCAACTGAGACCCCAGGAGACCTTCTTCCTTTAAGGTCAACCCTCTGAATTCTATTAAGATAAGAAGTCAGAAGGTCAAGCGCACATTCTCTAATTCCATAGTGATAAAGTTTCCTGACCCGAGTCTCATGTTGAACACAATCAAAGGTTTGGATAAGTCACAAAAACCCCTAAGGCATCCCGTGACTCTTCCCAGGCTTCATAGATATTCATAATAAGCTCGATACCAGCGTCTGTTGTCGAGCGACTCCTCGTGATTCCAAATTGTTTACTATGAAGCAGATTATGTTTGTTAAAATGTTCTAATAATTGATTTAGAATTATTTTCTCAAATATTTTGCTCAGGGTAGGTAGAATTGAAATTGGCCTATAGTTATTGGGGTCTGAAGAACTACCAGATTTAAATATTAGAATAACTTTACTATGTTTCATCAGGTCAGGAAATATACCACGTTGGACACAACTATTAAATATTAAAGCAAGAAAAGGTGCAATCACATCAATAATCGAATTTATCACCTTTAGAGAAATACCCCATAAATCAGCCGTTTTTTTGATGTCTAGTGACTTAAAGGCGCGTATTATGTCATTGGGGTTTACAAGGGTAAAATTAAAGTTAGATTTACAAGCTCTTAAATTTTCTTTCATCAATGACTCGGCAACATCTGGAGAAGAAATAAGTGACTTAGTTGTCAAAACTGGTATGTCAGCAAAAAATTTTTCAAAAACTGTAGCATCTTCCTTTTGACTATTTACTACTTTACTATTATAATTCAGGCTCAATTCGTAGTTGCAACTGCCAACTCTACCAGTTTCACAATTAATAATTTTCCAAGTCATTTTTATCTTGTTATGTGCATTCTTAAGTTTATTTTTTATAGTTAAAGATTTTGTCAAAAAGCACACTTTTTTAAATAATTTAGAACAGTTACTTACATAATTGGCAAAAGTGGCACTATGATTTTACATTCTTTCATTGTAAAGCTCATACATTCGTTGCCTACTTTTATGAATTCCAATAGTCGCCCAATCACTGAATTTTAAAAAGTTTTTTGTATTAACTGTTTTAGAAGGGAATATAGATTTAAAACTGTTTTTAATTTATTTAAATAGATTGTTATATAATACATTGGGATTATCACTGAAATGTATGTAAGGTAGATTAGCCATAATATTACTTCTAAGAGATGAAGACAATATTTCGTTATAATTTATCAATTCTTTAATGAAAACTACTTTATTTACTTTAGTCATCACTACATAGTATAAAACAAAGTCTTTCCTGCTGTCTGTCTGGCCCTGTGTATTCTTAAATTTTGAAAACTACACAACAGGTCTTTTTTAATAGATAGATAGAATTTTAGAGGTTTCTACAAAAAACCAACGAGATAAATATTTAGATCAATATAATGTCCTACACAATTGTACTCCTTTAAAAGATCTACAAAAAATAATCTCGATGGTATATATCCATCTTTTAGGCATAACTTACTAATAATTTTTTATCCTTACTTTATACAAGAAATAATGGCTTATTTAAAAAAAAGCCATAAGTTAATATATGTCCAAAATTAATACCGCGCATATGTTATTTAAAATTAACTTGCTCACTAAGCCTTATCGTCTCTCTGTCTTTCACCCTGTAAATAAATATAAATATAAATATGAGACAACATCACATACATTACTCTGATCCCAATGTAAGTAGCTAAAGCTCTTGTGTTAGGGAAAATCAGAAGTAACGACGGTACCACAAACACCCAGAGCCAAGACAACATAGAAAAATGGTAATCTTCATGGACTTGGCCAGGAATCGAACCCGGGACCTCGGAGTGGCGTACTCATGAAAACCGGTGTAAGCACCTCTCGACCACCGAGGTCGTCTAGGTAGTTCATAATCAGGAATAGAAAGTATTTCTGTAAGGCATTTTTTTACACACTAACATTTCCTGCGTCGTTGTCGAAAATCAGTCATCTATATAAATATATTGTTTTATGATAATACAATCGTAGATTGATAAATCAATGAGCTTTACTTAGATACCACCCACTCATTGTATAATCAACCGATAATGCCTATTATTGTTGAACTGTGCCCACGACTTAACGCGTTTGAATTAAGCTGAAATTTTACAAACAATTATAATATAAAAGTAGCTTAAGCTACTCCTTATTACACCAGCTATCTGCCAGTCAACATCCCATCAAAATCAGTCCAGCCGTTCTAGAGATTAGGCGGTAATCCTTATTTCGGATCAGACTGACAAAAATGAAAAAAAGTGTGATTTCGCTATATGAAGCGTGTATAAATATGCATGTAGTAAAAATGAGTATTTCGATATTACAAACAGACACTTCAATTTTATTATATGTATACAATCCAGTTTGTATGGTGAGTGAGCCAGTGTAAAGCACATAACATCATAATTTCCATGGTTGGCAGCGTAGTGGCGATGTAAGGCATGGATGAGGAAAGTATTATAAACGTGCCAACATAAAACAAAAACAGTAAGTACCTTTACTGCTTTTTAAGAGTAGAAAACAACACGTGGATCATTTCTACGATTGTGGATTCAAATCATTTTCACGGCTCTGAAAGCACGGTGAGGAAAAACATAGCGATCGCATAGCGAATCAATGTCGTGGAAAAACATCTTAACGAGTTAAACGGGACAAGGTTCATTGGCCCACTTGTGGGACAATTTAGGGTGATACTATTTTCATCCTTATACAAATAAATTATCTTCTTTTTTCGCCTAAAATAGACATTGTCTTATTCAGTTAAATAACATCTCAAAACATTATGAATAAATATTTGTTCTGTTTATTTAGTAAAATATAGCCTTAATTATGGTCATGTGAAGTCGGGATATATGACTTGTATGTAATAATATATACTAAAAGACGAATCAATCTCATACATTGAGGTTTTTATGTTCGAAAAATCCAAATAATATTTATACACCGTAAAGGCGAGATGGCCCAGCGGTTAGAACGCGTGCATCTTAACCGATGATTTCGGGTTCAAACCCAGTCAAGCACCACTGAATATTCATGTGCTTAATTTGTGTTTATAATTCATCTCGTTCTCGGCGGTGAAGGAAAACATCGTGAGCAAACCTGCATGAGTCAAATTTCATAGAAAAATCTGCCACATGTGTATTCCGCTATGTATAACCCGCATTGGAATGGCGTGGTGGAATATGATCCAAACCATTAATGGAAGAGGAGGCCATCACAGCAGTGGGAAATTTACTTTTCTTTTATCGTAAATTATTCAATGTAACTAATTTAACTTTAAATATATTATTACTTTGATACTGTTCCAAATTTTATATACATACAATATGCAAACTTTTTGAAATTTAAAAATAGAATACATTAATTCGTTTGATCTAAGCCTAATAAGTATTAAATTTATTTATACTCTACACTTCTTGTTTGAAATGTCACGCGGCGCTATCAGTTTATCAGGACAGAGACAGTATCGGTCCGCTAGCGGCGCCGTGCAAACGTGTCGCCTCGCGTTCGGAAGACGTTTACAAAACGTAACTTTACGAGGTAAGTTGAAATCGAAACACAAAACGACCCGGAGTATAGTTTATCATAAATATGTGAAACAGCAGTGCATGTCAAAAAAAAAAAAAAGTTTTTTTTTAAATATAATATTTGTTCGAAATTCGTTTTGCAATATGTAAATTTCATTGGTCAATTGCACGGGTATATGTTTAAGCTGTATGGTAAGTTATTTTACATATATAGATTTTTTTAAATAACAAGAATTTTTATTACGAGCTAAGTGAGTATTTAAAAAAGTCATCCAATTACTAGTTTTACAGTTTAGGTTAATGTGTATAAACAAATTATTCAACATCCATCTATCGAAAAGTTTTATTAATCAATATATTAAATTAGAAATAAATAGTTTAATTAATTATTTATAGTTTTATATTGCAACTGATTTCGTTTGTAGAATAACCATAAAATAAATAATTAATTATTGTATTGTTGACAAGCCTGAACGACAGGTTTTACGACTCGGCGATATATGGGAATATGAATTAGTCTTGAGATAATAATTTTTTTTATGGTATAAGTTGGCAAACGAGAATAGGCCACCTGATGGTAAGTGGTCACCATCACCCTTAGACAATGAAGCTGTAAGAAATATTAACTATTCCTTACATCGTCAATGTGAAAGATGTTATGTCCCTTGTGCCCGTAGTTACACTGCCTCATTCACCCTTCAAACCGGAACACAACAATACTGAGTACTGTTATTTGGCGGTAGAATAACTGATGATTATTTATTAATGAAATTAATTAAAAATGAATCCAAAATTACTAAATAATATTAACCGACTCTTCGTGACTAAAGATATTCATAATTTTTTTATAAAGTTTTAAGTATGGTTTTGTTATTAAAAAGTTTCCTACCTCTTCTATATATATTATAATGAAATTATAAATTGCCTGTCCGTTGCGACAACACACAAAAACAACCCGTTACCAAAATTTAATAAACGTTACGTTTTAAAAGCTTTGATTATGATTAAAAATTGGTTTCAATTTTTTTTTTAATTGTTTCACCAGGGATATTATAATAATGAAACTATTGTTTTATCGATTGCAATAGGTCGAGGGGTTAAACCAACATAAAATGAGCTTCAAATTCGTACGATTACTTATTAAAAAAATATTTTTTTAAGTATGCAATACAAATTATTATAATATTTTCCTCTCTGTTTGTCAAGTTCCTTTTTTTATTTGGCTCTTGAGGTCATTTAAAACAACACTATATATATACTTTTTGGAGTAAAAAAATATGTTTCATAATATTATATGGTTTGATGGTAAGTGATTTATGATGATGGTATTTCATTTTACCCATAACTTCGCCGATGCACCACCATTCTTGAAGCCTAAGTTGTTATGCCTTTTATTATACTGGCTCACTCACCCTCACACCACTTTCAAATCGGAACAAATACCATGTATTACTGTTTAGTGCTAGTAAACCTGATGGATGGGTGACAACCTACCCAGACCACGGATGCGTACCACCAATTGATTGATGTTGAGTTTTTAATTTCAAATAACTGACTTAAATAACATTACCATGAAATTGATAAGAAAATCTGGAACGTAATAGGAAACAAACATAATGAAGGCACTTAATCATAATTAGCCCAAAAAAGTTTTAATTTGTGGACAAAGTTTGATTTAAAAGATTTATACAAATAAGGGTGAAACTTTTATCACATTATCTTCAACACGTATTTAATTAGAGTTTGTATTTATTAATTATCTTATTAAAAGATTTTAAGGAGAAGATAATGAAGAAAAACAAAACATTTATTATTTAAATTAAATAATAACCTTAATGCCAAGAATTTTAAGTACTTATTATTGGAGCTTCATGATTATAATTTTATTTAGTATGTTAATCAGTAGAACTCATAATTGCACATATATAGTTATTTAGGTTAAGGTATGTAAATGTAATTTATTCTAAATATACAAAAACAACATACTTCATAATTGAAATAGAACTTTATTAAAAAACCTAAACATTTTTCTTTTATTACACACTTAATTTAATTCAACTTATCATTAATTGATTGAAAATAGTTTAGACATATAAATACTTAAGAATTATAAGGATAATTCTTATCGGAATCCATTATTTTTTCACAAATTCGTAATAAATACGTTGTAACACTAATTCATTAACAGGAATAACGTTCCAGAAATAAAAAAGAAAAAATAAAAAAGAGAAAAGATAATTAATTATAAAGCTTATATCTTGAAGATGTTCCTTTCAGAGTGCTTAAAAGGGAAATAAATAATTTAAACATATCAATAATAAACATAAACAATAATAATGTAGTCGGGGTAAGAAAAGGTTCGTCATTTTATGATCTATTTTCGTGTGCTCAGTATGAGCGATAATCAACTTTACCGATCGAGAATGACGTATTGCTTCGCGATGATTTGATGTTTAAATCCAAAAGGTACTAAGAGTTTATGACTTGATAAAGGAATGATTTTTAAAACTGACGAAGGTTTTCTTACACTGACTGTACAATGATAAACAGGTCGAACTTACGTGATGTAATATAATTATAATGTTATATAAACAATACTATTAAATATCTTCATTGAAACTGTCAAAAACATTGTTTAAACAAGAACAGTAAATACAAATGTTACACCAAGTTTCCGACTCACCAAAGTCAATACAGCCTCCCTTGGGCGGCGTGTTTGCTTCTTTTACAAAACGCCGCAGATACTTTTAGATTTGCCAAATAATGCGATTAAAAATCATTAAGATGTCAATTCTGTAAAATGGTCTGCGTATTTTTAAACGCAACTCGGAAAGCTGAAAATTTTGACAAGAGATTTAAATAAATAAATATTGTAGCCAAATCAATTTTGCTATGAAAACTCAGAACGATGATACCACAAACACCCAGACTCAAAACATAGGAAACTAATGAACTTTTTCTTCATCGACTCGACTGGAAATCGAACCCGGGAAAATCGGTGTACACAATACTTAATCACGGAGGTCGTCAAATGTCATTAACATTGTATTCAGTATATCAGAGAAGGTTGTTGCAAAATATTATCACATCATATAAATAAACGTATAAAGCAGCAAGCAATCCAACGTGACGATAGTAAAGATAATTATTTTGATTTTTACGATACTTATTATTAAATTTGATTGGTCGAAAATAGTTACTGGGTTTCTTTCAATGTACATACTTAGTCGGTGGTATTGAGAAAAGATTTTTTTTTATGGAATAGGTTGGCGGACGAGCATATGGGCCACCTGATAGTAAGTGGTCACCATAACCCATAGACAATGACGCTGTAAGAAATATTAACTATTCCTTACATCGTCAATGTGCCATCAACCTTGGGAACTAAGATGCTATATCCCTTTTGCCTGTAGTTACACTGGCTCACTCACCCTTCAAACTAGAACACAACAATAATGCGTACTGTTGTTTAGCGGTAGAATATCTGATGAGTGGGTGGTACCTACCCAAGCGGGCTTGCACAAAGCCCTACCCCCAAGTAAATTTTGTAAGATACCACTCGACTATAATTTTAATGTTAAGGAATAGAGAATATATATATTTAATTTACCAATTTACTTAAGGATTATTGTACGTAATTATTATACGGGAATTAAAATAAAATGTACCTCTGCTTTAGTATATTAAACGCAGTGTTATAAGATATGGTGTGATTATAATATAAAGAGAAATTCAGTATGATTAAATTCATATGTGAGAAATATAGTATAGTAGTCGTCCTCGGCTGTGTACGCGGCTTAGGGGTTTGTTAGTTGATAGCCATAAAAAGTATCCTGTGTTCTTCTTCGTAGTTCCAACTTTCTACAAACCAAATTTCATCAAATTTACTTCAGTAGTTTAACCGCGAAAGAACAACAGACACACAGGCATAGTGACTCTTATGGTAAGAATTTTACTGTAATTATTTATTGCATATAAATAAAAACGATTTTGAAATACTTACACGCACTTTTGTACACTAATAATGATAAAGTTTTATTCAGCTAAGCCTAATTTTTCTATTTAATTATTCGATAAAATTTAATAAAGTCTTATAAGCCTTGCAGCGGATAATGCATCTTATGCTTCTTTGATCTTAAGTCTCATTTTTATTAGCAATTAATTATAGACGCAAGTTACAAGATAGGAATAGTAAATTAAGGAAATTCAATCATCGATGCAATCTACGTTCTCCCAAAAGTAAATGCTAATATGCGACCATTTATATAACAAGGCATCGACGACTGTCTCAATACACGCAACTCTTAAAGATCGACAAGATTATAAATCAGTATGACTGCTAAATGAATCGTAAATTACATTTATTACCATAGATTTTTTTTTCAAAATAAAGATAGAAGGATTGGCCAATGTTGGTAAGTATTCACCAACACCGCCATGCCCATTAATACTGTACGAGATACTAATAATTTCCGACAAGGCCAATGGTAACCACCAACATACCAACCTTGATAACTAAGATGTTATATCCCCTGTATCGAGCCAAGATGGCCCAGTGGTACGAACGCGTGCATCTTAACCGATGATTGCGAGTTCAAACCCAGGCAAGCACCACTGAATATTCATATGCTTAATTTGTGTTCATAATTCCTTCGACATTGAACTCGTACACAGCGATGACGGAAAACATCTTGAGGAAACCTCCATTTGTCTTATTTCATAGAAATTCTGCCACATGTGTATTCCAACAACCCCCATTGGAACAGCGTGGTGGAATATGTTACAAACCTTCTCCTCAAAGGGAGAGGAGGCCTTAGCCCAGCAGTGGGAATTTTACAGGCTGTTGTTATTGTTGTTTTTGTCCCATGTATATGTCATTACACTAGATTACAGCAACAGTATGTAGGTACTTCTGTTTGGCGAGATTTGTGTTGGTATCTTATGTATATTATATATACATAGTCTTGCCATCATGTAACTTATTTGTATTGCGGATTAATTCAAATTAAAATTAGCCGCAGCACCAATTTTATCCGCGCGGAATGGTGGCAAGAATGCTAGCGGCGTTTCCTCATTTAATCGCAAATATGAATCTCAAGCCCACGGTAGACGAAATAAATATGTTATAAGTTTTAGAAATTATTTAGCACCAATACTCCCATACCTGAGTGTCAAAAGATATAAGGTGTACATTATTTATTGTTAATAAGGATTCTGGATTTACTTTCGTGCTTTGTCAAGGAAGTCTCGATAATTTTGGAAAGAGTTTACTTCCTATGGCATATTTAAATCATTGATTAGAAATGACACAAAACTATCTTTATGTCTACAAAAATAAACTATCTAAAAGTTAGTTAACAGGCTGCATATGTCCCAGTGCTGGACAAAGATTTCTTCTTCTCTGAACGTGATGGAGCTGATTCCATGGCTTGCTTTGCTGTGATCGTCGGATATATTTTATGGAAATTCATCTATACCGATATCATTGATTATATCATTGATTAAGGTAAAATACATTAATTTAATTAAGAATATTAAATTCAAATCGAACTTGCAGGTTTTGCACCTAAGGGCTTTGATCCATATGTGTAGTTCACTGGACTACGTTGAATCTCAAAGGGTAACAAAAGCTAACAAACAACCTAATTGAATACAGCCATAGTTATTTTTATTGGTAGGTTTTATTTAATAAATATTGGACAACATCACATACTTTACTCTGGTCTCAATGTAGGTAGCTAAAGCACTTGTGTTATGGAAAGTTAGAAGTAACGACGGCACCACAAACACCCAGACCAAAGAACCCAACCCAATGTCGACACTGCCGAAATCGAACCCGGTACCTCGGATGATAACCGGTGTACACACCACTCGACCACAGGGGTCGATATTTTTTAATAAATGTAAAATGATTATCAGTAAAACTATATACAATGTGTGTATTGGTTGTACGATAATTGTGGAAATTGAACTCGTGTTTAATGTTGTGTGAAGTTGCGTTAGGGGAAATGCAATAACTCTCTGAAATCCTCTCATTTGTCGAGGGAAGAATTTACTTAACTATAAGACATTAAAGCATATTTGTTTTAAAATATATATGTGTGTATGTATATCATTATTCTATATATAATGTTTAATTGGTGGAAAAAGAGTATCCCTTTTGTTTTTTACGGTAGCTTTTATATTTAATTCTATCATTGTCTGAGATTTCGTTTGCGTTTGAATTTAACAAAAAAGTTAATGTTGTATAATAAGTTACTCTTTATGATGTAATAAGTTAATATTGATGTAATAAGTAATTATCAGAGAAAATCGTGTTAAAATTGGTCCATCCGTAACATCCGTTTCCAGACATTAGCCGAAATAAATAGAGAGACAGAAAATTTGAAAAAATATTATTTTGGTATATATACCATGTATACATATGCATTTGGTAAAAATCGGTTATTTTAATATTACAAATAGACACTAAAATATTATTATATACATAGTTATTGGTACTATATCCCAACAGTGGAACGTTTACAGAAGTTGTTATTATCGTCGTCGTTCCAGACCGATACTGATACTAAGACTTCTTCTTCTGAAGAACTTATCATTAACTTTGGGTTGAAGGCATACTTAGGTATCTGCAGCCTTATTTATGACTACGCCTCTAGACCACAAAGACTGGCTTTTATATATCTTTACTAATATTATAAATGTGAAAGTAATTGTGTATGTCTGTCTGTCTGTCTGTCCAAACCGCTGAACCTAATTTTACGAAATTTGGTAAGAAGAAAATTTGGAGTCCTAGAAAGGACATAGGCTATTTTTTTTGCTTAACACATGACAACGAAACCCCTAAAACACAAGCGAAGCCGAGGACGACAACTAGTATTGTATATATTGAAAATACACACACTATCATACATAACGACATTTCACAAGCTCTATAAACATATGTAATGTTACTAGGTCAATATAGGTTTACAGATATGGAAACCTTCTATCATCAAACAGCCTTTGTTTCGGAACGTCATCTCGCTGTTATGTCAGAATTTGTTTGTGGTCTTTTTGTCCAGTACTTGGCAATTATCATGCCAGTTAGTCAAAGCACGGACTCGGCGTGTATTCTGTGATTTAATATTTCAGAGAAACTTTTGTCTATTCAAAATAATATCCTTTCCTATTTTCATACAAACTTCTTTTAAAACATTTTTAATTGTATATTTAGTATTGAGTTAGATAAATAAATGAACAGATTATTAATCACTACATAGTATGAAACAAAGTCTCTTTCTCTGTCCCCATGTACTAATATGTTTAAATCTTTAAAACTAAACAAGGCATTTTAACGCGGTTTTTAGTACATAGAGTGATTCGAGAGGAAATTTTTGTATATAATACATGGACAATACTGTCAAGAAACACTGACAATTTTAGAAAATTGTAATTTCGTTATGTGATGTCGTAAATAAACAAATTCTGTAGTATATTTAGGATCTGTATTGCATCCGTGCGAAACCGGGGCCGGTCACTAGTCTAGTTTTTCGATCCATTTCAAAATATTTCATTTCCTTGGTTGAACGTACCTCTTTGATGAAATTGACGAAAAGCTAGTCTAGCGTTCTCCCTTTGCAATCCAAACTTTTCAGATTTTCTTCGCCTAGAATGAGATAAATTCTGAAAACTAAAGTACATAGAAAAAATGAACGAACGCGACTTACTTTTACCTCTTTAAGCCAATAGACTTTCTCGGCCTTAAAATTAGCGTAACTTGAAGAATTAAAATATATAATATTTGTATAATCTTTTTTTTTTTGTTCGCTGGCAAAACGCGTTACGTAATTATGAAAAATTACAACCCCGTCGGATTTTTGGAGATCGAATCTAGGCACTCTCAATCCATTACTTCACTGTTACTCAATACCCTATCGTAATTGTATAATAACACTTCAATGTATCCGATATAATTGTTAAAGAAGAAAGCCATCTCATTCCGACGATATACTCTTTTAACGCAGTAATAAGGAAGTTTGTAGCGAATAGTTAATTTTATTATATCTCCATTCGGTTTCGAAGTTACAGCGGCATTAACTGCGCGGGTTAATTATTTTCCAGACGTCAAACATAATGTTACCATTAAATAAATGTTTATTTAATTAGAATTGGATAAATGAAAATATAACTCCGTTATTTGAAGACCTACGTGGTCGAGTGGTATGTACACCGGTTTTCATGGATACGCCACTCCGAGGTCCTGGGTTCGATTCCCGAGTTGATGTAGATTATCATTAGTTTTCTATGTTGTCTTGGGTCTGGATGTTTGTGGTCCACCATGGACCATCGTTACTTCTGATTTTCCATAACACAAGTGCTTTAGCTACTTACAACGGGATCAGAGTAATGTATGTGATGTTGTCTCATATTTATTATTTATTTACTAAGATTATTACTTTAACCCACACCGGGCTTTATATATTTTTTCAATTCAATTTTATTCAATATTCTTAGTAACACTTAAAATATTTTTTGATGGAAAGTAGGTAAATGAGTTATAATGAATAATTATTTCTCTGATTTGTACAGGGGCGTGTGTGTAAATTAACATATGAAGATGTTGTTATAATACCAGCAATGTGTAAAGGGTGGGTGAGTCAGTGTAGCCATAGGCATAAGGGACAACATCATAGCTCCTTAAGTTGGTGGTGACATATAGCTGCAATGTCTGTGGTCAGTGGTGACCATTAATCTTCGGGTCTTCTTTTTTGATTTCCGATTCGCCAATCAGCGTATGTTTATTATAATCAAAATACAATAAATGCCAAATAGAAGAACTGGTAAAAATCTCAGTAGGTACTCTTTTCCAAAATTGGAGATACAAAGTTTATCGGTATAATAAAATAAAGTTTTTTCATAGAAACAAATACCTTAAAAAAAGATTATATTGGTATATATTCTCTATAATGTACCTACTGTATTCCTTGCATCTTGAGAGTACGAGACTTTTCTGAGGGAGAAAAAGGATTTTTAAGAATATTGTGCTACTCGGTGTGATATCGTTTTAAATTTCCATTTCAATTCGAGGATATTTTCCTCTCAACTTCATTGCATTTGGCGTGTTACTCGCGCGATATTAATTAAATTCCGTCACTTAAGTCTATCATAGCCGATTAAATTAGTAGCTGTATTTTATAAAAAAATCAAGAAGGTTTTATTTGTTTATTATAATTTTTCCTAGTCAAGTAGCCCAGTGGCTATATCAAGTGAATGTTATTTGAATTTCATATTTAGAATAAAAATTGGGTTTTTATTCACACTAATAACGGCACGTGCTTTCGAGAATCTACTTGGTAGTAGGGCTTTGTGCAAGCCCGTCTGGGTACGTACCACCCACTCATCAGTGATTCTACCGCCAAATAACAGTACTCAGTATTGTTGTGTTCCAGTCAGAAGGGTGAGTGAGCCAGTGTAACTACAGGCACAAGGGACATAACATCTTAGTTCCCAAGGTTGGTGGCGCATTGACGATGTAAGGAATAGTTAATATTTCTTACAGCGTCATTGTCTATGGGCCATGGTGACCACTTACCATCAGGTGGCCCATATGCTCGTCCGCCAACCTATACCATAAAAAAAAATTGTAGCCTCAGTTATCAGCGTCCGCGAAGTATATTTTCTTTAGCATTCAATTCTTCATTGGGACAGGTGTTCTCTTCTGTTGTAGAATCCTTTAAATACTTTTAGCTTGCCGACTAATACATTTATTTAATTATATGGTATGAAGACTTTGATTAACAAGCCTTATTAATCGATAAATTATTAAAAATGGAGTTCGCTCGTTTCGTTCGGTCGAAAGGGAGTTCGGTCGGATCAAAATTTCCAGAGTATTCGCAAATAGTATACTTATACATTGATATTTCATCTCGTGCTCCTTGAAATAAAAAAAAAAAAGGATTTACGTGCATATTATATGAGATAAAATTATGTCATATGTGGATTGACGCAGTGTTAAATTTTTGATAAACAAAGAAGTAATTATAAGGTTCTTTAATATATACATTTTTATATGCAGTCAAATAGGCCATAAGTGGTCACCACTGCCTACATTGAGCCGTAAGACATCGTTAATGCGCAATAATCTTGAGAAGAAACCTTACCACTTCTGCAATTGTAACACTGTCTCACTCACCCTTTAAACCGGAACACAATAATACTGAATACTGCTGTTTGGCCATTAAACATGTGTGTGTCACCTTGTAAATAACCTAGGCTTGAACCGTGCCCTATCAATAAGAAATTTTATTCAATGTATAAAATCTTAGTGCAAGATTATTGTACTATATATGTATACTTTTCACTCTATGATAATGTGAGCATGTATCAAATTCAACATATAAAACCACAAACAGCATCAACTACAATCATTTGAGCCATTTTTTATACATGACACATTACAGTAGTTACTGTTATATATGACAAAAGGTTTCGCTATCAGGTTATTTCTGGCTCGTGTCCAATCGTAATGGAGTAAGTTTTTCGTGTAATATATGACATTACAAAGACAAAAATCGCTAATTGCACTTAGATATGCCGTTACGTCGTTTTTGAACTGGGATATATTAACCTATTTTGTTTGGTGAACTTATCAAGCTGGACAACCCAAACACTTGGTCTACTTGGTGGTAGGGCTTCGTGCAAGCCCGTCTGGGTAGGTACCACCCACTCATCAGTTATTCTACCGCCAAATAACAGTACTCAGTATTGTTGTGTTCCGGTTTGAAGGGTAAGTGGGCCAGTGTAACTACAGGCACAAGGGACATAACATCTTAGTTCCCAAGGTTGGTGGCACATTGACGATGTAATAAATAGTTAATATTTCTTACAGCGTCATTTTCTATGGGTGATGGGGACCACTTACCATCAGGTGGCCCATATGCTCGTCCGCCAACCTATAACATAAAAAAAAAACAGCATGCACGTTTCATTGCTGAAAAGTCATAAGTTTGTAGTCAGATGATATCCTCAGTAGCAGCTGATCTCCTGAACTATTCACTACATATTATAAAACAAAGTCTCCCGACGTCTGTCTGTCTGTATGTTAGCGATAAACTCCAAAACTATAGAACAGATTTTCATACAGCTTTCAGTAATAAATAAAGGGTTCATAAGGAATGATTAAGTATATAATTTATTAAGGTGATTTTAATAAATAAGTAGATATAGAACGCCAATTGTTAAACATGTAGAAAAAAGCAACAACAAATATATAAATATAAGGTAAAATATAAAAAAAGAAACTTATGTCCACTCGTGCGAAGCCGGGACCGGTCGCTAGTTCTGAATGAATGTATATCTGTGTTTATACACACACTTGTGCTGTGCTTATACTCAGATGAGAATTTCCGAAATTAGAAAATATCATCATTTTTAAAGGCTAAACATGAACCAATTAGTTGAAAGCCCTTGAAATACTTTCAGCTGATTATTTTGAATTTCGATCAGTGTATAGAAGATAACCATGAATAAATAACACGCTTCGTCATTAATACAGAGCAGAGATTTCCCAGTGGTTAGAACGCGTGCATCTTAACCAATGATTGTGGTTCAAACCCAGGCAAGCATCGCTGATTCGTGTGCTTAATTTGTCTTAAAATTCATCTCGTGCTCAGCGGTGAAGGAAAACATCGTGAGGAAACCTGCATGTGACAAATTTCATAGAAATTCTGCCACATGTGTATTCCACCAACCCGCATTGGAACAGCGTGGTGGAATATGTTCCAAACCTTCTCCTTAAAGGGAGAGGAGACATTAAGACCATTAATACCATAAATCTTGAATATAGTTACGGCCCTTTCGTCTGTCGTACAATAGATGAAAATGAAAGATAAAATACGTAGCTTGTAGACATCACAGGACAGCTGGATATATTTTTTCGTCAAAATATCTTGAGTTCCAACTTTGGCGAAACTCTCCCAACATTCGATACGACTTTAATAATGCAATTAAATTCGCTCCAAACATTTTTTACAAACTCTCGTGTTGTATTGACTGGTTTCAATATGGTCATAAAATCCTGTAGGCCATGTACACAATGACAACTTTTTGCAATTTACATTATTGTGGAATACGCCTTATCTTTTGATATCTCTCATTGATATGTCATCGATCGGTAACCGGCTCCGTATTGGTTTGTAATTAAACGTTCTCAGAAACACATACATATATGTGTATGTTGTATGGTAATAGTTTCATAGAAAAACAGGTAATATTAAAATGTGAGACATGCCTTGATTAGAGTATCGATTACATCTGGTCTAATTAGTGTTACCATTGAATTACTATTTATAAAAATCAAATCACACATAATACATTTCAATGTAATATATACACATATACTAATATTATAAATGCAAAAGTAACTGTTTGTCTGACCGTTGCTCTTTCAAGAACCACTTTTTTTACCACTGAACCGATTTTGATGATTTTTATTATGAAACAGACTAGAATTGTAGAATAATAGTAGAACTCTAAGGATACATGTTACTTTTTTATAAAATACCTAAGAAAAATCCTCTAAGGCGAGAACGAATTCGCGGGTGAGAGTTTTTTTTAAATTAATTTGATGTAGTTGATAACAAGCTATATACGAGCGCGATGGAATTTAACAAAATAATATATATGTATCCCAATTACATCAGCTAACCTCCAGTGAAAGTCCTATCAAAATCGGTCCAGCCGTTACAGATAGACAGACAAAAATTGTAAAAAATATACCGTCTATACATACATACATACATATAATTAAGAAAAAACGTTTTTCACCTCTAAAACAGACACTCCGCTTTTATTATATAAATAGATGGTAAGCTGTTATAAATATATGATATACGATGATCGTGGGCTACAATTCGGATTAGCACTACTGATTCTTAATGTGGTAATTTATTGCATTACTCATAATACGAAGCATCAGGGAGCAACAACAGAAAACATTTCGGCAACTATTTTTATTATTACACTCATGTTAGTTCACGGAATCAGGATCGTTTGCATACCGTTGTACAGTTAATTTAATGGAGTCTGTACTTTCAAAAATTGATTTAATGTGAGTGAATGGTAAAAAGTCTCATAAATTTCAAATATTTTGTAATTGATCTGTTGTTGAGTCAACTTCTTTTCCTTTCAAATGTTGTACGCGTAGAGTACTATCTTAATCACACAGCCTTTTCCATTGTTAGGCTAAAGCCTCCTCTTCCTTTAAGGAGAAAGTTAGGAGAATATTCCAACACGCTGCTCCAATGCGGGTTGGTGGAATGCACATGTGCTAGAATTTCGTTGAAATTAGACAACTCCAGGTTTCACGATGTTTTCCTCCACTACCGAGCACAAGATGAATAATAAACACAAAATATGCACATGAGCACATTCATGTGTGTTTCCTGGGTTTCAAACCGCAATTATCAGTTAAGATATATGCGTCCTAACCAATGGGCCATCTTGGCTCATAGGCCCTCGGCTTGAAATAAAGCTACCAAAAAGTTAATTATTTATCGATTCACTGAGCGCTATGAGCCCACGGGTACAGTTTCGAGACAAGCAACTTAAGGAAAACTGCGTACATTGATTGTAATTGTGTCAATTATATTTGTAAACTTGAACCAACCTGTAGTGGAGTGAGTGAGTCTTTGAAGCCGAATACACCACGTATCCAACTACAAAGACTACACACATGATTTACCCAGTACTGAGAAATCTGTGTAGGTATAGCATAGTATTCTCTGTATGCATATAGAAATAGATCGGTAAGCCTTTATATTAATGAAACAATGTGTATTAGATTTTTTTTAATCAAGATTGAAAGGCACGTTAACATATACCTTTAAATCTACTTTATATATATGGTAATGATATTTACTTATCTACCTAAGATATATAATATTGGGGAATTTTCTGTAGACATTAGGAGACAATCCTTCATACAAATTATTCGTGTATCTTTTACAGTTTTGACAGTTCGCTTGAATAGCCCTTGGGATGAAATCTCTTCGTATTCAACATTTTGTTTAAGCACGGTTAATTTTATTATAAAATTAAAATGTAACTTTGTAACTCTAGTAAAACCAATTCACAAAGTTATATCAATCGGTTCATGAAACAATAAAAACTATATAGACCTCCCCCCCAAATATATAAAAAGTAAAGTAATAGTAAAGTAACAGCCTGTAAATTTCTCTCTGCTGGGATAAGGCCTCCTCTTCTATTAAGGAGAGGGTGTGGAACATATTCCACCACGCTGTTTAAATCCGGGTCGGTGGAAAGCACATGTGACAAAATTTCTATGAAATTAGACACATGCAGGCTTCCTCACGATGTTTTCCTTCACCGCTGAGCACGAAATGATTTATAAACACAAATTAAGCACATACATATAGTAGTGCTTGCCTAGGTTCAAACCCGCAATCATCGGTGAAGATGCACGCATTCTAGCCCCTGGGCTATCTCGGCTCTATCATACATAATATAACATACAAAACGAATTGAGTGCCATAATCACTGCAATTTAGAAGACTTATTTTAAAATGTACAGTTACTTAGACATGGACGCTTTCACAATGATCATATTTAGTTCAAACTTTAGTTTTAAAAGCATTTGTATGTATCATAGTCATTACCCCTTGACCTTCTCCTAATTTACTTGAGGTCAGCGCAGCATGTACGCGACCTCTATTACTTCCGGTCAGCTATCAACTGTATAGATGCTCCTTTTTTTCACAACATTTTTCACATGACACACCCATTCCTTTAGTCTTGAATCCGTTAAAATAAAAATAGATAAATAAATTCTTTATTCAAAAATCTTAGCCACCAAGAAGACTTTATATTTTTAAGGATTTTTAAAGCATTTTTGAACATCTTTTTACAGAATTAAATGCAAAATAATTTGTAAGGGAAAGAAACTCAGTAATTACGCTTTCATACAAATTAAATGTAATTATAAACCACAATCGTGGTTTCATAATAATTTGTATGAAGAATCAAATACGAGTTATGGCAGACATTCCTTTTCTCACACAATAAAGGAAGGCGAGGCATTTTTATAACAATAGTGTTGAATTTAATACAAACTTGGTTGTTTAATAACATCAAATTGGAAGTCGTAACTTCACAGTACAAAATTGTTGTATAAGTTTTTTAAACACACTTGCAATCGCAAATAGCTATTTGAGTTCCATTAAAAATTTGACAATTAAGAAACGAATTGTGTATAAATAAAAATTTTAACAAAAAGAAAAACCGACTTCAAGCAAAACACTATTTTAAAACGAATGAATATGCACTAAAAAGTAATAAAAATAATTGCGTATTCAACATATTTTTTAGAGTCCTCCTAAGTAAAATGAAATGAAAAATATTAGACTACTTAAAAGTCGATTAAAGATTATATAACGTAGTTATAGTTATTGTTATATTTGGAGCCGGTGTAAAAGGTAACAAACATAAAAAAAATACAGACGAATTGATAATCTCCTCCTTTTTGAAATCGGTTGAAATAAAATTTTAACAAAAAGAAAAACCGACTTCAAACAACACACTATTTTAAAACAAATGAATATGCACGAAAAAGTAATAAAAATAATTGCGTATTCAACATATTTTTTAGAGTCTTCCTAAGTTAAATGAAATGAAAAATATTAGACTACTCAAAAGTCGATTAACGATTATATCATGTAGTTATAGTTATTGGTATATTTGGAGCCGGTGTCAGCCACGGTGCCCTTGCCCCAACAATCAAAAGAAAGAAGCGATACGAGCCCCTTGATTGATCCAGTATATTATTGTGTAAAAGGTAATTTGTAAAAAACATATTTGTTAAAGTATTCTCGTATTGTTTTTTGATAGATATACTGTAGGGTTTTATTGGCTGACACCGACTCCAAATATAACAATAATTATAACTACATGATATAATCGTTAATCGACTTTTAAGTAGTCTAATATTTTTCATTTCATTTAACTTAGGAAGACTCTAAAAAATATGTTGAATACGCAATTATTTTTATTACTTTTTCGTGCATATTCATTTGTTTTAAAATAGTGTGTTGTTTGAAGTCGGTTTTTCTTTTTGTTAAAATTTTATTTATTTTTTGATTTTAAGTGAAGCTGATGTTGACTAAGAAATTTTTTTTAATATGGATAGATTAAGCGTTCCGTTTATATGAGTCAGAAACTACTTCGAGGACAATTTCAAAGGAAACTTGCGAATAAAGCAAAAATAGACTTTCGAAAATGCGGATTTAATACGTCACGCGGCGTAAACTACAAGGATCCCTCGAAAGAGCTGTAATCGAACTCAGCAAAAAAACTTTGAAAAAGACCAACTATATTTCGTACATCATATGACATCACATCACATACACAAAATTTGATTAAAGATAGTAAGAAATTCTGCCCCATATCGCACCCTAACTGCGAGCCGTATAGGAGTTCCATCACTACATAGTATAAAACAAAGTCGCTTTCTCTGTCCCTGTATCTTTAAATCTACGCAACGGATTTTGATGCGGTTTTTTTTAAAAGATAGTGTGATTCAAGGGGAAGGTTTGTGTATATAATACATGAACAATGTAGTAAAGAAACACTGATAATTTTAGAAGTTTGCGATGTGATGTCGTATATAAACAAATTCTGTAGTATATTTAGTATCAGTATTGCACCCGTGCGAAGCCGGGGTGGGTAGCTAGTTCATTATAATATTCGACTATGATAATTACATAAACATAACCACATTACGGAAGGTGACTCAAATATCCAAATAACCTATAAATAAAAGATTCGACCGAGTATCGCTAACGTGCTCCTCAGGATTGTTCCGTTCCCTTCCGTTCCGTTACTTTGTCATGGATCCTGTGCTCAGAACCTTACCAAACTTTCACAAAATTACCCTTGAAGTATATATTTTATAATAAAAAAAGAATTATCTAAATTGGTTAACGTGATTTTCAGTTATTCACCTATTTGTCGAGCATATACATAATGCAAATTTAAGACTTACGTCGTTTTCACATGGATACCATCATCGGAAAAAAAAATAAAAAAAATGGGACCCCACGGGAAGCACTACCTTTCAAACAAAAAAAAAATTATCAAAATCGGTCCACCCAGTGAAAAGTTATGAGGTAACAAACATAAAAAAAAAAAAAAAAAAATACAGACGAATTGATAACCTCCTCCTTTTGGAAGTCGGTTGAAAATACAACTTGAACTTTAAAATTAATTTTTGCCATTTAATTTCTGATACAGGAGTTTTATTACGGTTTAAAAACATAATTACTACCTTTTATAAAATAAAGTCAGCCGGGCGTGTCTATCTGTCTGTATGTTTGCGATAAACCTCAAAACTACAGAGCTGATTCATAAGGAAGGTTTACTTATATAATTAATTGAGGGTTTTGTATAAAAAAGTTGAAATAAAACGACAAAATAATACTATATAAAAGGTAAAGATATATAAAAAAAAACCTTATGTCCACTTATGCGTGCCCCTAGTTAAGTATAATTAAAATTAACTGTCCCAATATACCTAAGAGTTTCAAAATAGAAAACAATGAACCCTGGAAAACAGCTTACAGAAATATTCAGCGGAAGCGTTCCAGATAAACTCGAAATCGTTGAAAATTGATGTGCGTTTACTACAAGAAACAAGTTCTAAAGCCTGTCCCAAACCCATCGCATTTATTATTTATTCACGGGCTCTACCTTTACGGTCACCACTTTTTATTTTGGTCATGTAACATTTACATTGTTTATGCATTTGTTCCAACAAAACAAGTTGTAAAACAATATACGCAATAGAATAATGGTCACCATGAATGTTCGTGTGGTGGTCACCATCATTTTTTTCTCTCTGGTCAAAACGCATAACGCGTTTCCCCCATGTGAAGTGCGAGCCCCACATACCCTATGTGGGGCTCGCCGGTGCCCAGGAGGCCGAGTGCACCCCGGCAAACCGGAATACCCACTAAAATACCAGCGGTACTCTCTTCGTCTTTTCAGTAGGCGTCAAAAGATCGATGGTGGTCACCACTAGCCACATACTATATCAGCTATATTAGCCGCAAACCTTGGTAATTAAATGTTTTGTATCTTGTGCCGTATTCACCCTTAAAATCGAAGCAATAAAGGGGAAGTATTGACGGTAGAATAAGTTACACAGAATTCTACCACTGGATCTTGAACACCAATTTTAAGTCACACAAACTCAAATTCGGCGTTAAAGTTCAGAGGTTACACGGATTTAAACCCACGACCTTATTAGATTTTTTGGATGTTAATATTATAGTACTCATGTGTATGTACTAATAACACACACACAAACACTATATATCTATAATCATTTTAACAAATTATTAATTTATTCGCACCGAATTATCGATACAATACTGCATAGTCACGTGTACATTATTAATATTGTATTATTTCTAATTCTAGGTGTACATAATTATTAACAAAACGTGGTATAAATAGGATTGTATTTAAATATACTTTACAGTCTACTTGTTAAACTAAATTACAGTTTATGTAATCGAAAATAAAATCGATTTCATATAAAATTTAATGATATTTCGAAATGAAGATAGGTATAGAATATTATAAGTTAAAATATTATTTTATAAAATTGTATACAATAGAAAGAGATAAAGGAAAGAAAGAGACGGAAAATATTCTTAATGTTTTACTATGATGATCTTTGCTAATTCAGACAGGCAGTAAAAGAACTTCGTTTTGAACTTCAAACAACGCATTTGGTGTAGGAATACACAAGCCATAACGTAAGCAATTTAAACCAATGGCTCAATAATAATTATTATAAATAATCAAACCGATAAAAGATGCCATGCCATAACCGACAAAAATTACATAAATCTATTTTCAATTAAAGTTTCTTAAAGTATAATATCGAGTTAAAAATTTCTCTATCATGATTTTTATCTATAACACTATTAAAATAACTTTCAACCATTATACGAGTCATGTAAACACTGATAGCTCGTAGATATCCTAAAATTGTTCTTTACGTATAAAAGTTCTTTCGCAATTATCATTTTAATAAAATTATGTGACCAGAATGTCCAACGCTTATGAGAATAATATGAGAAATATTTCTTCATTAAAACTAAGCACTTTGTTTGTTAGCTCGATATGAATTGAGCTCATTCCACGGTCCAGATATTTAAAGTCGTACGTTCCATAGGACTGGTATGTTGACTGATGTTTAAGATCAACGTCGAGTTTGATGGAAAAACTCTGTAAATTTAATTTTACTTCGGTACAAACATCGCTGCGATGGTTGGAAACAACGTTCTTTGAGTAACTTTAAATCTGGTTAGAATGTTTGTTTCTGGTATGGATAAGTCGAAAACGAAGTAACATTTTAGCTCGCGTGATAAATAAGAGCATAGAACACTTTTCAATAATTATTCTAAATAATCGTAATAAAGTGGTAAGCAATCAAAATAAGAATAAATTTTCAAAATCAATCAACAATGTTTAAATTTTTTGTTCTGTTATATTTGGAAGTAAAAACTTAACGATCAAATACCATTTCATATGCCATTAAGATAGACTTTTGAAACTTTACTAACTCAGTCGTAAAAAAAATCCGAACATATTAGGTCCATATAGAAAGGTACACTTGTATATATAGATGGATTGAGAATCATCTTACCCTAAAACGCGATGAACTGTTACTCCAAAAGTTAATTAGTATAAGACTATCTTATAGATTAAATAGTAGGGCTGAAAATACGCATAGTCTTTATAACGTATGAATGTTAAAAAATGTTATTTAAGTCTTGAGTTTCTTAAAATGAAAACGAAGCGAAAATAAAAAATATCCGAAATAATTATCGTAACAGATCTCGTTCTGGTTTCCAAACTTTACGAACTCATAATCCAATGAAATAATACTACCTTTAAATGACTTATATTAGAGAAAATTCGAGTCCAATAGAAAACTTTGACAAACAATTCGGAATTCTGGTACGAAGTTTATGAAGAAAGGAACTGTTAGATGAAGTGTTTTGGAATGTTTTTACAGACATTCCGCTTCCATTAAGTTCATTATTAGTATGACAATTGCGACTGGAGCCTGCTCTCTTATTTATAACTGGCAGTAACCAGTGGCTTTGCTCGCGTGTAAGCGACCTTGACGCATTTGAATTTTATTAAAAAAAAATAATTATTGTAGCCTAAGTTACTTCTTATTATATCAGTTATCTGCTAGTTGCTAACATTTTTTACAATTTTTGTTAGTGCTACTAACAAAAATTGTAAAAAATGTTATTTTTGTATATGTACCGTGTATACATATATATGTATGCATTGAGTAAAAAAGGGCTATTTTATTATTACAAACTTTAATAGTTCATGCTTGGCGATGATGCCTTGGCCATGAGCCAATCACTCAGAACATGTTATTTTATATAAACAGATAATCATTGACACTTACCCTTAGGTTTTAAGTCAATGGCTTAAAATAATTGAGCCTAATCACTTCGGTTTCTCTCTCTAGAATTTAAACATTAAATTAATAAGCATTTAGAGATTAATCCAAATAAACAGAAGGTTTGATTAAGGCTATTAATTTGTAATTGTGCGCATTAATTTATTTGATTCATGTTGTGGGTTAATTTGTGTTGCTAATATCTATTTATAAAGCTGAAGATTGGAGTTAAATTGATTTTAATTATTATTTGGATAGCTCGTTCATTGATGAAGTTTATGAGCTATATAACTCTATTGTGTCTTGGTGGTAGGGCTTTGTGCAAGCCCGCCTGGGTACGTACTACCCACGCATCAGTTATTCTACCGCCAAATAACAGTACTGAGTATTGTTGTGTTCCGGTTTGAGTTTGAGTGGGCTACAGGCACAAGGGACATGGCATCTTAGTTCCCAAGGTTGGTGGCGCATTGACGATGTAAGGAATAGTTAATATATCTTACAGCGTCATTGTCTATGGGTGATGGTGACCACTTACGATCAGACGGCCCATACGCTCGTCCGCCAAAATGGTTCGATTCTAAGGTGTATGAAAACTCATAACAAAACGAGTGAACAAAACATTATCTCGCGAATGATAACGCGAGACAGAGATAACTTATTTATGGATTTGGGTTCACCAGCCATTGCAGCTCATTTGGTTAAAGCAAGTTGTAATTCGTTTAAAAAGAAAAGAGAAAGAACTATCAACCGTCTTTTGTTTGCCGGTGTAGGAAAGCATACACATTTACTGTTCAATTACCAAACTCTTCTCTTTTAAAGGCCATTACCCAGCTGTGGGAAATCACTTACTTTTAATTATACAAAATCCTTCAATTAGTTTCATCTTAATTTCAACACACGCGGGATATTAAGTAGAGGTGGTAATACTGGGAGAGTATTTGAAGTTAGTGAATATATATCTAACAATATAGTTGGTAGTATTACGTTTTCTCACATACGTGTAAAGCACTAAGAGGGTCCCGCAGCTTTAATAAATAATTTGCAGGAATGTAGTTATTATACAATGCATATGTTATAGAAGCATTTAAGTCATAATGTATTAAGGCCAAAATTAAGAAGCAAATAAATGTGATGTTATTTATAACTAACGTCTCGACCCGGCTTCGCACGGGTACAAAACTGATACTAAATATATTACAGATTTATTTATTTACGACATCACATTAAAAGTTTCTAAAATTATCAATGTCTCTTTACTATATTGTCCATGTGTTATATACAAAGAAATCCCTCTCGAATTACTCTACCTACTAAAAGAAACCGTATCAAAATTCGTCCCGTAATTTTAAAGATCTAAGAATACGTAGAACAGACAGCGGTAAGTGACTTTGTGATTACATCATACTACACACTCCGTAAGTCAAATTCCTTAAAATTGAGACTAATTTATTATATATACTATTTATTAAATACAATTTTTTGCACCTTAACTATCAAACCTACGTTTTCAAAAATAGCTAGGTAGGAAGGTGCTCCTGTATTTGCGTCCTCCGTAAGAAATCAAGCAATATGTTAGTTATTCAGTAACGCACTCAATTATTACTTAGTAATCAACGTTTAAGGGGATTACATTGCTCAATAACCTTGAAGATCTAGCCTTTGCAACATTGTTTATAAAGAAAGCGCCTTCTGCTGACAGAGAATCATACTACAACAAAATTTACTGATGATTATTCAAGATTACAGATGCGACGCAATATTGAACAGTATTTGCCTAATTAATTCGGTCTCTGAGAGTCAAAAAGTACTTTTTCTGATGTACAAAGTTATTAGTGTCCAAACTCACAAGCCGTATTTCTTTTTGTTTCATATGAATACTTATAAATAGTATTTTGTAAACGCACTAAACTGACGTATATACTTGTTAGGTGAGGATGCCTGCTATAGGACGCTTCACTTGTCTTTTATTTTTATATTTAGGCATAGTCTATGATAATTTCGAGAATAAAACTTAATAAAAACTGAGTTTTATTACGCTTATTAACTTAATTACAATTTATACTAAATGAACAGAATATTTTCCTAACATTAAGATAAGAATTTCATTCAAGAATAGTGAATTTAAAATATTATTTGAAAAGAAAAAAGCACGTATAGTCCACTCGTCGTAAGAGTCGTCAAGACATTGACAAGACGAATCCCGAGCAAGAGTCACGGGCATAGCGGGGGTGCTTGGTGGGGTACTTTGTAAAAATTCGGGTTATAAGTGATTATTAAAAAATATAAAAATAAAAACGTGAAAATAAACAACACGATTTGTTAAACAGGTTTTTCTCTTTCTTTTAGTATAAATATCATACAAAATGACCCAGCCGTTATGTAGACAATTTAATATTTAGTTTAAAAAAGACCTATTTTCCCAATTTTTTTGGCAATATTTGGTCAAGTTTATAAAAAAATTAAACAACACAAAGTTTTTCTCATATTCTCTAGTTTACTTGTACATTTTTTTTTTATAGGAAATACATTAAAGAATTCGTCTACAAACTTCCTTTAAGAGAGCATATTTTTAGAGTTTGAGCGTTGTAATCCCCTTAAGAAGCTTGTTTATAATTCAATAATGATACGTATATAGTAAGGTCCTTTTCTGTACTTTAATCAATATAGAACATTTAGTTTATTTATATTAGCTTGCAAATTATGTATCTAATTATTATTACTTAAAATTAATTTATTTTTAGATACATGTTATGAAAGTACAATACAGTTCTAGATTCATATTAAATAACAAAATTTACCGGAAAAATAATATTTACTTTACTCTTGTCACGAAAATAATCTCAATATAAAGCGAGTGAACCAGCGAGGCACATCTGTTTATGTATTCATACTATATACTAAAAGCTTCTGCGAAACATTCGGCGTCCTCTGTTTTAAATTGTATATTGTTATACATAACAAAAACTACTCATTTAAAAATATTCAGAATTAATATATCTTCTTTGGCTTGTCGGTCACGCTCATAAGATACAATACCAAAAAAAAATATTCTCAATTTTTATACATATAAGCTTTTTGTTTTTATACTTTCAATACAACATTTTTTTAAATTCATAGAAAAATCAGTGTTGTTCCTATAAATGTGACATTGTAGGGAGTGGAATCTATTAAAATACAAAAAAAAAACGTAATAAATAATTATGTATAAGAATCACTTAAATAAACACATCATTTAATATTAAAAACACAATATTTCATCTTCAACGCGGTTAATTAAAATCAAAATGGCCGTTAAAAATTAGAATGCGTAACACAACGAAATCCAATTAGATCCAGAGAAATTTGTGACAAGATATTAGAACCGGAACGACAACTATTAATTAGACAATGTGAAAAATCTTTTACATTCCCTGAGACAGGCGGATAAGTGGCGACAGTGACCCGAATTTTGTCCGCGTGTCTCTGACAGACAGGACTGTCCTCGTGATAAATCAAGAACGAATTCCCTACAGATGAAAGATTATTGTACAAAGAATAGGAAACATTTTTATTTGGCGCGCTGGCTGTGTTAACTATAACCCTTTGGATGAAAATAAATTATAATTTATTATAAGCACTTTTGAATCGAACATTTTATTATTGGTTGGTTGCACCAAATTATAATATATTTTATATTATTTACATGTACTTTTTAATGATTATTTTAGCATTGACTCTGAATGTTGGTTATGCCACAAATGGAAAGGATCAGTAGTTACACTGGTTTAATTTTATAATAATATAAAATTAAATAAATAAAAAAGTGCATGTAATAACCATATACAATACCTACAATTTATATACGTATCATACATAAACATAATTACTGCAACCTGAATATAAATAAAACTTAGCATCTCTTTATATATACCTCAGTAGTTTGGAAGTCTAGATTGACTTTCGGACTACGGAGGCGCTGAAATATTTTAAATGATTACAAATCAAAACAAAATACAGTACACATGCCCCAAGTTGAGGTTAATGGGCACACATATCACGCATTATTAAATACTGCAATGAAATGTAATTTTTCTCATATTAACATATATTTAAAATTACCGAACTTTATCTCCACAATTTTCCAAAAATAATGTAATTTGGGCAATGCAAAGAAAACGACGTAAAATTGCGCACCTCCAAGATATTCTGAGTCACGTACATCGAACCAGAAACGGAACATGGTAGCAAATTAATCTCTGGATCATTTTCCTTAACAAAAAGCCCTTTTCACAATCAATGGGTTATTTGCAGGCTATTATTACCTAATAGGTATGTGCGAAAAAATATTATTTAAGAGCAAATGCTTGCGCGAGGTGACAAGTCGGTATGGACCATAAATAGATTTTACAATGCTTTATATGTAAAACCGACGAAGAATAAGAAAAATTTTATTCAAACCGAAACAGGAATATAACACGACTAAAACTAAATAATAAACATTTATCGCGAGTTAAACATTTGATTTGGTTTATAAATCTAATTGAATTGGATAGGGTTCCAAGTTTTGGGCTTACAGACATTTTTAATTTACTAATAGGTTAACCGACTGTCCATCTGACGTTAAGTGTTCACGACATCATCAGCAATTCCTTTCATGGCCAAAGTGCAACCAATCCTAAGAACAGAGACAGAATGTTATGTCTATGGATGTTTATGGTCTAAGAATAACTACTAAGTTTCTTGGCTCCTCTTTCGGTAGAATTAACATTCCGAACCAGTGATAGCTTCACTTAATATAGTGTAATAATGATTCAAATGTGGTTGTAAACGCTTACTTGAATAAGGTATACTCGTACATATTTTGATTTTGTTTTTTTTGTGCCACTGGCTCAGTTCCGTCACGGTATTGCTGCTTGGTGGTAAATAATAAATAAATATATGAGACAACATCACATACATTACTCTGATCCCAATGTAAGTAGCTGAAGCACTTGTGTTATGGAAATCAGAAGTAACGACGGTACCACAAACACCTAGACCCAAGACAACATAGAAAACTAATGGTAATCTACATCGACTCACCCGGGAATCGAACACGGGACCTCAGAGTGGCGTACCCATGAAAACCGGTATACACACCACTCGACCACGGTCGTCAAAAAATAATATGATAAGTTGTAGCTTTGTGAAGTCTGGATAGTAGACAGGCTTCACAAAGCCCTACCTTGCAATATATGTACAATTTTCATCAAAAATGTATATTAAACCGGGAGTCAACCAAAGTTTGCGGGTAAAACGATACCTCTGAAATTTAATCTGTGCTAGAGATAACAGCAAAATATGTACATTCGAGCATCATATTGGATTCTTTAAAAACGAAAAATAACCAAAGCCCATTGATATTTACTGGAAAATTTGAATCAGTTCTATATAATCTATAAAATATGTTAAAACAAATTGTTTTTATTAAAATAATCTTAGTGAATATTCCCATACTATAACTTCCACGTGAGTCGGTGTTATTACTTCCATTTACAGTTCAGGAATTTCGCAGTTCAGTTATTTTTGTTTTCGGATATCTTTCAAAGTTTTTGGATGAAATATTTCACTAACGTATTTATTTACATTTTATACGAACGGATCTCGTTTGTTCAAACTATTTATTGAGATGATTATATTATGCAAAATAAAAACTTTTTCAAGAATTATTTAATAAAATCTGATTCCTGTGATGAAATATATACACGATGTTTTCAAAAAAATTGTTTGCCGTTCATAGTTATTTTAAATCTATACTATAAAATTATAAATGTGAAAGTAACTCTCTCTGTCAGTCTGTTGCCCTTTCACGACCAAACCGCTGAACCGAATTTGATGAAATTTGTTACGAAGCAAACTTGAACTCTAAGAAAGGACATAGACTACTTTTTTTCAAAATGTGACAATAAACAGGAGAAAACGCGAGAAAAGCCGCGGGCGACTACTAGTATAGCATATAATTACATATGAATTAGTTACCACCAATCCATGTTATATAATAGTTGAGAGTAAATTATAATTATTATTGCATTTATTTAATACAAATTTTCACTCGCTTTAATTCCCATTGTTTATCCGGATAAAAAACGTCATTTCCGGCTTCAAAAAGCCTGGTATATAGCTTGTCCCATTTTTGTGCAAAAGGAAAAAATAAGAAATCAGTAAATGAGCAAACACTCGTTCGTGTTTATATAATTCGTAGGGATGAACGAGGCATATAAACTGAGGCGCTTTGTTTTGAAGTTTGGGTGGTATAAAACAAAAATAATTTATGCAGCTTGGAAACCACGTAATGCTAGAAAATAAAGCCAAAGATTTCTCGGTGATAAAAAAATTGCGTATGTTCTTATATCACCGTATATAAATATATCTATTCCTTTCTTATCTTAAACTATTTAAATATATTACAACGGTGTGTTTTAGGGTTCCATAGTCTACTAGAAACCCTTATAGTTTCGTCATGTCTACCCGTCTGTCCGTCCTGGCTCGTTGTCCGCCGTTTCTGCACCGATAGCCTGTCTTATGGCTACGGAACCCTGTCATGTGCGTGTTCGACACGCTCTTGACCGCTTTTTTTTTATTTTAATTATTATTTCAACAAGAAGCGCAATTTTGTTTATTTACCTTGGCCTTGTTTGTTTGAGTCAGCATTGCATACATAATTTAAACAATTTCGATACTTTTAAGTAAAAATATTTTTTTACCTCTAAATATCAAAATTGAATTATTTCAAAACGTCTTTTGAATATAGCTTTATACGTACGTACGTACGTGTCATCATATTTTTGTAGATCTAATCTAAAAGGAACTTAATGGTCTGGATCGTAATGGAGCCTGATGGTCTTTTGAAGGACATTTTCAAATTATTAGCTCAATTAATTAAAAGATTATCAAATATAAGTTGAAGCATTAAATGTAAAATGACATGAACTCATCAAATGAAATTAATTTAAAATTTTAAATGACAAAAAAAAATATGATAATGTATCGTCAGTAAAGACATTGATTGAAAAGGAGAGATCATAATATTATAGTAGAGAAATGCTGAGAAATTCAAATTTCCTAGTCAGAAAAAAAATCAAGAATTTTACTTTAATACAAATTTATATACAGATCTTCATAGTAACCATAGTAACATAGAGAGTTTGGAACATATTCCACCACGCTGTTCCTGCGGGTTGGTGGAATGCACATGTTGGCGGTGGTAATCACTTTCCATCAGATGAGCACCCTCCTTGTTCGCTACTTTTAATATATAAAAAAAAACTATGTGAAGCCGGGGCACATAGCTTGTATTTAATGAAACATTGTTCCACAATATTGAAAGTTGAGATTTTCTTACAATGACTAAAACATAATAGAAAAACGAGACAAAATCACCATTGACATAATGCTATGATTGATTGCTTTAGTTCGATAAAACTGCGTAGTTAGTTGTTAGTAATTTATGAGCATAATAGGAGTCAAGAGGCGATACAAATTGCCGTTGGTTAGCCTTGAACCTAACCCACGTATATACTATACTAAATATATATTATTTGTTGAACGAAACACCTCATGTAATTATACTTGCTATTATAAAAATACAAATTGTATTAATTTGGTAACTCGAAAGAAGTATATTGAATGAAATATCTATCGGATACATTATATTTGTGAAGTAAGGTCAAGTTTGACGCTGTAAGAAATAATAACCATTCCTTACATCATAGTAATGCCACCACTAACCTTGGGAACGAAGATGTTATGCCTCTTGTGCTTGTAGTTACACTGGCTAGTCCAAAGCCCTTCCAGCAAATATTACGAGCTTTTTCTGCCACACACTTCTAATGTATTTTATTTTTAGATACCTATACCGATTTTAGATAAAATATAGAAAGACAGAGATAGATAAGATATTTTAATCTCTAGACAGAAATGTACTTTAAATACAAAAGTGGAATAATCGGATTTGAACCAATGATAAAAACATGATATATCTAAAAGACAAAAGGCAACAACAAACACACGTTGGAATAACACTTATATGACCAATATATTCATATATTGTACTAGAAAGTGCATACGAGCCCCACTTGAGATGATTTTAAGCGGGTTGCTCCGTAGACTTTGGGAGCTATCCAATAATCCAAGCAGTAATGCCAATCTGATTGATGGATCGGTTCTGATGTTACCTCGTATTACACCACGCTTTACATAAAATATATGATAAGCGCGTTATAGTTGCTTCATCAATGTGATTGATAATTCAATCAATTTATTAGCCATTAATTATTAAATTGATCAGTTTCAAGATTGTATGTCAAAACATTACGTAATAGATGTTTTATTTTTGTGAGTGTTTTACTGACGGCTGAGATCGCCCAGTGGTTAGAACGCGTGCATTTTAACCCATGATTTCGGGTTCAAACTCAGGCAAGGACCACTATTATCTCGTGCTCAGCGGTGAAAGAATAAATCGTGTGAAAACCTACATGTGTATAACTTCAGCGAAATTCTGCCACATGTGCATTCCACCAACCCGCATTGGAACAGCGTGGTGGATATGTCCCAAATCCTCTCCCTAATGTAAGAGGGGGCCTTATCCTAGCAGTAAGAAATTTACAGGCTGTTACTTTACTTTTACATGAGAAGTGTTTCTGCTTTTTAAAACATCTCATCGATTATGAAAAGATCATTTGAAAAGTCCAAGTATAATCGAATAATTATTCCGTATTCTGATGTAATGCTATGTGTCTTATATTTTTATGTAGTTTAATATAAAGCATTATTATTTTAACATTAAATATAAGAATAGTTAAAACTTAGAACTAATAAATTACAAGTAATTATTTATATAAATCGTTGCGCTATTTTACTCAAATTACAAATTCATTATTCATTAGTCACAAATTAATTTGAAATTACCGTTCAGACCTTCATTTGTGTCTCGACGAGATCATTTATTTTAATGTCGCTGTTGATTTTAGAACTAAGTGTTGTAGCTGGCAACATTTCGGTATGTCAACATCCGTTCAACGGGGATCGCTGCTATCTTGACGAGCGAGCTTGATAATGCTATCTTGTGAGGCCAACGCACGGTGTTCCACCTAAATATAAGGCTACATTGAAATTTGTTATCGTAGGGAAAAATCCTTAAATATTTTCTCATATTAAGCAATTTTGACGTAAAAAAAGCCGATGGAAATAACTCTCTGTTATCAAACTCAAACTCAAATTGCTTTATTCAATATAGAAGTATTACACTTTAGTTTTGATGGTCAATTGAAACAGTACCGGTTTGGAAAAGAAAATACCCTGCCCTGAGAAGAACCGGCGAAAGAAACTCAGCGGATTTTTTTTGTCTCATATATTATATAAACAATTTAGATGAAATGAAATAGCCAGGAGGCAATCGTTTCATTCCCAAGGTGTGCTATCGATCATAAACTCATTAATTGTATAATAACCTTTTGCACACAAGCGTTCCTTAATATTTTTTTTAATAATCTATACATATATCTATACATAAATAAATATGGGACAACATCACCTACATTACTCTGATCCCAATGTAAGTAGCGTAATTAGCACTTGTGTTAGGGAAAATCAGAAGTAACGACGGTATCACAAACACCCAGACCCAAGACAACATAGAAAACTACTGGACTTTTTCTACATCGACTCATTATTCGACCATGGAAGTTATCTTATAATGTGTGAACACTTATAGAGTAATTTCTACATTTTACAGTATTCGTGTACCGGTTAAGATTTCCCACTGGCAACATCTTAGAAACATTCCGAGTTTTGGTATTAGTCCCGTATAAACAGATAAAAAATAAAAAGGTTTATGGGTAATATCAACCTTTTTTAAATACAAAAATGATAATTTAACTTCAAAAATGAAACCCTATTAAAAACCGTTAAGGAAAACAAACATTCCAAATCAATTTATGAAAAGCCGAATATTAAATCAACTAAATCTGTCATTCACTAGTCAAGTTATTCGAGAGTTTTTTTTTTAACTCTTTGTTAACATTTCTTTATTGACAAGCATATCCCTAATTTTAATAGATTTAGAAATATATATAGCCTAATAATTACTTAATTAAATTCTGCCTCAGATCTCAATCAATATGTGTTTTAAATTTTTGGAATCAAAATATTTATTGCGATTTCTTGTACATAATTAATACTGATAATAAATATAATATGTAGTGTATATAGTATTCTATAATAAAAAGAGCTGAGATGACCCAGTGGCTAGAACGCGGGCTTCTTAACCGATGATTCAGAGTTCAAACACAGACAAACACTCCTGAATATTCATGTGTTCATAATTCATCTCGTGCTCGGCGATGAAGGAAAACATCGTGAGGAAACCTGCATGTGTCAAGTTTCATAGAAATTCTGCCACATGTGTATTCCATCATCCCGCATTGGAACTGTATGGTGGAATAAGTTCCAAAACCTCTCCTAAAAAGGGAGAGGAGGCCTTTAGCCCAGCAGTGAGAAATTTACAGGCTGTTACTGTTACTGCTACAACCGATTTCCATTGACATGAAAAATAATATGCCTCGTTGATTTAGCAGATATAAGGATGTCAGTCAGCCCTGGATTCAAACCTGAGGTGGAATGAAAAAAGGTGCTTTTGAAGTTTGTATGTTGGAAGGAGACAATAGATGCTGCAAGCGCCTAAGTAAAGTTTAAATAATACTGAATCTGTTATGGGGTTATGACGTTTTTTAATCGTAAATATTAATAATTAATTAGTAGTTACAAGATTTCACTTACTCAAGTCAAACCTTTTCATTTGTATTTTTGATCTCGCTGGAAAAAAGCGTTACGCGTTTCCCCACGTGGAATGGAAGGGGGTATGTGGAACTCCCCAGTAACCTGGAAGCTAAGTGTGCCTCGGTACACCGAAATACCCACTTAAAAACCAGCGATGCTAAATACACATACATAGATAAAGTCGCTTTCGCTACCGTGATGCCCTGACACAAGTCAAGCCTACGCAAGTCTTGTAGATGTATATACAATCCATTACTACAGTGGGTTGAATTTAAACAAAACGAAATCCGTAACTTTTGTACGATAGATTTTTCTTTGGTAACATTATTTTAATGACCAAACAACGGATCTCATTTCAATAGCAGATTATTTAAATCTGATTATCTTAAGGAAAAAGACCACAAAATTGATTTCGTTATGTTATATAGTATATACCTACTGATCAAATCAAAATATACTTTATTCAAGTAGACTTTTATAATACTCTTTATCGTTTAAGAACTGTACTTATATACGTATACTTTTTACTCATTTAAGAACTGTAATAAGTGAAACTACCACCGTTTCGGAAAGTAGATTCTAACGAGAAGAACCTGAAAGTAGTCACTCAGTCAGTAGTTACTCTTTCCCACAATTATATATGTATGTAATTTATCCTGCCTAGAAGTCAACAAATATTAATTCCACCTTTTTTATCGTCTATATAATCTTGTATTGAATAATATGCATTCTGTACAAATGATTTAAATTTATGAAACTGACAAGTTAAAAAGTCTAACGAACTTAGTTCTCGTTGGTTTTTTTCTGTACACATCCCTTTCATAAGATGGGGGAGGTATGTAGGCTTACATTCTGATTTACTAGTAGACTACCCATTAAAGTCAGGCGGGAGCTCTCCGTCTTTGTGGGAAACCACATGATCGCTTCTTACCGTAGCGCTCCGACAATTAGCTAACCTAACCTACTTTGAACAACGATTCGAATTTTGTCTATTTATAGTCTATCATTTTTGTATTATAAAGGTGTAAATACACCCCGTATATTTCATTTAATTTGGACAAATAATTCGTCATATATGATAAATTTACTCATTTGTGTTAAATTTTGACGACCTCCGTGGTCGAAAACCGGTGTGTACACCGATTTTCATGGGTACACCACTCCGAGTCGATGTAGATTACCATTAGTTTTCTATGATTTCTTGGGTCTGGGTGTTTGTGTTACCGTCGTCACTTCTGATTTTCCATAACACAAGTGCTTTAGCTACTAACATTGGGATCAGAGTATTGTATGTGATGTTGTCTCATACTTATTTATTATTTATTTATTAATGGCTGCCTTCTGACGTTGGCAATCTAGATTATGCCATACGTAAGTAGTAAATTTAAAGGTCGGTAACGTACCCCCAAGGCCCCTAGTGGTACAGTGTCCCTGTCCATGGGCTGTGTCAGTCACTTTCCACTAGTTGTTCAGCTTGTTTGTCAACCATAAAAAGTAGACGCTTGTTGATTACGATTTAATTGGTATTATTATTATTATTCACTTTTATGTAATACTAGCTTCTCGTCCCGAATTAGTGCGGATATATAGATACATTTAAGATTAACGACAAACATACAAATAAATATTTTTATATTTTTCTTTGAACTAGGACCTTCTCTGACTAAAGCAAAACACCTCAAAAATGTAGCCTTCGTTAAACACGGATCAACATCATTTTTTCAAAAGCCATGTTAAATATGTGGTGCTTGTACGGGTGCAGGTCCTGAAGTCCTAGGTTTCAATACTGAGTTTAAAAAATATGAAAAAAAAGCATACATTTGAAAGCTCTTTGTGTTTTTTTTTGATTACCATCACATTTTGACTATTATATTGAGAAAAAAGTTATTGGACACATTGTTATGCAACTGTACACACTTGTGCCTATGGCACAAAGTGAAATGGCTGAAAGTAACTCTGTCCGCCTGTCGCTCTTTCACTACCAAACCAATGAACCGAATTTGATGAAATTTGTTGTTAAGTTAACTTGATATCCAAGAAAATGTATAGGCCATTTTTTGCCGAATATGTGACAACCCACCTCTAAAATCCGAGCAAAGCCACAGGCAACAATTAGTACTATATATAGTGTGTATGTCAATATCTTTATAATATAACAAAAGATATGCTGAATTTGAATGTAACACGACCGAAATAATAACATTAAAATCCCTACTGTATATCTAAATGAAAAATGCCAGGTGCTCCAGACAGCGCGACTCCAATAAAATCTATTAATAAAATCCATGTAACAGCCTATAGGATATGGCAAGTATGAAGAGATTGCACGTTTCTATGAAAACCACTGACGTAACAGTTAATTTCTTTTAAAAGCACTTCGAAATATAATGTTTGTTTTGAACATAGATTACGATTATAAATGGTTAAATTGTGAAATATTTTATCGTTAATGAATGTGTAGTTCAGATATAATATGGAATTTAACGATTTGATATTTATTTTCTAAAAATATTATTCTTTAGTAGTTGTTCGTGATTTTCTCGCGTTAATTACCTAGTCATCATCATAATCAACTTGTATGATTCCACTGCTGGACATAGGTGGTAGGGCTTAGTGCAAGCCCGTCTGGGTAGGTACCCCCACTCATCAGTTATTCTTCAGCCAAATAACAGTACTTAGTAGTTGTTGGTTTGAAGGGTGAGTGAGCCAGTGTAACTACAGGCACAAGGGACATAACATCTTAGTTCCCAAGGTTGGTGGTACATTGACGATGTAAGGAATAGTTGATATTTCTTACTGCGTCATTGTTTATAGGTGATGTTGAGCACTTTCTATCAGGTGACCCATATGCTCGTCCACCAACTAAAACAAAAAAGCTCTCCTCCAAGGCGCTCCTCTGAGCCCGGTCTTGGGCGCTTCTTACCCATATTCTACCACTCACCTTCTGTATAGCATCGCTTCATCGAGCCATAAGGCGTCCTACACTACGCTTGCTGAATCCACACTAGAACTTTCTTGTCCATAAACGAAAGATAAATCACAATTGTTCAATAATTTCGGCTTCATACTAAACATTCTCCAATATTTCATCAGCTCAGCTCTGCTCAGCTCATGTCACCAACCATGGTAACTAAGACTTCCCTTGTAAACGTCCACTGGCTTACTCGCCCATCAAATCTGAACCCAATTACTAATTTATAATACAATATTTGACATCCTACCAGAAAATTACTTCATTTTAATAAACTAACTATCTAGTAAAAACAGTTCCCTCAAGACTGATTATGGTATACTAAGATATTAACAAAAACAACAGCCTGTAAATTTCCCACTGCTGGGCTAAGGCCTCCTCTCCCATTGAGGAGAAGGTTTGGAACGTACTCCATCACGCTGTTCCAATGCGTTTTGGTGGAATACACATGAGGTAAAATTTCTATAAAGTTAGACACATGCAGGTGTCCTCACAATGTTTTCATTCGCCGCCGATCACGAGATGAATTATAAACACAAATTATCCACATGAAAATGCAGTGGTGCTTGCCTGGAATTGAATCCGCAGTCATCGGTTAAGATGCACGCGTTCTAACCACTGGGTCATCTCGGCTCTGAGATATCACTATGGAATAATTTTCTTTTGGTTTGACGAAAAAATAATCTTTATAGGTGATTTAGAATGAAAAGGGTTCTCGAGGGATATCATGAAACCTCCATCTCCATATTCCGAGCAAATGAATTTGCGATCGTACCAATTCGTATCATTATATTTACGTTAATTTGAGAGAGTCTCAAAGTTCTAGATGGACGAAAAGTATTAAATTATCCTTAATGTTATTTGATTATAAAGATAAATCACAGTTGGTACGTCGCTGCGGGAAATAGCCCGTTTACTCACATAATAAATAGCATCTCCGCTCCGGACGAATTAGCGGCGGTTTCATTACATTTACTCTTTCTATTTCAGAGACATGATTGATGTCTAGTATATGTGATTAATGGATTATGCAAGATCAAAACACGTCCTCTTCAATTCGCAAGCAAACGCCGAGTATTTAAAATGGAACAAATAACGTAAATTACGAGGCTGAAGACTTTTTCTAATCGAAAGTTGGTAGGCGGACTGACAAATTTACCATTGATGGGGTACGTAGTATTGTAAGTTCCGGTTTGAAGGATGAGTGAGGAGTATAAATAAGTATAAAAGGGAAATTAGTTTGGTGGCGCATTGATAGCATAAGGAATGATTAAAAATATTGTAGTACCAAAATCTATGGCCAGTAGTGAGTCCACCTACCTACACAATACGAATTATGGCTTTTTAGCGGTAGAATATATAAGTACATATAGTTAATTTTTTTGTTGACATTAACCCCAAATTGAAGAATTGTATGAAAATTCTTGTGTTTTATTTTCATCAAAAAAACAAATTATTGTCACCTGTTCTTTAAAACTGCCTTCATATCTCACTCGTAAGCTGAACAAATGTTGAAGTGGACTTATAGTAATACGCTATTTTGATGCATATTTCGTTATAATACTACGATTATAATGGTCAATGCCGCATATCACATTCGCGATCGTATTGGAACACGATTTTTGTTATTATACATTAAAGAAATTTAAATTCGTTTTAAATCAAGAAAATTCCACGGGTGTAAATCCCTTTAATATAGATTTCATCCCGTTGATTGACAGGTATGAAAATCATCACGACGGGCGCCGTCATCTCTGACGCGACATACATTTTATAACGAGTCATTTCGAATATACTGTTGCTAATCGAAAAGGACGTTTTATATTATCGCTATGTTCGATGTAGCTTTGCCTCAGCTGTCTTAATCTTTAATAGGATTATTGTGTCAGGTATGCGCAGCACCGTACACACGTTAATCGTATTTAAAAGCAATTATTCAAGTGTAAGTCGTATTAAGTACTATATCAAGAACAATTTTATATACGCGTTGCTGTGGCTCAGTAATTATATTGAATAAAATTTTTAGTAAATCTTTGGTACAATCAAATAAATATTTTCTAAAAAAATTAAAATAGATTCATTCATATGAGATTGAAAATAAAAATTTCCGCAAAATCTAAAAGTAATAGGTACAGTATCGAAATGTTGAAATTAAACACAAACATTAATTGATTAATTATTATTTTTAGCAATCACATATAGGAGCTGGTAGATATAGGACACAAGTGAAACGCGCTGTAGCTCATTACGCACTCACTTTATTGGCGCTCATCTGTGGTGACGCAGCACGCACCTATATATACTTATTTATCTACTAGGAGCGAAAAGTAGTGCATTATCAATTGATCTACCAATTATATTAATGGACCTGTCCTGGAACCCAAACAAGGCGTCTCACGATTTGCAAGCTAAGTACAAAACCAATATAACAGCGTGATGTAATACTAAATTACACCTAAAAAAAAGTAACAGCCTGTAAATTTCCCACTGCTGGGATAAGGCCTCCTCTTCCATTAAGGAGAGAGTTTGGAACATACTCCACCACGCTGTTCCAATGCTGGTTGGTGGAATGCTCATGTGGCAGAATTTCGATGAAATTAGACACATGCAGGTTTCCTCACGATGTTTTCCTTCACCGCCGAGTACGAGATGAATTATAAACAGAAATTAAGCACATATATACATATAGAGGTGCTTGCCTGGGTTTGAACCCGCAATTATCGGTTACGATGCACGCGTTCTAACCACTGGGCCATCTCAGCTCAAATCAAAAATTACACCTATTGTTCTTTAATTGAAATATTTAATGCACGTTTTTGAAGCTATAAATATTTCCATACTGAATAGAACATAATGTTATTACACTTCGTCTGTTTCTTATCAAAAACAACAAACACATGCTCAAATAACGCTCGTGTCAGGAGCATTATCCAGACGTAATATTAATAAACATTAAAGAATAACAGCTAAATGTTAATATTAAGGAGAACGCTTCAATAAAACTTAGGGATAACTATCTCTGGATATAAAAAGAAATATTTGATATTCAATCTCCGTCGAAGCAATGAGGCAACAAAGGAATCAACGCCAGTAATTACTGAGTATGAATGGCCTGTGAAATGGAATGACGTCTGAAAACTTCTAGTCGTACCGAATTTTCTCATTCGTTTATTTATTTTAATTCAGATCTCGTAATAGATACTTGAAACCGTAATCTGTTACTGTCGACTCGTCTAAGGTAAAAAATGCAATCGCCTCTAACTTTTCTTAGATCTACATTTATATTGTTGGTAATAAACTACGTGTCCTAATTTGCAACTTAATAAATATATCTGTTACATTTAAACAAATATTTCATGTTCCTTCTGTCGATTTATAACTATGACGTAACATTATATGAAAACAATTCAGGTAGTTTAATATATTTTATGCATTAATTTGTAAGGTTAAGTTTGTAGGGTTCCTAGTTTTTATACATTTTTGGAAAGCTAAGAAAACGGTTATGTTTTTAAAATAATTTGCAGAATAAGTTCCATAAAATTTTTTTTTAGTTTTTAAGGCATTTTTAGGGATTTTTTTTTTTATTTAAATAATTTTAAATAATGTCGTTTACCGTCTCCAATTTTTAAATTTGGGCTGATAATGATTGTTTAAATGTTGACGAATATCCACTGTTTTATTCATATCTTTATACTTATAAATATTATGCTTGCTTTTAGAGTAAAAAATTATTATAATAATATTATAAGTTCACGTATTTTAGTTGCTAAGTATTATATAATAAATAAAAAACAAGCAAATGTTAAGCATACAATACATTTTAATAAAAAAAACATCATCAAAGTTCTAGCCATACTAAGACAAGACTAAACTTCTGTGATCAAAGCATATATATTATAAATATTAACTAACTATAATTTAACTGTACATGCAGGTAAATTAAATAAACTTTCGACTTTCATAAAAATAAACCTTACCAATATATCTCTACACAATATTACTAGTTTGTAATATACCATAGGGTCTGTTCAAGGAAACAACGGATCAATATACATTTTACACAAAATTTGATAATTACAAAACATTGTATCTTACACGAAAAATCGCACGCTGAAAGAAAACTTGCGTTATCATAAAAGTTCACTCGTAAATACTACAGAATTATAATCATTTCATGCTTCTATAATTCGCAAATGTAAATTAACATTCGCACAGAAAAGGCGCTTAGGTCTTTTTGCGATTATCATCAGATTATTGTTTATAAAATATCATTCCGTCTTCGCATGTATCGTATTTATTTGAGTAAAGTCCTGTCGTGTAGCTTGTATTAACTTATATTAATAGAACTTATATCATTTGAAAGGTATATTTTATTTTATATATGTGCAAAAACTAATTGGTCGAGTTTCGTGCAAAACTTGGATAAATTAGTAACACACGCAATGCTAGTCTTATTTTCAATTAGATACGACTCTTTGATTTGGTGTTTTAATTGAATAATATAATGTATTAGTTATTTCTACAAGGTATTTGGAATTAATTACTCAGATTGGATATTACCGAGACAAGAAACATATGAGTACCTTTTAAATATATTTTGTTCATAAAAAAAAGTAACAGCTTGTTAATTTCTTACTGCTGGGCTAATGGCCTCCTCTCCCATTAAGGAGAGGGCTTGGAACATATTCCGCCACGCTGTTCCAATGCGGGTTGGAATGCACATGTGGTAGAATTTCAATGAAATTAGACACATGCAGGTTTCCTTATGATGTTTTACTTCACCGCCGAGCATGAGATGATTATAATCACAAATTCAGCACATATATATATATATATATAGTGGTGCTTGCCTGGGTTTGAACCCGAAATCATCGGTTAAGATGCACGTGTTCTAACCACTGGTACATCTCGGCCATTTTGTTCATAGTTTTGATAAATAGCATAACATCGAGATGAATACGTTTCTAATATGTAGTCAATCACACTCATTAAGAAAAGACATGTTATTTGTATTTTACATCAGAATATAACTTTCCTCTTTTTAAAATTTCATACATTTACATCCAGCCATTGTTGCATTATTATCTAACAAACATCATTACAAACAAAAGATCGCATTAATAATATTAATAGGATTAATAAATAATGACCATTGAAAATGCTCAATTCCATTGTAAACGAATCTACGCTGTCCACAAAAGTGGTGAATGTTATAATAGTTTGGTTTGTTCATAATTAATATGTGTCATGCTTTTTAGAAAATATCCTATAATTGCAAATATTTATTAGATATTTTATAAAATATAGTTACAGTTAATATACTTAAAAAAGTAAAGTAAAGTAACAGCCTGTAAATTTCACACTGCTGGGATAAGGCTCTTCCATTAAGGAGAGGGTTTGGAACATATTCCACCACGCTGTTCCAATGGGTTGGTGGAATTAGTGAATTAGAATTAGTGGCAGAATTTCGATGAAATTAGACACATGCAGGTTTCCTCACGTTGTTTTCCATCACCGCCGAGCTCGAGATGAATTATAACACAAATTAAGCACATATATATAGTGGTACTTTCCTGGGTTTGAACCACTGGGCCATCTCAGCTCTTAATAATAATATACTTAATTATTTAAATTCATTTCCTAATTAAAATATAGTATACTCACTTAATATACTCTCCTGGTTAAATACTTCCGTATTGATATATTTGATACGGATTAATAAAGTAGGATTTACATTTACCTAAAATCTCAATTTACATAAGACCCATTTTGTATCGTATCTTATGAATTATTCAAATAGACTTTGCTTCTATATACATTTTACATAATACTTATCCGTACGGATTAACGGTCAAGGTTGATTTCAAAAACATTTTTTTCTTAATGATCTACTAAAATAGAAATTAAGTAATGTTAAGATATTATCTGTGATATGTGCAGATGGTGTTTGATTAGTTTTTTTTTTGTTTCAGATAAGGTGATACATAAAATGTAAAGTGAAAAGTGCTGTGTGAAAAATTTTGAAGAAAAAAAAATGCAATCATCAGTGAATAACAATGACACTCCGTCGGTGTGACAGTCTCCCCGCGAAACTGAGGGAGGCACCGATCGCTAACCCCGAAGTGACCCAACCTTTGAGGAATAAAATACCCGATTCGAACACCGACCCAAATTTAAAAGAAAATATCGCCCGAGAAGAAGTTATCGCCACTTGGAAATCCCTTCACACCGACGTCAAGAACATAAAAAATGGTTTTCCCACAAAGAATGACCTATCGGACCATGGAACGGATAAAAGAATATCCATTACCCACAAATTCAGTCCAGTGCCTAAGCGCTATAACAGAGAACGGAAAAAAATCACTTACGATAACAGACATATCGCGGTCGGTGCACAGGACGCTGATCGCACCTCGTCATGCCCTCTGGACGTGGGTCAGAGATATCCAGCAGATAGCAAGGCGAATTCGGTGCGACGGAAGACTTTACTGGATCGCCTTCTATCCTGGAAAACTGCAGATTGCGATTGCAATGTTAAATATTCATCGAAATTTCGCCCCGCACCGAAAACACAACCAAACGATATCCTATGCACTTGTGGTGTTATTCAACCGATTGTCACGAACAGTTCGAATAAATATGCAGAGCGTGGACGCTCCAAAAGTGTAGGATATGAGGCTGCACGTGAAGTGACTCAATTCCGCCGGTTAGTGCCTTGTTGAATGTAGGTTAAATGAACAATAAGTTGCAGTTCATTTAAATATTTAGCTGCATAAAGTGTATTTTCATTAAACGTGTTATATAATAGGTGCGCAAGCGCAGGTGCAACGGTGGGTGCTGAGACGGCAGCAGCACTGCGCGCCCGCGCTGCTCTTACCTTAGCGAGACGTTACTACCCGGAGGGAGGTTGGGGATGGACCATTACCATCGTCGGCACGATTGTTCAAATTTTATCTCACGGTTTACAACTTGGCGGCGGCACGGGTGCGATAGCATGCACTGCTGCTGTTAAATATCGCGTACCTCCGCTCTATACTTACGGTGAGTATTTAAATAATTTGTTACGTAGCTTTGCTTCTTGTCTTGCAAACCAATTTAGATAAGAAGGCGTGTGTACTGTCGTGCTTATTTTAGATATATGAAACACATAATTGTTTAGACATTGTTTCGAAATTAAATACCGAAATCATTAATACAGAATCAACATAATAATGTTGACCTTTTATTGTTATTATATTCATGAAACGAAATAGTTTCCGAAAGTTGAATTCATCATACAATTATTTTGCAATATTATTTAAAATTGCTAAAATATTAAAAATATCCAAACAATTAATTATTTCACAACTAACTATAGTCTGGATTACAAATAAAATTGCCTATGAATTAAAAAAAAATCTAAAACAAATCAAAATACGTCACTATGGAAAAATAAAAATACAAACAGTACATGCACGAATTCCGATACAAAATTAAACTGCATTTATTTATCGAGATATGTTTAAGAATTTTAAATCCTATCAGTGTCACATAAGGTACATTATTAAACATTTCGTGATGACAAATGAAATAGAGCATGCTAGGTCAGTATTTATACTAATTGAGCAAAATGAGTCGGAAACTAAGAGATGTCCCTCTGCAGTTCCACGTACTCATTTAATCTGCACTTAAATTTGAATTATTCCATTTGCTTGATTGCATGTGAATATTCTGAAAATGGAAGGTGAAAATACGTTTACCAATTTGTGTTATACGTTTTACGTAATTGAGCTGACTGTTTGCTCTCATAGTCGCTAAAACTTTTTAACAAATTAAAAAAAGAATGTGTTTAAAAAAAGAACGGTTCGTTCAAATTGTTCGAATGTAAATTTAGTTCGAACAATAATGGATTTGCATTATCTTTGTGATTTCCTGGGAGTACAAAAATTTAGGTCAATTTTATAGTACTAGATGTTTAATATAAAGTGGTTCAAGTGCATCGAGCAAGGAGCTATAGTAGAAATGTTTGTCTTTGACTTTTGTCTATGTTATGCTATTCATATTTTGACAGATATAACTAGTACTAATAATTCGATTATTAGCCTTATTCTATATATAATATCGATTATCGAAATTAATTTTTTGACAGCTAACATTCTGTTTATTATATATGATAAAATATATAAATGTACTGCTATGTAAACTTAAATACAATATATACAGTTTAAAAAAAATAACGTATAAACTACAAGTAGTTACAAGTAAATATACTAAATATTAATAAAATTAAAAGACTGAGAAAAATTAATTAAGTTAAAGTCATAATAAACATAATATTTGATTAATTAAACGATATTGTAATTTTTTTCTCCTCAAACTATATTATATTGAAGATACATTTATGCCGCTTGATAATTTTCGTGTTATAATAAACCTGATACATATACGATATTAAAATGAGTGTATAAAGTTATTTTCTAAAATCTTCAACTGTCAAAAAGTGAATAACTTTTTGGATAGGTTATAGATTTTTTTAAGTTCGAATATTGAATTTAATTTGCAATGAAATTAATCAAAGAAATGCATTTATTTAAATGTTTACACATCTTCTTTCAAACATTTATTAACTTACGATTTTAAGTATGTGTGAATCAAACATTGAATTTGAATTTCGAACCCGTTCCATTTAACTATATCAGCTGTTTTGCACTCACTTTTGTTAATTGCTGTTAGTATAAAACATTTTACGTAAAAGCTTTGTTTTTTAAAAGGTTTTTATTTTATTGTTCCAATATTTCGTGTATTCGAATATGTAAATATTCATAATACCCCCAGTATGAATACACAAAATATTGCAGTTTACATCGAATATTAAGTTCCTTTAGTTAGAAATTTAAATTTGCATATATTTTACTACTAAATGACCTGTAAATATTCGGAATTTGCGACGTGATTTCCACGCTTCCGTTCCATAATAGACGAACTTATAGTCTTCTCGAAATATCTCGAACCATTCTCGATAGATGACTTTAAATAATAATTCATACATTTTCGATGGAACGAAATGAATATATGATTTGTAGATGTCATTGACCTCGATGTGTTTTACAAACGTGGACTAAAATGTATTGTAAGTAAGCCCCATTCGATGAAGTGGAATATTGCACGGATTTCCAATAAATGAAAACGTACAAAGCCGTTGGATGGCTGCATACAAATCCCAGAATCAGCGTATGGAGTTAGATTAAGAGAAAAATATGGATGTCGAATGAGAAATTTTAAGCCGTTTTTGCGACACATTTAATCCAGCTTTTGAGTAATAACCGAAAAATACATTTGGCTAATATGGTCCAGTGTTTAGAACGCGTGCATATTAACCGATGACTACGGGTTCAAACCCAGGCAAACACTACTGAATTTTCATGAGCCTGATTTGCGTTTATGGAAAACATCGTCAAGAATTCTGCATCTAACTAGTTTCAACGAACTTCAGCTACATATGTATCCACCAACCCGTTAAAACAGAGTGGTGGAATATGCTCCTTTTTCTCAAAGGGAGGCCTTAGCCGAGCAATAGAATACAGGCAGTAATGTATGTATGTACATCATTGGCCTCAACGATATATATATATATATCTATATATATATATATTATGTATATATCATATACCTCTCAACGGAAGAACGTCAAGTTTTAAGTTCGAAATATGAATTATTGGCGTAAAGTCACTTGACATTCTGATTTGATTGTTTAAATTTTTTTTTCTTTAAATATTTTTTGTTTTGTTTTTTTTTTTTCGTTTTATGTTTAACCGCATCAAGATAATAATCATTGAAATTAGAACATTATATTGTGATTAATACAGCACAACAACATTATATTTGCAAAGCAAGCAGCGCTAAAAAATAAAATCAAGCAACGATACGAGTTTTGAGTAAAATATAAGAAAAAACATTACTTACTCAGATATAACTTTCGTCAACATTGGATCCAGATTTCCTTTAAGTATTCTATTTCATTTAAAAAACTACACATTGAAATGAAACGAAAGATAAATATTCGCCTGTTAATTTGTAATAGCTTGACAAGCCAAATTATATACTTATATCAATTTCAGATTTAGTTAAGAAATCGGACATCGAAATAAATTGAAATAGAATGTTATTTTCTAACTTTCAATCATCAAACTCATTATAAAAATTTGACGACCTTCGAGTAGTATGTGCACCGCTTTTTATGGGTATGGGCGAGTCCCGGGTTCGATTCCTGACCGATTTGATGTAGAATAAGTTCATTGGTTTTTTATGTTGTCATTGATCTGTGTGTTTGTGGTACCGTCGTCACATCTCATTTTCCCTAACACAAGTGCTTTAGCTACATTGGGATCAGAGTAATGTATGTGATGTTGTCCAATATATTTTTTAAATTTTTTTTATAAAAAAATATGCTAAGCAGTTATTAATTAGTTCTTTAAACATAAGTCATATTAAATACCAGATATATAAAAATAAATGAACCAAAAAAAATATCAGAGAATTATGTATGGATGAAAATTAATTTGAGATGTTATATGGAAAGTATTGTGTATTATCTTGCGTCATATACTGTTTGTGCAAAACAATATACATGTAAAGGTACACTCGGGCCAAAATCGCATTTTATTGAAGTCATAAAACATCAGGAATGGGGAAACGGTTGACAAACAACCTTGCATACCTCATGTTAGTGCATGTAAATTATTTTGAACTAGTTTCTGCCTTTGTTTCCATTTGGCCTTTATATGATGAAACAATTTATCTGATCCATTTTGGATGTTAAATTATGCGATTGATTTCATCAATCAATATATATTTATCGGCTTTATAAATCGGCTATCGACAAGCACATTTGAATCATTCATTTCACTGAATTGTATTTAAGGTTCGGGATGTAGATTCTGCCGAAAAGAACTCATACGCAACTCTGTACCTCTTTCCAATTTGAAGTAGGTACAAAGTATTGTCTCATCTTCCATTAAGGAGAGAGTTTCGAATATACTCCATTGTTCATGTGACAGAATTTCGATGAAATTTGTCACACGCAGGTTTCCTCACGATGTTTTCCTTCACCGCTGAGCACGAGATGAATTATAAAGACAAAATAAGCACATGAATCAGCGGTGCTTGCCTGGGTTTGAACCCGCAATCATCGGTTAAGATGCACGCGTTATAACCACTGGGCCCTCTCGACTCTTCATCAACATCAAAAATCAACATGTATATATATAATATGTTTCGTCTTAATGTTATAATTACTATGCATTTTTTTCTGACTTTAACATAGTTTCTTTTGATTTGATGACATAACAGTAGATATATACAGTCATACAAGTGATCACGCTAACTTATTCGCATTATATAAACCAATCAATCAAAATAAACTTTATTCAAGTGGGCTTTTACAAGCACTTTTCGTCATTTAACAATTAAGTGAAGCTACCACCGGTTCGGAAAGCAGATTGTATCGAGAAAAACCGGCAAGAAACTCAGTAGTTACTGGTAAACAACTTACCATTCAGATTATATCTGTAAGAAATCTAACAAAAAGATAGGTTAATAATGTATAATGTACTCTCTAAGGCATGGAAGTGTAAGATTACAAACTTCTTAATTCGGGACTATTACTGGGAAATACGTCTAGTAAAACCTCAATACATTTTTTTGGTTTGACTTGGTACTTGGACCAAGGACCTTGAAATCCGAAGTCTACCTATCATATTACTTAGACTTCTATTTCTAGTCACCAAGCTAGCAGTGTTTTGGAGAGCCAATATTGGAGAGTATTGGGCCAATATTGGCCAATATTATACGCACGATTGTGAGGGAATTGTGAGTGCTCTTGTAGGAAACCTGGATAAGCATCACTTACATTTGATATGCGTTATGCTTAAAATTCATATTGCGATCGACAGTAAATGAATACAAGGCTACATGCATATGTTGGTCACAAACATTGTACTCATTAATTACACTGTCGAATATATCTCCAATCCGACTGCTTCATATTTTGTTTTCGTTGGTTGTATTATATATGAACCGAGATGGCCCAGTGGTTAAAAGGCGTGAGTATTAATCGATGATTTTGGGTTCAAACCCAGACAAGCACTGCTATATATATGTGCTTAATTTGTGTTTTTAATTCATCTCGTGATCGGCGGTGAAGGAAAACATCCTGAGGAAACCTGCATGTGTTTAATTTCATCGAAATTCTGCCACATTTGCATTCCACCATCCCGCATTGGAATACCGTAGTGGAATTTGTTCCAAACCCTCGTCTCAATTGGAGAGGAGGTCTTAGCCCAGCAGTGGGAAATTTACAGGCTGTTACTTTTTTTTTAATATTGTATATGAATTGTGCAAAAAATATATATTTAAACCAAGACAGTTACAACAATAACATTTATAAAGAAAAAAGAAACTTACAAAAAGTCGTTAACTTCGTAAGTAAATTATTCTAATCCTGTGTTACTGGTTCTCCCCTTAAAGGATCGCTGAGGTCAGATGTTAATCGCGCCGCGAAAAGAAACTTGTATATAACCTGTCAGATCTGAATTTGAATTATAATCAGACCCTGGCATACAATAACGGTAAAATGTTAGGAAGGAAACTTCTTCTCTATCTCTTTGGGGAAGGAGTTATAAAATACTTAACAACTTTCAAACAATAAAAAAACAAAGATTTTGTTTATGATACTTTAAGGATTTAAAAAATTATAGTAACCGCAACTCTGTTCACTTTATAAAAGTTAAACTGTTTTTATAAAATTTACTTCGTTTATAAAATAGTGAAAATCAAATTTGACCTCGAAATCACCTTTATCTATACTAATATTATAAATAATTTATTAACAGAAGAATTAATAGCATTAAATGCTTAAATATAAACAAATATGAATTAAATCTAGTTACTGTATAAATCTTGACCGCGTGGAATGGTGGCAAGATAGCAGCATTTCCCCGTTGAATCGCAATTCCGATCCTCTGGGCAACAAACGAACCAGCCCTCCTGTCTTATTCTATTCATTTATTATTAGTGTTCTATGTTCTTATATTATAAATGTGAAAGTAACTCTGTCTTTCAATCGCTTTTTCACTACTAAACCAATGAACCGAATTTATTAAATTTTAGGAAGGTCATTAGGTATTTTTTATTTAACATGACTACCAAACCCCTAAAACGCGAGCAAAGCCACAGGCGATAACTAGTGTTTAAAGTTTAAAGAAATTTTACACCAACCAACTTGTTAGTAACTGTGGGAACAATGTAATTAATTTCAAGGATTTTATAAGAAGTGTATATTTATTAGGTTTATAATTAAAATGTTACAGTCGATAAAAAACGACGAGTAAGGATTCATTGATTATCACGCAAGATAAATACCTATGTATTGTATTGAATAAACAAACCTATTTAATTTAACAGTCGATAAAGATCTACTAATTTCCTTGCGGTTTCTTTCGAAAAATCTACTTTTTCTAAATTTGATTTGAAGCCAAAACTGTGTTAAAGATGCGAAATTGAAAATTTTAAAACATCATTTTCAACGCCTTGTCTTGCAATTTTACAATTGAAGTATTATTTTTTAATAGTCGAATAATTTAATATAAGTGTAATTTCAATTTTTGCATTAAATCATATCTGCTATTAGTATATGCCAACCGTACCAGTAAAAACGCCCAAATGTATTGCTTTGAAAACTACTAATATTTGATAAAATGTTGGCAAAAAAGTTTTCATAACATTAGACTCATCTATATTTTTTTTAATCATTTCTTCAAATACAAATTTCTTTATTCAGTATGTATACACTACACTAACTTATCGAGAATCAACGTACAATTATCAATAGGTCGGATTAATGATCCTCATAAAATAATGGACTTCAAGAAGATTCATCAAACGACAATTTGGCAATTATTATATGATAATCGTTTCATTCCGGAAGATTACATAATCAGAATATTCTGACAACCAGCGCTATACGCGCAACAAGGCACACATAATCTTAAGAATTATTAATTATCGTAACTAGTACAGATTATAGTAATTTGTTTAATGGACATATTGCTTTTGTCAGAATATATTCATTTTTTTAGGGCACTAACAGGTTGCAGTAATATATCAGATTAATCACTGCAACCTGTTAGTGCCCTAGTTCCTCAAAGGGAAAACATTACTAGGGACAAGTTGACATCTGAAGTACTGATCATGCAGGCTTTGTGTAAGTCCGTCTGAGTAAGCACCAACCACATAAACAATACATAGAATTGCTTTTTCTACGTTGTGACATAAACAAATTCTTAGTATTTTAAACATAAAAGTGAATTTTTTTTTTAAACTGTGTTTTTTTTAATAGTTTTCAAAGTAAGTTATATTTTTTTAAAGATCTAAGCATACATAGAGACGGACAGACAGTGGGCGATTGTGATTTATACTATGTAAAAAAAAGAAAAAGATTATAACATGAATTTCAGGCTTTTAAGCTGTATTCCTCTAAACCTTGTGTAAAACAGCAATGAACTTTAAAATAAAGGATAACCTTTCAAAATACCATTCTAAAGGAATCTTAAAAATCAGACACTTTAAATGCACAGATACAAATTTAACTCTTTAAAAATAGACTAATAATAACTCAAATTAGAATAGAATTGGAATTTACATTCAAAATTGTAAGTTATTTTATGAATTTAATTTATTTTATTCAAATCATCCATCAATCAATCCATTAATTTCATTGTATTACATTATTGCTTATGATGTTGATATTTATTAATATTATAATACTTATAAAAAAAAACAAACTACGCTTAAGACTTAATTGAGCCATCCGTCGCTTTGACATAAGAAAACTTTAGCTTTCGGTGTTGCCCTTTAGAGCAACTTCTACAAAAAACTTTGAGACATTTTTTATCTGTGAAAACATATTGAAAGTCCTATTGAAGAAATAAATCAGAGACGCTCAATATGATACTCTTCGGTCAAATATTAAAGACGTGACAAGATTCGTTTTAGATAAATTCTTGCAACTGTTTACAATGATGCTACTACGAGCTAAATGATTTTGTTTTTTTTTTTATTCTAGATTCTAAATTTAAATTCAATATTGATGTTTAGTATGCAAAGGTGCATTTCTTTTGCCGTCAGATATTTTCTGTTTTCGTCAAGCAATAAATTAAGCGGGCCTTGACTTACTTTTGTTTACTTAGAAAAAAAAATAAAGAACTATCCTTATCCCAGTAATATCATAAGTGGATTGTGTATATCATGGGTTTTTGATATTTTTATTCCGATTATTTTTTTTAATTATCTAGACGTGTTTCCACAGATTAAATACGAGTTTCACAAGCGATTTCGTTTGCATTGTAGGTTGGTCGTTGGGAGTTAGGTTTAGTTCTTGGTGGTAGGGCTTAGTGCAAGCCCATCTGGGTAGGTACCACCCACTCATCAGTTATTCTACCGCCAAAGAACAGTGCTCTATATTGTTGTGTTCCGGTTTAAAGGGTGAGTGAGCCAGTGTAACTACAGGCACAAGGGACATAACAACTTAGTTCCCAAGGTTGGTGGCGGTGGATGTAAGGATTAGTTAATATTTCTTACAGCGTCATTGTCTATGGGTGACGGTGACCGCTTACCATTAGATGGCCACTATACTCGTCCGCCATCTTATACCAAAAAAAGGGTATAAAAAGTAGATAGATTAGATCCTCCTTCGTTAAAACTTGTTTCATACCCAAATTCATAATATTCACTTTAGTTATAGTAGCACTTTCACCGTGAAAGTACAACAGATACTATTTACATATAGATTTTCTTTTCTAATTGGCGTTGCGTATTTGTGACACAACCGTGAAACTCGTCTTCGAGCTACGAGATCAATGAACCTGCATGCTTGAAAAATACGAATATTTTCTTGTTAGAACTAGCGCGCACTGGTAACTTTTGTCACCGTTACTGTTTCGTCACTCTTGTCAAGTCCGTGAATATGTACAGATGCAGACAAAAATGTCACCCAATTGCCACGTCGTAACGTGCTCGCACCTCCATACATATTTATAGACTCGACAAGAGTGACGAAACAGTCACCATGACAAAAGTTACCAGTGCGCGCTAGTTCTTACAGTTCAGATACGCTTGGTAGCGTGTTAGATGAAAAAATCATTTCCATTTCATCATCAATGAACGTCACTTCATATGAACGTCAAAGCATGTCACGCCTTTTTTCCATCGATCAAAATTTTGTCAATCGTCAGTCAATGACGTAGATATATTGACAATAGCTTCGATTGAAATAGAGTTAAACGATCAATGTCAGCTGCAACTACACCAGTAGCAGTCAACATGAATAGCTTTTATAGTTCAAACGTTGTATATAACCTGCACGAATTATATTGGTAATCGTTTCAACGGTGTGAAAATTGATGTACTGTGCAATGCTATTTAGTCGTGTTGTATGAAAACCTTCATTGTAAAATACTGCAACTAAAAATTTTTTTTTTAAAAGCTGAGATGGCCCCGTCGTTAGAAAGCGTGCATCTTAACCGATTATTTCGGGTTCAAGCCCAGGCAAGCACCACTATATATATGAGCATAATTTGTATTTATAATTCATCTCGTGCTCGGCGGTAAAGGAAAACATCGTGAGGAAACCTGCATGTGTCAAATTACATTGAAAATCTGCCACATGTGCATTCCACCAACCCGCATTGGAACAGCGTGGTGGAATATGTTCCAAACCCTCTCCTTAATGGGGGTGGAGGCCTTAGCCCAGCATTGGGAAATTAACAGGCTGTTACTCTACTTTTACTTTTTTTATTAAATACAAATATTAAGGTTTTTAATTTTCAGACTGAACTACTCTTCCATAAGAAAGTATGTCATCTTAGAGTATTAGGACAATTCAAATATTGAAACTTTGTCCAAAAATTGTCGACTGGATAGTTTTGAGTACTTCTTTATTCGAGTGGGCCGTGTTATCCTGTGTGTGTATAGTGTTAGTGAGCTGCGCTAAAAATAAGATAGTATAACAAACTATTAAAAATATAATAAATCAATGAATCCTCTTTGGTCTTAACAAATTTAAAGATATAAAAAGGAAAATCCTACATTTAAAATGACAACAAATGAAGTTTTAAATTGATAGAACAAGTGCGAAAGTGATATATGTTTGTTTTTAATGATAGACATACTGAATAAAACACCATTAATTCTCAAGGTATAGATTATTAATTATAATTAGTAGTCTTATATACTTTTTTGGACAGAGTACAGCGTGATTCAGAAACAGGATTAAAACAAACGACGACATCTATTGATACTTACTATGAACTAAATAAATGTTTAAAAATTATACACGCTTAAATACATAGTACATAGGTAAATATTTCCTGTTACTCAAATGAGTGTGATACAAATACATTTCAAGCTCTTACCCAAATAGCAACATGACATATATTAATAAACGTCGAGGCTGTTGTTATGTTAAAGCAAACACGACATAAGTAAACATAATAATTCTAATTTCGCAAACAAAACGGGGCCTACTTATCAGCACTTTTTGATTTACGGATTCATGCGGTACTCTTGGGAACAGCGATTCGCCTGCCGCTAACGACATATAATTTATAAGGGTTATTTTCACTTTGAAAATTGGAACGAGTGTATTGCGATAAATAACGAACTACCACTCAACTCTTTATGACGGATGTATCGTATTTATTTGATATTTCGCCCGCGGTTTCGTTCGCGTTTTAAGGTGTTGGATGTCATCTGTCAGGCAAAAGAAGTAGCCTAGCCTAGGCAGTGCCTTAAATAGGCTTTTCTGCGCCCTGTGCCAGCTTCTACAACTGCGCCCTATACGTTACGTACGTTTGTATTGAAATCGAGTACTAGGGGCTCAGTGAAATCTTAATAAGAGCAAAACGAAAAACAATACTCCTGCCCAGTCTGTCTATTGTTGCGCCCCCGAGAGTCTACGCCATGTCCCTGGGCACCGGTGGAACCGCCCTAAGCCTAGCCTTTCTTGGAGCTCAAATATGCTTCATACGAAATTTCATCAAATTCGATTCAATTTTCTGTCTGTAATTCATTCACTTACCCTTTAAAGAGGAACACAACTAAACTAGAAATTAATAAGTATATCATGAATGGTTAATACCAATACGACCACAAAAAATACTTGACACTAAATAAGTGTGAAAAATAATAATTATTTATTGATATGCATTTTAAACAGTATATAAAAGAAAAACTAGCGATGCTATTTCCTGTAATCTTAAATCATATCCCATTACGTATTTTGTATGAAGATTTTTTTTTTTAATTCTCAAATTAAGAGCTGTTACACTTAGGTCACTTTTTCTCGGGTAGATTACACAAATATTCGTATCTTTGCATTAATTATACTATATTATACATAACTGTAGCTCTAAAGTAGGATTAGCAAGGTAAATAGGTATAACATATTCCCATTGATCAATCTAATAGTTATAAAAAGTTTCTTAACATTTTAAAATAGATAAATATATGTTATTTTAAAAATCTGAATATAGAACGTCGAAGATAAATTGCTTATATAGTGACTCGGTGTCGCGTCATGCAGATATGATCTTAAACACGATCTTATTGACACATTCTCGACATCTTCTACAATATCCCGTGGCGCCTTCAATATATTTTTAGACTATATTATTATGCTGTGTAAATATTACATTACATGGCATATATTTTGTGCGAATCAACACAAATTGTGTACTTGTATTTTGTAAATAGATCCTCAATTGTAACCGAACTACTGTTTACCAAGTAATCCTATTTCAATATAAATTACACGGATTCATGAAGGCTTTTATTTGCTTTATTCGATTGCAGGAAGTACTATAGCCTACACAGTATGTATAAGTTAAAAATGGCTTCTAATTAAGGAGGAGATTTTTTGTATTATTATTTGACAAAATTATTAGATGTTCGAGTATACTTTACCTAATAACTGAGGGTAACTGGGCCGCCCAGGCGAGCTATACTGATGAAGTTTTCCACCTGCTTAATGCATGTGTCGAAAATAACGCCTTTATTCATAACTCACTGAAAAATCGTGGAGTTAGCTCTAAGAGTGTGGCTCAAAAGGCGAAGAAGCTTTAGATCAACAGTGGGTTATCTACTCTTTGTTCCTATATTGTATATATAAACCTAATACTAGAAGTTGCAGAGCGATGCAGAGAAAGATTTGGTAGATATATAAATAAGTCGCAGTTTGGTTCTCAAGACACGGACTTTCCTAGTAAGGCTATCAATGAATTTTGTAAGGCTGATTTATATAAATAAAGATTTATTTTTCTTATTTTTTTAAGAAGCAAATCCTTCATTTTCTCCACTTAACATTTGGATTATGAACTTGACTATTATGACAATCATGTTCTTATATAATTATATAAAAATCAAGAGGAATAGACTTATTTTTGAGATATATTTTATGTCAACTAATAATACTGCTATTAAGTTACGATACCATTATTCAAATTCTTTAAAAAGGTTTCTTAATGTAAAAAAAAACACCATAAAGCCAAAATGCGGGTTAGTGCTCAAGTGTCCAAATATAATTTGAAACGTGCTGGTTTCCTTGACCGACGAGCCTGAGATGAATTTCAAACACAAGAGAAGCTCATCAAAACTAAGACTGTACTTAAAGGGGAGACGCCCTTTATTTTGGATGATTTGCAAAATCAGAATACAATTTTACATCACGTGGTCAATGTGTTAGTATCTTATATACTGTATGTAATATGTAATAGGGCTTAGTGCAAGCCCGTCTGGGTAGGTACCACCCACTCATCAGTTATTCTACCGCCAATAACAGTACTCAGTATTATTGTGTTCCGGTTTGAAGGGTGAGTGAGCCAGTGTTACTACAGGCACAAGGGACATGACATCTTAGTTCCCAAGGTTGTTGGTACATTGATGTAAGGAATTGTAATATATCTTACAGCGTACGTCTATGTGTGATGGCGACCACTTACCATTAGGTGGCCCATATGCTCGTCCGCCAAACTATATCATAAAAAAAAATACTAATCACGTAACCCCTTTTATATCCCAATAATTACGGGACGATAGCAGCACGTAAAAAATTATGGTCTCATTTTGAAGAGCTCTAGCAGTAGATGTACAGAAAATTAAAGAGTATTCTTAATTGTAGATTATTGCATTATTGCAATTTTATAAACAAGTAATTTTAGTGATTGGATAAAGGTCACTGGCCGGTTATAGAGAACTAATATGTTTGATATTAAGAATCACATTTAAAAAGGTTTCATCAGTTTATAATTAAATGAAATCTAAACAAAACCTGTCATATATAGGATTTGAAACACCTAAAATATATTTTGAATAAACGCCAAGATTCGCGAGAGACCACTAGTCGACCCACCATTTTAAATTTATAAAATACTTATTACATTATCCTCACTTCAAAGTCGGTTAAAACGTATTAAGGGAAGATGAGACGACTGAGGGCGTCGAATGGGAAGTGGTTCGTGTGGGCTTTAATTGAATGCAGACCAATTTCCTTTTATTCATTTGTGCCAGTAATTATATCATCTTACACACTAAACTTTAAATAATGGAATATTTTTGCATATATTATGTGAGTTAAAATTATTTTGGTAATTAATTGTTGACGGTTTATTGTACAATCAGAGTAAGAAAACCTTCGTCAGTTTTCAAATTCATTTCTTTATCATTTTTTTTTATGGTATAGGTTGGCGGACGTGCTTATGGGTCACCTGATGGTAAGTGGTCACCATTACCCATAGACAATGACGCTGTAAGAAATATTAACTATTCCGTAAATCGTCAATGCGCCGCTAACCTTGGAAACTAAGATATTATGTCCCTTGTGCCTGTAGTTACACTGGCTCACTCACCCTTCAAACCGGAAAACAACAATACTGAGTACTGTTGTTTGGCGGTAGAATAACTAATGGGTGGGTGGTACCTACCCAGACGGGCTTGCACAAAGCCCTACCACCAAGTAGATTTCTACTATTAGTACCTTTTAAATCTAAACATCAAATAATTGCGACGCAATATGCCATTCTCGCTCGATAAAGCAGATTGTCGCTCATACCGAGCACACGAAAATAGATCTTAAGGTGACGAACCTTTTCTTACCCCGACTGTACATTGTAATAAGAGTTGTATGCATCATTCTCGAAATTAATCAGTTAATTTTTTCTTTATTAGCTAAGGTAGGCAAATAATGTAAAATAATACAAGAATGTACGCCAAAGTTTTAACAATAATTTCAGAAAAAAACCTTAAATTTCCCGCCACTTACTTCAAAAATCGTAGTGACAATCATTTACTTCGTGAAAGACGAAGTCGTGGCTTATTATAAATAATATTTCTGATCAAGTTGATATTAAATAGAAGTTCGTGACTAGGACGGTATCAGTATCATGACATATAATGTAACGATTCAATTTCAAAATACTATTTATATTGTATATTTAGAACATGACTACGATAACACATCAATTCAATATACTTGTTGGTTGACACTTGTGCAACCAGCCTTTTTTATTTCGCTGTATAAAGTGCTTTACGCGTTTCCCCCACGTGGAAGTGCGGGGTCATGTGGGTTTCGCTGCTACTCTGGACGCCAAGTGCGACATAGTACACCTGAATAATCACTAAAAAAACCGCCATGGGATCGCTTTTGCATCAACCGTGACGTTGTACAACCCACTTAGGTACCACCGCTTATTGTATATGCTACCGCCAACCTAAAATACTTTGTCCTGCTGTATTCGATCAAGGGTGAGAGATTCACAGCTCACATCTTAGTTCTGAAGCTCATCACACTGACGATGGCGATGTAAGTGATAAAAATGTATCATTAAAATAATCAATCGAATATCTTTGGACGGCGATGGTGAGGTCGTAGCCTAATGCTGTAATATCTGTCTATCCTGCAAGTTAATGTTCCGTCTCTTTCTCTTCACGTGCTATTTATGTGTATAGGTACAGTTTATTTACGAAATTTCACAAATTTTTTTGTCTCTTTTTTAATTTTTAGTTAAAACTTTGTCATCGTCATTTAATTATTTTAAGATGTTAATTTTATTGTGACGTTTGTTTCAACCGAATGTTTTATTTGTATTATGTTACCAAGTATAAACTCTACTATTTATTTCATGTATAAAAGTAAAAGTGTGCTTCTTGCTTGGTTTGGTTGTCTTACTCTCAAGCGATGAAGTAAAGGATGAATATGAATTTTGCTTAATAATATTTTATGGAACAGTGAGTAAAGATTCCTTTTATAAAAGAAAATGCACACAAGCAGATATAATATTCTGTATGGAATGAAATTCTTAGAGAAAGAAGCATGCTACTTTTTAGTACAAATTGTGATTAGAGTTATTTTATTGACAAAGCGTGTGCCTATATTAATAATCTTTCTTTTAGTGTATGTGTGTGTTTAAATACTTAGATTATTTTCACATTATGATAGATCTTTTAGAAATGGTAACAATCATTGTAAAGACGAAGAATTGTTACGGGACGCTTGTGTGCGAAATGTTAGTATAAAATAGTTAATAGTTAATAAAAAGTTTATAGCTCACCTTATATAGCATACTTTCGGAATAAAACGATCGCCACCTGGGTATTCCTATTCATATTAAACATATGTAAATAATAAAATTGAAAAAGAATCAAGCCAGAGTATTTTCTTTATCAAACCGGCGCTAGTTTAAATTTAGTTAAATTTAACTATCAATGAGTGAGTGTAATGACTCTATATTGAGTAAAGGGAATTTGAGTTTGAGTAATAATAACATCAAGTTTCAGACAACGCAAAGTTAATGCATCAACTTTAGGGCACGGTATTCTCGTCTATAATAAGATGCCACAGTTATTTTTAACTTGACCTATCGGTAAACATAAAGTTCATTTAAAAAATTGAGCATTCATAAATGAGGATGCTAAAAATCTAGGACGTATTTGTCGATTTCTAAGAAACATATATAAAAATTTGATTGCACTTTATTGACCCAGAACTGGCAAGACACTCAGTAGGAGAGTATTGCCAGTTCTGTTTAGAACCTAGTTTCCGAATTGGTAGAAGAATTTCATTTTATTTAACATTAAAACATTGATGGTCAAAAGTGATTTTATGAGCTTACTTGAAGACAACATATTTTGTGTTCGATTATCGTTTTACCAGAAAATGTGACTTCATCAATAAACACCAATCAAATCGTGCTCTTTTTGTTAAAAAAGTATTCTCATTTCTGATTGTGTGATATTTTATTTAAAGTGTATTCATGTCACTTTATTTTCCTTAGGAGATAAGTTTATGATAATATCAAGAACATTATGATACATTGATGTTGTTTATATAAATACATTATATCCATAACACATTAAGAAGTCAATGGCAGCTTCTTGGAAAATAATTTTCCTCTGTTTTAGTTCCGTCATCAACCATTCATGGAGTAATTTTAGATAACAGCACTATTTGCTACGTTAACGGATAAAAAGCACCCGTACCGCGTGTTTACACTCACGACAGCATCGATAACGTTAATTACACAATTACATTGCTTGTTAAATTAAATACTATACAATATAGATCTGTTGTTTATGTCAAAAACGCAATGGATGATAAATCAAGTTAAATTTGCATCGGTAGGTACATTATTACTAGTTTTATTACTAGTATTTATAGTGATAGTTGCCACGAAATGATTTCAATTGAAGAATAAATACTATTTATTTTGAGAAAATTTACTACCAAAGAAAAAATATACACATCTTACTAACACCTTACTTAGAGAGAAAATAAGTACAAATATAAAAGCATTAAAAAATTTTTTTTGTTTGTTTTGCTATCATTACTTAGATACTACTATAATATTAGATAAATATAAGTAGAATATTATGCAAGTGTGTATGTGTTCGTTTATTAAACTTTTAATGTTTTAATTCGACCCTGTTTTGTGAAATTTATATATGATAGTTAGTGCGAAAACTATGGTTCACTGTCAGGTGTTAGAAACAAAAAGGCTTATATCGATCCTTAGAGATCAGTCTTCACACCAAAGTTCACCAATTTTTAGTCATTTTGTAAGAGATCAACAAAAAGGCAGACAAATAGAATTACATTCGTATCTGTAACATAAAAGATTAAAAGAATTAATTAGGAAACAAAGCGCTTAACAAAATAAGAAAGACCATAATAAAACACAAGTAGATATGTAAGTACAATTCTTCAATTATTATCATTATCATATAAATACTAAAAACAATTAAGTCATGACTTGATATTAATAATAAATAATTAATAAATTGATTAATATTGACGTTCAAACTTTTAACAATATTGTCACTAAGCCTGAAGTTTCTTTTGTATAGATTCGGCGTAATTTAGATAATGATTTGTAAAATTTTATGATTGATGACTGTTTATTGGGATTAATTAGCAAATATTGCAGACATTTTTTCAATAATATTCATGAATATTATGTTTTAACCATAAAATATAGACTTAGATTATAGCAAAGGAAGATGCTGAGGCGGCTAAGACAAATCTCTTTCGATATATACACATATATAATGGCGACTGCGATAGATCAACCACAGGCTCGTCATCGGCAGGAGCGTCTGGTACAAGGTTCAAGACGTAGGTAGGTCTCAGACAATTACAAAGATGGTATGACAATTCTTGTATTTTATGCAGTAACAAATTATAAAGTAGGTACATTCTCAATAATTATCACAGTTGAGTGAACCAAAGGTCCCATTTACCTTTAAACGATTTCGATCACGAGAATCGTTATGTCGCGCCGTTCACACCCCAAAGATATAATAAAATCTTCAAGTTAATAGTGCCAACTTCAATATTAAATTAATATACGTGAAACCAAAATGGCTAACGTGAATTAATCATGACCACTTGTCCTGATTAATTGTGACTCCTTGTCACCATCGTCGTAACGTTACTTCAGAATTCGTTTACATCGGATAGTTAATGACGACGCATGAAAATTCTTTTCTTTTATATGAGGCACACAGCAACAGCCGATAAATTACCCACACCTGGGCTAAGGCCTCTCGCTTTGAGGAAAAGGTTTGGAACACATTCCATTGATGGAATACTGATGTGGCAAAATTTCAATGAAATTAGACACATGCAAGTTTTCCCCAAAATGTTCTCCTTTACCGCGAACGAGATGAATTATAAACACAAATTAATTGTAATTCTATCATCGGTTTAAACGCACGCGTTGAAACACTTGGCGATCTTGGCTCTCTATATACACATATTAGACAGGAAACATAAAAAAAATAATAGAAATTGATACGACTATAGCTTAAAGCTTAGGTAAATATTTTATAAGAATAAATCTGAATATTATTACAAGCCAGTCGTGTCATGTCAGAATTTGATATGCGAAATTGATTCACGGATCAAAATAAGCATATATATATAATTCTTATTTGCAGGAACTAGGAGGCTAGGCTAAGTTATAGCTCAGTTTAATAAGGTCTCATTTTAAATAAATTATAACTATATTTAAATCGAACATTTTATGGTCGAAAATTTGATATTTATGAAGCCCAATAAGCCAATATTTAAATATTCTGAATCGATGCCAACATTACAGTGTAATATTTCAAGTATCGTTGCAAATATAAATATTAAATGTATTCGTTAAGACAATATTCATAGTACACTATATTTCACGCTTCTTGAAATAGCAAAACAAGATGGCATTATTTCGCTGGTCAACTCATTAATGTTTAAAGTTGTCTTATTTTTCGACATAAATATTTGAAAAATGAAAATCAATCGTCTAACTTTGATAAAATTAAGAAGACTAAATTGATGTTATATCATTTTGTGATAAAAGGCATTAGTACATAGTAACGTGGTGTCATTCTTATCATAAAGTAAAAAAAAAGTAAAGTAACAGCCTGTAAATTTCTTACTGCTGGAATAAGGTCTCCTCTTCCATTAAAGAGAGGGTTTGGAACATATTTCACCACGCTGTTCCAATGCGGGTTGGTGGAATGCACATGTGGCAGAATTTCAATGAAATTAGAAACATGCAGGTTTTCCACGATGTTTTCCTTCACCGCCGAGCACGAGATGAATTACAAACACAAATTAAGAACATATAAATACTGGCGCTTGCCTGGATTTGAACCCGCAATCATCGATTAAGATGCACGCGTTCTAACGACTGAGCCATCTCAGCTCTTCCATTCTTATCATATCATTTTTACACGTTAAATGCTTTCCTTAAAAAAATTGCCCTTATAACATTTCGAACTATACGCTAAAGTAAACCCCAAACCTGCTTGGTCATGTTTTTGCTAGCGAGTAAATCTTTTGCATATACATTCCATAAATTATAAAAAAGCCTCCAACGTTTAAAAAATCAAATCCCTCAGTCTACTTCATTACTATGACGCAGGCACTTTACAAAAAAATCATTAATTTTTATTTTATCAAATTCAAATTTCGAATATCGAATAGAATATAATCGTCTTAACATAGTAATCGTACTGCGTATTAAAATTGTAATTCAAATTAAGAACGATTAATCTTTCAATTTATGCAAATCCTCGTCTAGGCATTTGAAGTTTATTTACCGAAATAAAGGCTTATTTATGTAGTATTTAGGGGCGATATGAGACCTTTTTAGAATTTATTGCTGCCAAACTGAAGTAAATGACCTACGCCTGCAACAAGTTGTTTAGTCTGAACAAGACTTATACACGCTACGTTAATCCGATTTGTGTAAAAAATTAAACTAGTCACTGTTCATATTTATGTTAATCAAATTATTTTTATTAGTTGTCATTAATAGATGGCATTAGTAGGATTTTAAATCGCGCTATAGTTGTCTCCGTTTTGTTACGATATGTAAGGCGTTGTTCAATATAAAATATGCGTTTCCTGGATGGTATATAATAGATCTTTCATTCGTCATCTGACAGTCACTATACATCTCTGTAATAATACTGTACATTTAACAAGTATTACGATAAACTGTGCTTAATATACGGTAAAACGTTTATTTTGCTAATAACTGTACTGGTTTATGAAAAAGTACAATGTACTCTATAAGCTTTTATTTAACCTTAAGTGTATGTCTGTCTAATCTTGCATTTTATGCTATAACACCCAAATGAACGTTCTCAAATGTTATTAACACTTTGGTTGTTGCAAATGGAGAATCTTAATAATACATTTTAACCATTTAGAATATAGGAATAAAATATAAGCTTGTTTTAAGCAAAGTTCTTTTTTATCTTTTTATTATTTTATTTATTTTTTTAATGTTGCAATTACTGCGTACTGCATCGTTAGTTTATTTGCATTGTTTATAACATAAGATTATTAGATAAAAAAATAAGAAAAAAAAAATTACGATATTTTTGTATAGATTATCGTAAATATCGGCAAATTTTTTCGATACCTAACTGAATTATTTGGAATAATTACATTAAAAATTTTATTGAAATCCTATGAAAAATAATTATAATCTATTTACATTAAAATCAGTCTGAACACGTTAATTATCAGTTCATAGTATAAAACAGTCGCTTTCTCTGCCCCCATATCCCTATGCATGCTTAAATCTTTAAAACTACGCAACGGATTTTGATACGCTTTTTTATAGATAGAGTGATACAAGATGAAGGTTTTTGTATATAATTCAAGGACAATATAGTAAAGAAACACTGATAATTTAAGAAGTTTCTATTGTGATATCGTATTTAAATAAAGAGTTTAGTATATTTAGTGTCAGCTATACACCCGTGCGAAGCCGGGGCGGGTCGCTAGTACTAATATAAACTATGGACAGTGAGAATTTGTTGTTTCAAGATTCAAAAGTAAACAATCGTGCTGGCATGAAAGTATTATGTCAACAATCGGAAAATGATCCGACCGAACGCTTATCTGACGAGCGTCAGCAAAACAGATAATAATACACTAGAACTTCGTGAGAGACATTTCAAGATGTCACAAAGAATAATCCCTCTAACTCTGTCTCAGATAAGCAAATACATGTTTGATGTTTTTGTAAAGTTACAATTATAAGAACAACTTTGAAATTTAAATAAAACGAGATGGTACATTAGTTCGAGCATGCATCTTAACCAGATTGGGAGGTCAAACCCAGGCAAGGACCTCTGAATATTTGTGTGCTTAATTTGTGATTATAATTCATCTCGTTCTTGGCGGTGAAATTTCATAGACTTTCTGCCACATCTATATTCCAGCAACCCGCATTGGGACAGCATGGAATATTTTCCAAACCTTCTCCTCGAAGAGAGAGGAGGCTTTAGCCCAGAAGTGGCAAACTTACAGGCTGTTGTTGTTGTTGGCTAAGTATCCGCAGTACCAATTAAACTGTTTTTAGATTTATTAGCATCACACTAAGTTGTGTACCTTCTATTGTCCCTTGACGTATTTAAATTGATATCGACTGCCGTCGTCTGTCTAGCCACGTTCGTGCTAATGCATAAAAAGGAAACAGCGATTTATTTGTCTCAAAATTCCTTTCATTATCAAACATTCTGCAAAAAAAGACTTGAAAAAATTGTTAATCACGTATTTTTCTGTTTGGTTATAAAACCGATTACTCGATTTCGTAGCTTTTAGCTTTTTAAGAGCCAACTGGAGGTAAGTTGTCAATAGCGCTGTAAAAATACTAACCATTCCTTACATCAGCAAAGCGCCACCAACCTTGGGAACTAAGATGTGAATTGCCTTATAGTTAAACTGGCTAATTCACGCCGAAAATGTGAATAAATAAATACTAAGGATTACTATTTGCAAGTAGAATAATTTATGGGTTTTATTGTGATTAGCCAGATTATTATGTCTCTTCTCTTATGACTGTACTGGGCATTCCTGGGTATGGGCATTCCCTTCGACTTGAATTGATAGGTGGCTGATCTGACATAATGATATGAGCGATTTCAGGACTGGTTATTATTTTTCTGATCGCCAAAATCTATGGCCGATGATCTCTTTCCAACAGGTGATCCATTCGCTTACGTATGCCATAAAAATCATCCTCATGGTGTCCAAACAGTTGAGTGAAGATTACTGTTTGTATCTACGATTAGTAATTCCCAAAAAAAAACGTACCAAGTATACCGACTATTAGCTAGTACGATGTACTATATATATCTCTTGACTATGAGTTATTGACCTGCATATATTTTTAGCATACAGTAATATATTACCAATGACATGTTGTCTTTGCACGCGTCAATTTCTTACACAGCGACAGTCAAAATTCCATCAATTAATCATTTATGTTATTCCAATACAAAAACACTGTCCTCATTTATATTTATAACTATCATTCCTACGGTATATAATTGATATCTCTAAATATTTTTACGCTACTTGCATTGATTTGCTTCAATGGTTGGAACTATAAGGCTTAAATTTCTCTGGAAGGTTTGATCGGTACATTTTGGTATGTGTCATTAAATACTAGTCAAAATAAAAGTTGGTGCAACTTAGACTAGGTATCAGAAGTCAAAATCCCTCCTGAAACGTTGTATTACAATTTGACCTTGAAATTTAAACATCGTTTAAAAAGAAATCACTCAAAATATTACATTTATTTTTCTCTTAAATAACTTATTTGCAATAATATTTTACCTCGATGTCCGAAATTCCACAACAGCGCGATTTCTAAGACATTTTCTGCCTCGCACAACCACTTTGTGGAACCAGCTTTCGACGGCGGTTTTCCGAACCGATATGACATGGGAACCTTCAAGAAAAGAGCGTACTCCTTCCTCTAAGGTCGGCAACGCACTTTCTAGCCCCCTGGTACGGCAGATGTCCATGGGCGGTGGTAGTCACTTTCCATCAGGCGAGCCTCCTGCTCATTTGCCACCTATCACATGAAAAAATCATGTATAATGAAATTTGAATTCAAGCTGTGATGGCTAATGGATGCAGTACAATTGAATATAAAGAGTGTGACTACAAATCAAGACCAGAACAATTATATTTCTATGGGCTTTCTTTTTGAGTATAATATTCTTTCGTGTTCGGCACAAAAACAGCAAAGCACGAAATCACCACAGAACACAATAGTCAAAAGTAAATACCACATATTTTCAAAAAAGTGCGATATTGAATATAATGATTTTATTATTTAAAGAAGCATCAAATTAACTTATTCCTGTAATTCAACATAACATAAATACCAAACGCACGATAGGTACAATACATACAGGTTGCATGTGTTGGATGAAGATCTTCCACATTTTGATCCAATTACTAGCCATGAATAGCCTAACCCAGCATTGAAACCTTTACGGGCTATTACTACTTAACACTTCTGAATATAAAATGACAGTATCTTTTTATTCCGAAGAACTATCTACGATGAGACAAGCGAGTCCGTTATTCTGATTGTTAAACTGCGGTTACGAAGGAAAACTTTCAATGCGCATATATTTCGCAAAACTTTTTCTCGTAAAACGAAATACTCGATTTCGAAGAACACTGAGGAACTGTTCGGTATTTTCATATTGTTTTGCTGAAACGTACCATGTATCGTATATCTGAATAAAACTAATAAATCATTCCAGGCAATTAAATTAGAAATACGCAGTAAACAAAGGCTGCTCTACTGATCTGGATACAAGCATCATTAAACGTTACCAGAGGGAATTACGTTAAATATAAATTACCAAAGAATGAAAGATTGATTAAATTATGCCTAAGGCGTTTTGGCGCTTTTAATGAATTTGTACGGTTACGAAATATTTTAGAAATTTCGGAAAGAAAACTTTTTAGTTTATTTTTAAAACAAATTAGTTTATTTTGAAAAAAGGATAAAATTGAATATATTCAAAAAAATACACCTAATACCTATATTTTAAAATTAAATTTAGAGTAGCCTATAGCTATACATAATTAAAAACGAAGTAACTTTATTTAATTAAAATGCAATTTCCGAGTAGGTACTTAAAAAAAAATTAGATTAAATTATATATTTCGACGACCTCCATAGTCGAGTGGTGTGTACACCGGTTTTCATGGGTACGCCACTCTGAGGTCCCGGGTTCGATTCCCGGCCGAGTCGATGTGGATTACATTTAGTTTTCTATGTTGTCTTGGGTCTGGGTGTTTGTGGTACCGTCGTTACGTCTGATTTCCATAACACAAGTGCTTTAGCTACTTACATTGGGATCAGAGTAATGTATGTGATGTTGTCTCATATTTATTTATTTATTTATTAAATATTCTGACTTACTTGCATAGACAAGAGCTTTCGCTTACCTAGATCTAAGACTGAGCGTATCGGTTCGAAAGGTAATCATGGCACTGTGTAATGTCACAGTATAGTTATTTAGACGGCATTTTTTTATAATCTGTACACCACATGCAGATTTAACTAATACGTTACGACCTCCATGGTCGAGTGGTGTGAATACGGGATTTCATGGGTACGCTACTCCGAGGTCCCGAGTTCGATTTCTGGCCTAGTCGATATAGATTATCATTAGTTTTCTATGTCTTTTTTATGGTATAGGTTGGCGGACGATCATATGAGCCAGCTGATGGTAAGTGGTCACCATCACCCATAGACAATGATACTGTTAGAAATATTAACTATTCCTTACATCAATGCACCACCAACCTTGGGAACTAAGATGTTATGTCCCTTGTGCCTGTAGTTACACTGACTCACTCACCCTTCAAACCGGACACAACAATACTGAGTACTGTTTTTTGGCGGTAGAATAACTGATGAGTGGGTGGTACCTACCCAGACGGGCTTGCATAAGGCCCTGACACCAACTACTTACTTCTGATACTTCTTCGTTACTTCTTGATTATCCATAGCACAAGTGGATCAAAATTGTGATCAAAATAATGTATGTGATGTTGTCTCATATATTATTAATTATATATTAATATACATACAGTATAATTTAGTTAATTGATTTTACAAATAAAAAAGACCGCTGAGTTTCTTTCACCGGTTCTTCTCAGGTCAGTATGTTTTCTTTTCCGAACCGGTGGTAGTGTTTAATTTAACCATCAATAAGTAAGTATAATGCTTCTAGGAATTGAATAAAGGTTTTAAATTTCAGTTAAAGTTTCAATAATAGAGAAAATAAAAGTCAATGTCAAAAATCTTTATTCAAAATAGAAGTGTTTACACTTTCTTATTGATATAGTCAAACAATCTACCACCGATTCGGAACTTAACACCTCAAACCTGAGAAGAACCGGCGAAAGAAACTCAGCGGGATCCTTTTTTTCATATCATGTTACATATACAATATATATTTTTAATAATAATACAAATATATTTCTGTTATTTGAAACAGCCTGGAGGCGATCATCTCATTCCCAAGATGTGCAGTCAAATATTTCAACAAACGTTATTTTGACTTTGATCAAATAAATCAAATTGAATTAAACAAAATAATATTGTATAACGAATTAAATGATGTTGGGTTCTAAGGTAAGATCATGAATAAGATGAAATGAAATTCAATTTTCGCCTATCATGTTCGGTAAGAAAGAGATATCCATCGTTTTGTTGCCATTGAACGTAATCTGTTCAGGCCAATGACTGGTCTGCGTTGATGGATGATCGAGGGCCCGATTAACCCGCAGCTGTAATATTTAGTAATGGTACGTGATGCTGCAAATATAAATGGGCTTATGTAGCTATGCCATTGAATATCACTCATAGTTATGTGAATATGTCTATGTAACACGTTATCAAAAATATTTATTATCTTTATACTAACAAATCGACTAACTAAGAGCCGATATGGCCCAGTGGTTAGAACGCGTGCTTAACCGATGACTGCGGGTTCAAACCCAGGCAAGCATCACTGAATATTGATGTGCTTAATTTCTGTTTATCGTTAATCTCGTGCTCGTGAAGGAAAAAATCGTGTGGAAACCTGCATGTGTCTAATTTCATCGAAATTCTGTCACATGTGTATTCCACCAACCCGCATTAGAACAGCCAACAATAAAAGGGAGAAGAGGCCTTAGCCCTGCAGTGGGAAATTTATAGGCTGTTAATGATATTTAATACTAACTAACTAGAATTGAAACTAAAATCACAAAAAAAAATACACTAGAATGAAAACTGGAAGCATTGTTGAACATTCCCATTAAATTCTAGTTTATACATTATCATTACATAGTATAAAACAAATTCGCTCACCGCTGTCTGTCTCTGTTTCTGTTTACATCTTTAAAATTACATAACGGATTTTGATTTTTAAACTGACAGTTTGGTCCAAGACGAAGTTTTATATGTTTTAATACATGCACAATATAGTAGAGAAACACTGAGGTTAGGTAGAAACACTAACATTTTAGAGGTTTTAAAGTTATGTCGTAAAAACATTAAAATCTGCATTGAACCCGTGCGATGTCGGGTCGGGTCGCTAGTAATACATATATGAAAAGGTATATATAGAGCATTTGAAGTACATAAATTCTTATTTTTTATTTGAAACAAATCGTTTTAAATTCCTAGCATTGTTTCTGAAAAGTCAGCTCGCAATTTAACCAGCTAATACAAGTGACCACCGAACCAAATCCGGTGAACTTTTCAGGATTATCAACCTTATGTGCTTTGAAATAAGACCCTTACTCCAATACAACTTTAAGATCAGATTTAAAATAAATAAAATCGCTTTGTTTAGTACTTTGGCATTGCAGTAGAAATTTAAAACCTTGTCAATTGTTTTTTTGAATTGCTTTTATCATAATACTAGCGACTCGCCCGGCTTCGCATATATACTTCGATACTCTATATAATATACGAGTAGACTTTATTTATTTACGACATCGCATTAGAAACATCTAAAATTATCGGCGATTCTTTACTTATATTCAATTTTATTATATACAAAAACCTTCATCTCGAATCACTCTATCTATTAAAAAAAACCGTATCAAAATCCGTTGTGTAGTTTTAAAGATTTAAGCGTACATAGGGATAAAGGGACAGAGAAAGCGACTTTATTTTATACTATGCTGTGATTATGAAGACAACTATTTGTATCTCTTCTTTTCAAAAATTATATAAATATATAAAATTAGTAGTCAACGAATATGTTCCAACATCGAGCAATGTCAAAAATAAAATTTATTTTATTCAAGTAAACTTCACAATGAAGCGTCTTTGAATCGTCAATATTTAAACACTACAAGTATTTCGGAAACAGCCTCCAGTGAGAGGAAATTGCAAGGAACTCGCATAGTTGCTCTTTTCAACCGACTTCCAAAAGGAGGAGGTTATCAATTCGTCTGTATTTTTTTATTTTTTTTATTTTTGTTGCCTCATAACTTTTCACTGGGTGGACCGATTTTGATAATTCCACCGGCACCGTGGCTGACACCGGCTCCAAATATACCAATAATTATAACTACATGATATAATCGTTAATCGACTTTTAAGTAGTCTAATATTTTTCATTTCATTTAACTTAGGAAGACTCTAAAAAGTATGTTGAATACGCAATTATTTTTATTACTTTTACGTGCATATTCATTTGTTTTAAAATAGTGTTTTGTTTGAAGTCGGTTTTTCTTTTTGTTAAAATTTTTATCAAATAACGAATTTACAATGCTGTTCTTCAAAATATGTGTCCTATGATGGAACCCGAGCTTGCAACGGTTTTATATAACATACAAGTTAAACGTATTATTTTAATGAATAATATGATTCATTTATTAATTTAGTTGAAATTTTTAGTTCCAGTGTGATAGGGAGATATACAAGTGGCAGAATTTCATCCAACTTATACAAGTTCCCTCACGATATTATCAACAAATGTTATGCACATGAAACTCCAATTGTGCTTGGTTAGATAGGAACCCATGCTCTTCTACAGGGTCGAATTGTCCATTAGACAGAGAAGGCAACAGCCTATCATTGAGAAATAAGATCTTTGAATACTTTGTTTATAAAATTATTGAAGATTAATATTGCTCATAGTAGAATACGATGACGACGTAATATAGTAAAAAAAATATTATGAATTAAATTGACAATGTGATAGGAAAAATATAAGGTATTCAAAAATCGACGATCTCCATGGTCGAGTGTTACACCGGTTTTCATGGGTAAGTCGCTCCGAGGTCCCAGGTTCCATTCAAGCCCGAGTAGATGTAGAAATTTTTATTAGTTTTCTATGTTGTATTGGATTTGGGTGTTTGTGGTACCGACGTTACTTCGGATTTTCCATCAGATCGTTGTAATGTATATGATGTTGTGAATATTATTATTATTATATTATAAAAATGGTAAAGAGGGTACGAAACATGGATTGCCTGGGGTCCTCGATACCATTAATCCAATGCTGCTCTTCGTAAATTCACGTGATCCATCCCCTCAGCCATCTCAGCGGACAGCTTATGGATCCAACTTTCAAGAGATACAAAAGTTGTACGTAACGTTTATTTGTTGTATATTTATGAGAGCAGTTAATTATGTCATTGTTGTCTCGGAGAAAATTATTACTACGGGAGTTTCGTTCGACAAGCAAGCTTAACTGTAACAAATGTACTAAAACTTTGTAGATCTAAAAAATAATACAGATAGTGCCGTATATATTTACATAATATTATCTTTACCCTATAACGATACTGTAGGTATATAAGGTCGTATTCAAATGTTGTATATATCTTAATACTTTACAGGAAAAAATAAAAATATTTCCATGCTAGTTGTTGCCCGCAACTTCCTTCGCCATTTAGGTGTTGGTTGTCAAGTGCTAGGCAAAAAAGTAGCCTTCGAAATTTCAACAAATTCAGTTCAGTGGTTTGCCAGTTGCATAGCGACAGATAGACAAACAGAGTCACATTCCCATTTATAAAAATAGTAGAGAACTATAGATTACACTACGATCCCGTTGTCGTCTCGCCTCCCTGGCGAAGACTACCATCGTAGTAGTAAGGAATCTATGTAACTCGGTGTCAGTGGCCTGGACACATTTAAAAAAAAAGCCATAAGTTAATACATGTCCAAAATTAACACCGCGATTATGTTGTTTAAAAATCACTTGCTCACTAAGCCTTACCGTCTCTCTGTCTTTTACTCTGTAAATAAATATAAATATGAGACAACATCACATACATTACTCTGATCCCAATGTAAGTAGCTAAAGCACTTGTGTTATGGGAAATCAGAAGTAACGACGGTACCACAAACACCCAGACCCAAGACAACATAGAAAATTAATGATAATCTACATCGACTCGGCCAGGAATCGAACCGGGACCTCGGAGTGGGGTACCCATGAAAACCGGTGTACACGCCACTCGACCACGGAGGTCGTCAATAGTATCAACTGTTTTGATATTAAAATAAGCGAAACGAAAGAAGAACTTCAAGAAACAACAACATTCCAATTAATTGATTCTATAATATATTTTAGTAGAGGAAGACTCAGAGACAAACTCCTAACAAGACTTCTACTAACAATCGAAGTTTAATAAAAAATATCAAAAAGAGAATCGTATCCGTCGTAAGGTAGCATCATTATATTTTTGCATAAATAATGGCTTAAAATGATGACTGCTTAACGAATAATATAGGTTTTACTAAAGTATTTAATAAAGAGAAGAAATGAATAACTAATGACTTTTTTGCTAACCGGTGATACTTTATATTTACTTTTAGGCCTACTAGAAAGTGTGTTTTGACTTAACTAATATTAAAAGATTGATAAGCCTAATAATACACTGGTATTTTTTAAACTTTCATTAACAAAAGTAAGGATTTATATTAATTGGGAACTGCTCAATAAAGTAAATATACATTTAAATTAAGTGTGTAAAAACACTAAATGTTAAAATTACCGAAGCGTACGAACCACTGAGTGTAGTCACTCAGTCTGATCTTGATACTGAAGACGAATTAAAATTACTTACCATAGTAAAATTTATTTTACTACTAATACAGAATTATGAATTCTTGTACGAACTACCTTCTTAGCTTTTTTTCGTCGGAAAAACGGATTAACGTGTTTCTCCACATGAAGTTTGTCGGTGTGTGGACGCTTGTGCCAACTGTATTGACCACCACATCACGGGACCACTTGAGCACACTGCCGTACCCTAAACAATATTATAATCGCCCATTTTGTACAAATTCGCCCACACAGTACTTCTATTCGCCTGCGTCACTATTTATTTATAGCCTTACCTAGAATATCAATTAACTTTTAGATTTTAATTTCCACTTTTAGAAGCACATTTTAAGGATTTTAGTGAATCATTATTGAGGAATCTAAACTAATATTATAAATGTGAAAGTAGATCTGTCTATCTGTCGCTATTTAACTGCCAAACAAATGAACCGATTTTCATGAAATTTGGTATAAAACAGACCTGAACTCCAAGGAAGACATAGTTTTTTGTTTAATACATGACAACAAATTTACTTGGTGGTAGGGCTTAGTGCAAGCCCGCTTGGGTAGGCACCACCCACTCATCACTTATTCTACCGCCAAATAACAGTACTCAGTATTGTTGTGTTCTGGTTTGCAGGGTGAGTGAGCCAGTGTAACTTCAGGCACAAGGGGCATAAAATATTAGTTCCCATGGTTGGTGGCACATTGACGATGTAAGGAATAGTTAATATTTCTTACAGCGTCATTGTATATGGGTGATGATGACCACTTACCATCAGGTGGCCCATATGCTCGTCCGCCAACATATATAAAAAAAAATACAAAACCCTTAAAACATGAGCGAGGCCGCGGGCGGCAACTAATATTTCATAAACAAAATTAGATGCTGTGCAAGTTTAAAAGTCCTTATTTTTTTTTATTCTCGCGTTTGTTAATATTCCATGTTATTTCTGTTAACTGAAAGCGAATAACTTGCTCGCAAATTTATGAAGTATAACGTTCTATGTTATTTTTAGCTTGAAGTTACGAATTTCCTCAACTCATCGAGTCATTGAAACGCGCAGGATATTCGCTCGATTAGAAGCGAAGATTTTGACCATTTCCCAATTTATCACTGGACACTGAACGCTCTAAATTTGGCTTGTATCCAAATTCATTATGTTTTGACCACACGTTGTATGTTTATTTGCTACAGTTCTACAAAGGTGCACACAAAATACGCTTGCTAAAAGACTTTTCTCTTAAGAGTTTTCAAGTGAATTGTCTCTTGAATTGCTAAGCAAATACGTTAAGAGGAAAAGCTAATCATTCGTTTACCTTTCGTCTTAAAACTAACCAGATATATTTTCTATGTTTTCATGTAACTCTTATACTATCTAATATACAGGGTTATTGGTAACTCGATGTATATCCGTTAGAAGGTGATATGGGTGACTATTTGCACCAAAAGAAATAAAATAGATTTTAATTGAAAATTTTTTTTAAATATATTTTTGAAGTTGCATTTTTGACAAGTTATGAAAAAAGCTAAAAAACGTGATAACTCAAAAATGATTCACTTTTGCATTATGCATATGGGGTTTAAAATTGTTGCAAATAGTTACCAATAACCCTGTATATACTGATACTAAATATACTACAGAATTTGTTTATTTACGACAACACATTCGAAACTTGTTAAATTATCAGTGTTTCTTTAGTAACATATATGGTCCATGTATTATATACGAAAACCCTCTCGAATCCCTATGTATTAAAAAAAATGCGTCAAAATCCCTTGCGTAATTTAAAAGATCTAAGTATACATAGGGACAGACAGCGGTAAGCGACTTTGTTTTATGCTATGTAATGATAATAATGATTGTTATATATACATGTAAATAAAATTAATTTGTATATGATTGTCAAATCCATTCTATTATTAATCCTCTTTTGGTATTTTCCTTATATTTACCAATCAAGTTTATAATGTGGGTGTATTCAAAAGATTAGGAAACCCTACTCAGCTGCTGTTATGTGATCGAGACAATCGCTTATTATATTTCAGAACGAACGAGTCTTACTAACACAGAGGCCGTAACATTTTTCATTGGCATACATTGTTAACATTCGGCTTACCTAATGGAGACATGTTGCCTTGGACTTCACCTCTGATTATTAATAATCGTGTTTATGTAAGAACGCCTATTAATATACGGTTTGCAAATAACCTGCCAAGCAAAACATTTTTTAGACTATTCATTTTTTATTTAACGCAAGTTTTTTTATCACTTTAAATTATTAGAGGTGACTTTAAAGAATTAAAATTATTGACTAATATATTTCTGTTATTAGATTAATGCTTTTCTGTCAATTTTGTAACATTTAATATTACAAAATTGACAGTAATACATTAGTCTTATCCACCTATATTTCTCCTTAGAAATAATTTAATGTTTGTGGCTATAATAGAAATGGTTAAGAGGCTACGTGCTGATGCGTTGGCAATCCAAAAAAGACCCTTGTAAGGTACTCAAGACACGTTCTATTGATACGATAGGGTTTTATCATATATTTGTATACAATAATCGTCAATGTAGCAGTCTTTAATTTCCATATTCCTTACGACTCGGGTTGCATATGCCAAAGTCCTGGGTTCAACCACCAGCTCGAGTCGATGAAAAGCTATTGGATTTTTCCATTTTAACAATCATAGTAACTGCTTGAAGTCTTGAAGTAAGATATTATTATGCCTACAGTCGTGTAGGATTTATAATTCCATTGGATTATGGGAGTAAGGGTTTAGGGAGAGCATCTGTGTTTGCACACACATTTGTATCATATGTATGTTCTGCGTAACTGGTGGGCAGAACCCTTGAGATTAGCAGTCATCACCGATGTCGGTCAGGATAACATCATCATTATTATCAAATAATTATTTTATTTTCAACCGACTTCCAAAAGGAGGAGGTTATCAATTCGTCTGTTTTTTTTTTTTTTTTATGTTTGTTACCTCATAACTTTTCACTGGGTGGACCGATTTTGATAATTTTTTTTTTCTTTGAAAGGTAGTGCTTCCCGTGGGGTCCCATTTTTATTTTATTTTTTTCCGATGATAGTATCCATATGAAAACGACATAAGTCTTAAATTTACATTATGTATATGCGCGACAAATAGGTGAATAACTGAAAATCACGTTAACCAATTTTGATAATTCTTTTTTTATTATAAAATATATACTTCAAAGGTGGTTTGGTGAAAGTTTGGTAAGGTTCTGAGCACAGGATCCATGACAAAGTAACGGAACGGAAGGGAACGGAACAATTCTGAGGAGCACGTTAGCGATACTCTGTCGAATCTTTTATTTATAGGTTATTTGGATATTTGAGTCACCTTCCGTAATGTGGTTATGTTTATGTAATTATCATAGTCGAATATTATAATCAACTAGCTACCCACCCCGGCTTCGCACGGGTGCAATACTGATACTAAATATACTACAGAATTTGTTTATTTACGACATCACATCGCAAACTTCTAAAATTATCAGTGTTTCTTTACTATATTGTTCATGTATTATATACACAAACCTTTCCCTTGAATCACACTATCTTTTAAAAAAAACCGCATCAAAATCCGTTGCGTAGATTTAAAGATATAGGGACAGAGAAAGCGACTTTGTTTTCTACTATGTAGTGATGGAACTCCTTTACGGCTCGCAGTTAGGGTGCGATATGGGGCAGAATTTCTTACTATCTGTAGTGTACACTATGTTAAACGGTTCACTGGCTCGACAACACACGGTATGCGCAAGCGACACGTCAGCTCTCGCCAATGGCTCTCGCCCGAATGACGTTCGCCCCACCACACCGTGAGCACGAGACAATGTTAATAACTATTACCATAGTTATTATTTAAATACAAACACTACATCCCTTTCTTATTGAAAATTTAATAATCATTGCAATACAGTAATTTATACTTATTCATATTCTATGTAATATTTCATAATTAGTCTTTTACAATTACTCTTGCTCCAAATCATGATTCCTAGCTTCCTTTTCTTGAATTGATTTCCATTCGCCTTCAACTCTTTTCAGATGTAATATATTCCGTCTTAATGATTGTCCTGTTTCATCGTTTCGCAGGGTTATATCTCCCTCTTTTGCTTTCTCTATAGTGTGTGGTGTTGGGTTATAATTTGATACAAGTTTATTTGCTTTATCCATTTCTTTTACATATACTTTGTCTCCTTCATTCAAATCTGGATCCTGTGCATTCCGTCTCTTGTCTCCATACTCCTTCCCTTTTTCCTTTTGTTCTTTATCCCTGTCCCTAACCTCAGTGTCATCTTCTTTATTATTAAAATCTTGTAGAGTTGGAATTTTATCTTTATTCTGTCTTTTAAAAAATAATTCGGTTGGTGTTTTCCCTGTAACTGAGTGAGGGGTAGAATTATACATCATGAGGTATTCCCACAAACTTTCTTGTAAATCCTTTTTCTCAATTTTACCAATTTTCAAACGTTTCAATATGTCGCGATTCTGTCTCTCAACTTCGCCATTCTGTTGCGGGTTGTAAGGAATCGTATTAAACAATATTATGTTGCACTCTTTGCAGAATCTCTTAATTTCATCACTTACAAATTGTCGACCATTGTCTGCCGTTATTGATGAAGGGTAACCTAATCGACTAAATATTTCTTTTAATGATTTTATAATTTGAGCACTAGTAATAGTTTTTATTATTTTTATTTCTTTGTAACGGCTGTAAAAGTCAACAACGACTAATAAGTAGTCATTACTAGGCAATGGACCTAGCAGATCTATTGCTATATCTACCCAGGGAGCCATCGGAAGTTCACGACGCTTCATTGGAGCAGGTGCATGCGGCAATCCAACCAAAGTACATCCTTTGCAGCACTTCACTATATTTTCGGCATCTTTATCGATCTTTGGCCACCATACTTTACACCTTAATCGTCCTTTCATTCCTACTATCCCTGGGTGTCCTTCGTGTGCCGCATCTAGAACGATCTTACGAAGTTTTAAAGGTATCACTAGTCTAGTCCCTCTTAGAAGCACATTTCCAAAGAAGCATAATTCATTCGCAAAAATTTTATAACCTCTGATAGTCTCGTCCCATTTGTTATTGTAAATGCCTTCTCTTACTTTAGCTATTTCAGGATCACCTTCAGAGTGTGCTTCAATTTCTGCTATGGATACTGCACGAGGTCTCGCATTCTCAACAATATGGTGTATATGTTTATCGTTATTAATTTTTTGGAAATCTGAGTATTTACACAATCGAGACAATGAATCGGCTATATTTGTTTTCCCAGGCTTATATTTTATATTATATCGGTATGCTTGCAACCGTAACACCCATCGTTCGATCCTGGCACACGGTTTCGATTTTATTCCAAACAACACCTCCAAAGGTTTGTGATCGGTAATCAAATCAAATTCTTTTCCGAAAAGAAAAACATTAAAATGTTCTATAGCCCAAACTAACGCTAGGGCCTCCTTCTCGGTTTGACTGTACCTGCGTTCACAATCAGTTAATGTGCGATTTCCATAAGCAATTATTCTAGGTCCACTAGAATCTATTTGTACCAAGACTGCTCCTAATCCGAAAGGACTAGCATCAGTAATCACTTGAATTTTGTCATTAACGTCGTAGTACCCAAGTGTTTGAATTTTCGTAAGTTTGTCTTTCAATTGCACAAAAGCTTGATCTTGTTCATTTTTCCAAAACTTTTCAATATTTGTATGTTTTCCAAATTTAAATCGCAATAAATACTTTAATGGTTCTGTCAGTGTAGCTAGGTTAGGTATCCATTTGTTTATATAATTTACTAACCCTAAAAAACTTTGTAATTCCTCAATCGTTTTTGGAATTCTGAATTTGGCTACGCTTTCAATATACTTAGTTAAGGGTCTAACTCCCTCAGGGCTTAACTCATGTCCCAAAAAGTTTACTTTTTTGCACTTTGTACAAACATTTGCCTTTGTTCAGCAAAACGCCATTTTGTTTTAGAACCTGTAATACTTTTTCTAAACGCGAATCATGTTCTTGTTCAGTACGACCGAATATCAAAATGTCGTCAATAAAGTTTACAGCTCCATCACATTTGAGAAGTATATTTTCCAGTATTTTCTGGAACAACTCAGGTGCACAAGTAATGCCAAACATTAAACGTTTATAACGATAAAGGCCCTTCGAACTAATGAATGTCGTAATGTGCCTTGAGTTTGGATGCAATTCCACTTGATGGAATGCGTTCTTTATGTCCAACTTGCTAAAATATTGAGCTTTCCTTATCTTTGGCAAAATATGATCCATGGATGGTAATGGGTGGTTCTCCCGCATTATTGCTGCATTAGCACGTCGCATGTCTACACAGAGACGCAGTTCCCCGTTGTCCTTCAATATGGGTACTATTGGAGATATCCACTTTGATGGTTCTCGAACTTCCTCAATAATATCGTTGTCCAGTAATTCTTTAATTTTTTTCTCTATTTTTTCTTCAAGTGGTATTGGAACCCGGCGGTATGGTTGAGAAATAGGCTTTATAGAGTTATCAATAGGTATCTCTACCATAACATCTTTAAATTTCGGAAATGGTTCATTTGCAATCTGATCTACACTGGTTCCAAGTTTGAGTACACCAAGGTGAATAGCACTATCTTTGCCTAGTAAATTTCTTGATCCTCCCGCAATAACATAAATGTTTGCGCGTTGTTCTTTTCCATTAATCTTAATAGTAGTCTCGAAGGATGCTACGATTTCTAGTGGTGTTCTGCTACCGTATGCAAAAAGTGTTTTGTTTGGCTTCTCATCTTGATTGAAATATAAAAACCCCTTGTTTTTTAATGTATTCCACGTCTTGTCCGTAATAAGGTTATATTTAGATCCGGAGTCAATTAACATATTCGTTCTTATCCCTCCAATGACACATTCTATGTTGGCTTCATTATTAACGTTGAAGACATAATCAACTTCTTTATCAATTATATTATCAACCTCCTTCCTTCTTCGAGGCTGCTTACTCGATCGCTCTTCTTCTTGCCTATTTATCTCATCTATTTTCCTTTTCCTAGTTCCTTCTCTACCACTCTTGCAATATTGTCTAAAATGTCCTAATTTTCCGCAACTGTGACATTGTTTTCCTTTCGCCGGACATTTTGCGTCGTTCGCAAAATGTTTGGAATTCCCACATCTACTGCATCCTTTATTCCTATTTACGAAGATTGTGTTTTTCTTTTCATTTTTAGTTTCATTTTCATTTCTTTTAAAAGCTATAGAGTTTACATCCGATTGTTTATCCTGCTTTCCGTATTCCTCCATTTGTCGATTTACAACCTCTAATGTATTAGCTTCTGTAATAATTTTATCTAGTGTTATGCTGTCACCTATTGTCAAAATTTTCTTACGTAAATCAATTGATAAACACTTCTCTACGATTTGATCTATTAAATGATCTTCTGGATTGTCAAATTTACATTTCTCGGCTTGATTTCTTAATCTTATTAAAAACTTATCAAATTTTTCCCCTTCTTCTTGTTTTATTAAACGGAACACATGTCGTTCATACACTTTACTCTGTTTTGGAGTAAAATACTCATCTAATTTACTTATCGCTATTTCAAACACATCATTATTCTCGTTAGCTTCAGCATTCGCACCAGGCAAATTATAGAATATGTCCTGTAGACCTGAACCTCCAAGTAATAAAAGAGTTGCCCTCTTCTTTATCGGAGATGTAATTTCTGTTGCTTCCAGGTAGATATTTAAAGACCGCTTCCACTTCTCCCAGCGCTGGCCTAAGGAAACACCGTCTCCCTCTAAATCCAATTTCTCCAATGACAGCGCGTTGTTTGTTGCGTATGACATAGTGACGAGTTGTTTGGGGCGATCTGAAATAATATGATTTTTTTTTTTTTTTTTTTTTTTTTTATTATTATTATACCGTATATTTCCAATTTAATGGAAGTATTTAATTTCCAATTTAATGGAGGTAACTTAGTACCATAATTTCCCAATTTAATGGAGGTATCTGAGTACCATAATTTCCCAATTTAATGGAGGTATCTTAGTACCATCGATTCCCAATTTAATGGAGGTATCTTCGTACCAATGTTTTCCAATTTAATGGGGGTACATTTGCACCAATGTTTTCCAATTTAATGGGGGTACATTTGCACCAACTTTCCAATTTAATGGAGGTAACTTATTACCATTACTTAAGTTAATTATTTACACATATTTTACATACAGAGCAGTCAATGTGTCGGACTCAATAACTGAATCAATAAGATATATTATTTTATCTTTACCTTCAGCAAATATTAAATAATCTACTAATATGCTAGCTTTTATTTAACATTTTATTATTGGTATTTACAACGTACACCCACCACGTAGGTTTAATACTTTTAAGATTTGTTAAGTCTAATGACCACTATCAGATAAAATAGTAATTAATACGCCTGATTAAAAAAAGAAATAATATATAGGTAAATAAAATTGCAATATTTTTCGTATAGGCGTTCATCATTAATATGATACTATCAAGCAATTATATATATAATTGAAATTATTACTGTTATTCTATTGAACATTTCCTTACTGTCCTATAAGTTATCTTTACGTAATAACTTTTAATAAAAATATCTTTAATAGCAATATTTAATCCTATTTATAACTATGTTATACGCGTTTCATTAAAATAATATTATTATTTTACCAATAAAGTTCGACAGATTACTCCCTTTTATTTTATATATTTATTAATTTTATATGTACATATGTGCAAACAGACCTTTGTCCTCGTCGCCACTTGTAGTGTACACTATGTTAAACGGTTCACTGGCTCGACAACACACGGTATGCGCAAGCGACACGTCAGCTCTCGCCAATGGCTCTCGCCCGAATGACGTTCGCCCCACCACACCGTGAGCACGAGACAATGTTAATAACTATTACCATAGTTATTATTTAAATACAAACACTACACTATCTTTAATCAAATTTTGTGTATGTGATGTGATGTCATATGATGTACGAAATATAGTTGGTCTTTATCAAAGTTTTTTTGCTGAGTTCGATTACAGCTCTTTCGAGGGATCCTTGTAGTTTACGCCGCGTGACTTATTAAATCCACATTTTCGAAAGTCTATTTTTGCTTTATTCGCAAGTTTCCTTTGAAATTGTCCTCGAAGTAGTTTCTGACTCATATAAACGGAACGCTTAATCTATCCATATTAAAAAAAATTAGTTAGTCAACATCAGCTTCACTTAAAATCAAAAAATAAATAAAAATTTATTAACAAAAAGAAAAACCGACTTCAAACAAAACACTATTTTAAAACAAATGAATATGCACGAAAAAGTAATAAAAATAATTGCGTATTCAACATATTTTTTTGAGTCTTCCTAAGTTAAATGAAATGAAAAATATTAGACTACTTAAAAGTCGATTAACGATTATATCATGTAGTTATAACTATTGTTATATTTGGAGTCGGTGTCAGCCAATAAAACCCTACATAACCCTACGAATATCTATCAAAAAACAATACGAGAGTACTTTAACAAATATGTTTTTTACAAATTACCTTTTACACAATAATATACTGGATCAATCAAGGGGCTCGTATCGCTTCTTTCTTTTGATTGTTGGGGCAAGGGCACCACAGCTGACACCGGCTCCAAATATACCAATAACTATAATAATTATTTTTATTACTTTTTCGTGCATATTCATTTGTTTTAAAATAGTGTTTTGTTTGAAGTCGGTTTTTCTTTTTGTTAAAATTTTTATTTATATTTAATAACTAATGTGAAAAATAAAACGTTACTTATCGAGGTTTCTCTCAAACTTTTAATAAGTCTTATAAATCAATGATGCAAATCTTTCTAATTAAAACTTCAATTTCATACTAAGAATATTTTGACGAAAAACTATGCAAGACAATTACTATAATAATAAAACTTTATTTCTTTTCACGCAACTTACATAATATAGACTAAGAATCATTTAGTAATTACAGTAAATTTATATATGATTGAATATATGTAAATCTAATGTAAATACTATATAACAAAACAGAATAAATAATAGCAAACAAAACCATATATAAATACGAATTTTATATTTATTTTACGGATAGTGCCTCCTCCATAGTGTTCAAGGTGTGCTAGATTTGTCTGGACAATTCCAAATAAAAAAAAAATAATAATAAGGGTACGGGTTGTGAATGAAGAATAGTAGAATTATAAGCGTCCGTAGGTATTTAACCTTATCCACGACATATCCCTTAAGACTACTATAAAATACTGAAAGCTGTTTAGAAGCATACAAAACCCACGTCTGTTTACTGACCATTCAGCATCATTTATGTACTTACACTGGTGAGATATATGATCTTTTAAATGTACGAAACGTCTGCGAGGAGTCGATTATTTCCAAATGAGTTGACAAAATTTTATTTATTAGCTTTATTTCTTTAGAACTTATAGGTTAGGATTTTAGGATTAGCACGTCAGTGGTCATGCTATTTGGCTGAAATGGCCCATAGCATATACACGGATAAAGACTGGTTTAAACAGAGGCAAGTACTATTGGTTTTCTTTATTTATAGTGAAACAAATAATTAAACCAAGTAATAATAGATCGCCTTCAAACATTGCCAATGTAAGAAATAGAAGTATTATCTTACAAGTGAAAAGTGCGACCAAACATTAAACCCAAAATATCTTCAAAGTCAATATTTTCTATTCGATCTAAAAGCTTTAAGCCTTCATTGAGTGTCGTAAGTCTACCACCGGTTCGGAAATCAACATGCCGGACCCAAAATGAAACCAAATCAGTGAGATAAAATGTCATACCCCTCGTGTTACAGTAACAGTTACAGTATAGTAACATTAAGAGTCTGTAAATTTCCACTGCTAGGCTAAGGGCTGTTCTCCCTTTGAGGAGACGGTTTGAAGTACATTCCACCAAGCTACTCCAATGCGGGTTAGTGGATTAGTGGATTTCGATATCTTCATGTTTTCCTTTACCGCCGAGCTCGAGGTGAATTATAAGCACAACTTGTGCTACACTTAACCATTTTCTTCACTTTAGAACATAAGGCATGTAGTCGGTAACGACATAAGTATGCAGAAAACCCTACCAACTGAAGATAATCATCATATAATCATCTCATGTTCGACGAGGGAATAGTAATAACTATGTGCCAAAAAATGTCCCAAATCCCATTGTGAATAAGGATTGAAGCTTATTGCTACGTACTGCTTGAATGCGGGTTGCGTTGGATATACATTATGAGGTAGAATATCATGCAACATATATAACGTATAAGAAGTTATCCAATACTGAATTTTATATCATTTTTATGATAGTGTACATAAATAGGTCTTACTCTTTGTCAGAGAAAATAGCCGTTGTTTAAATTGATGCTAGGTTATACGGACTCAAATCACAGGGTTCTAGATTTAAATCTTGTATCAGGCTAATTCAATTAGATTAAGATAATCTTATTAGCATAGAATTTGGTAGTGGGTAGGTACGTCTCATTCTTTCATTAGTGTCAGATTGTCGACCAGTTCTCCAAGCATAGGCAGGTCTTTGAAATTGGTCGCTACGATCCCAATAGCATCAAATTTCTATTTTTAATGCCAGTGATTGGATTGTTTTTATGTATTGACATGATTCTGTAGTAAAGTAAAAGTAAAGTAAAGTAATAGCCTGTAATTTTCCCACTGCTGAGATAAGGCCTCCTCTTCTATTAAGAAGAGTGGTTGGAACATATTCCACCGCGCTGTTCCAATGCGGGTTAGTGGAATACACATTTGGCAGAATTTCGATGAAATTAAACACATGCAGATTTCCTCACGATGTTTTCCTTTACCGCCGAGCACGAGATTAATTATAAACACAAATTAAACACACATATATAGTGGTGCTTGCCTGGGTTTGAACCCGAAACCATCGGTTAAGATGCACGCGTTCTAACCACTGGGCCATCTCAGCACTATTCTGTTGCAATTTCCTTATTATACCAGCTTAAGCCCGCGGCCTGCCCACGTAGACTTCAGTTGATTAAAGGGTCCATTTTATACACATCAGGTATTTTTATTCGTAGTTTTGACCATCGCTTATAAACTATAATATAGCGCGTGTTAAGTTAAACAGATTTATCTCTTTCTCTCACCGTCAATTTAATATTCTAAAGAAAGAGACAAAGCGTTGTTTCGCTTATCATTCCCTAAATAATTTTTATAAAAACATAAAATGTCTTATCGAATTCTTTAAAAAAAGTTATAGCAAAACGCGATTCAAAAATGGAATTAGTGTAATTTATAAGATTATGTTTCATGTCCGTTTGATATCATTTTCATTCGATTTTTAAATACAAACACCTTCAAAGAGCTCGCAAACATTTCATAATGAAACCGTATGTAATTTAATATTCGAAATTTGAATATTCGTAAAATGAGATTAAAGTTGGGCTGTGTTGCTATTACATTACAATATTATTAATATATTTCTTGTTAAATATAGAAATGTCTAGCTATACGGATCTTTCCCGCCATTTTAATTACAGGCTATTATATATTAAAATGATATAATAAGAATATTTTAAATTGTAAAGTACAATTATTTTTTCTATCTAGATATATTATATCGAGATTTTTTTGCTTACATAGTATAAAACAAATTCGCTTTCTCTGTCCCTATGTCCCTATGTATGCTTAAATCTTTAAAACTACGCAACGTATTTTGATGCGGTTTTTAATAGATAGAAAGTGATTTTAATTTTATTATAGACCAAATATAATAAAAATACTAATAATGTGAAATCTTGTTATCGAAACGTATACCGTATTCAGGAAGGACGTATTCATTTGCGAAGTCGGAAACTAGATGTTATTAGTTTAAATCTCCCCTCGTGTCTACTCACTAATTGTCAGCGTTTCTATCGAAAAAATCTATCTTGATGAAAATACATCATATTATTGTATTCATTCATTCGAAAAAATTCGAAAAAAAGTTTGAAATTAATTACACATGACATGCAAGGATGATAAGAATGCTAGCAGTTGGTCCCTGTTGAATGACAGTTCCAATCATTCGGGGGAAGAGACCAAGATCAGTTTTTTACGATAGGTTAAAACCGGCCGCCCATAGACAATGGAACTGTGAGAAATATTAACCATTCCTTACATTACCAATTACCACCAATGCGGGGAACTTGTGCCTGTAGTTACACTTACTCAAACCAGAACACAACTATACTGAGTACTGCTGTTTGGTGGTATAATATCTGAAAAGTAGATGGTACCTACCCAGACGGGCTTGCACAAAGTCCTACCACCAGTGGATCAATGTAACTAGTTTAAATATGTTTAAACTTATTTTTTCATAATTAATCTAAGTTTACGCGTAAACGTAAGTTTTAGATAGAGACATACCCAGTTATTATATAATCAGAAATAAGTTTAATAGCGTACTAAGCATACAAATGACAAGAAAACAGTTTAATTATAGGTGCAAAGGCATATAAATGTAAGTATATAAATATTACCATAAACTAAAATTAATAAAAAATATCAGATTTCGAAACCTATATGAAACCTCTTTCATGAAAAACTCTTTCATATTTTTTCATATTGATGTTCTGCAATTAAGTAGAAACGTTAAAATTTATGACTAACCCTTTAAAATGTGTACGTGAAATGTTTACAGCTTTGTTACGTGCCACAGGCATTTTACACCTGTCGAATGCCCCCCTAAGTGACACTCGCTCCTTTAATGACACATTCGAGAATCCCAAAAGTTACGGGCGCTACTAAAATTTCCCGATAAAATGTAATTTCTACGAAAATGAATCAAAGCAAAATAAAGCGAGTAAAGTACTACACAACTTACATGTAACATCGGCAAAATTCGTAAAACCGATCACATCCGAATTAAGTACGCTATCCCAAATTATCAATATTTATTTCTTATGTGAATATGACCTTTGCACAAACGTAATAACTCGTAATATCATATGACCTAATATATTCGTCAATTTGACACGTCGATTTATATGCACTTGCTTTCTCGAGTTGAACTGACGTGAGAATCTACAGCGAAGAATAGCGTTGAATGGCGCGATATAGAAATATCTCCCATTTGTATTGGTTGAATTTGCCGATGCTACATCTAAATTGTGTCATGCCAAACGTGTATTATTTTTTCTCTTACATATTATTGTATATGGAACGAATATCCGTGTCGTTTTATACAAAAAAAAAGCGAATTCTTTTATCAAAATACTTACCTACTCGTATGCTTAACTGGCGACACGGCCCGACTTCCCACAGATGGAATTAATAAATAAAGATAATCATATTTATTAATATTATAAATGTGAAAGTAACTCTGTCTGTCTGTTCGGCGCTCTTTCACGACCAAAACGCTAAACCGAATTTAATGAAATTTGGTATGAAGCAAACTTGAACTCCAAGAATAGACTACTTTTTTGCCTAACACGTGACAACCAACACCCTGAAACTCGAGAGTAGCCACTACCAGTATTATACATAACATAACATTACAATTGTATTATTCGTACCACTGATACAAAAAAACAAATAATACATCCAAGTTGACGACCTCCATGGTCGAGTGGTGTGTACACCGGTTTTCATGGGTACGCCACCCTGAGGTCCCGGGTTCGATTCCCGGCCGAGTCGATGTAGATTACTATTAGTTTTCTATGTTGTCTTGGGTCTGGGTGTTTGTGGTACCATCGTTACTTCTGATTTCCATAACACAAGTGCTTCAGTTACTTACATTGGGATCAGAGTAATGTATGTGATGTTGTCTCATATTTATATTTATATTTACATCTTTATGATATGAGTAAATTTGTAAATCAGTAACTTACCATGAACAAAGCCGTTTCACGTCGGAAGGCTTTTCTCTCAAAATTACATACTTTACGTCCAAATATAGACTTGAAAATATATTCTCATTATGTTAAAACATGCCTTATTTACAAAATGTCCATATTTTATATTATTTATTACATAACCGACGTCATCTCGTATGTAAAAAGTAGCAACTTGTAACTGTCAAATTACTTTCAATTTATTTTTATTTGTAATATGCCCACAGATATTTGTGTTCGTATATTATTGTAACATGCTTTTATTACCATACTAGCGACCCGCCCCGTGAGCAATAGTGATCCTAAATATACTACAGAATTTGTTTATTTACGACTTCACATTAGAAACTTCTAACGTTTTCAGTGTTTCCTTCCTCCCGAAACATCCTACCTATTAATAAAAACGTCATCAAAATCCGTTGGGTAATTTTAAAGAGCTTACATAGGGATAGACTGCGGTGATGATGATAATAAGTGGATTAGCAAATGGACCACCTGATGGTAAGTGGTCAGCACAGTCCAGACTGGCGCTGTTCGAAATTTGAATCATCCCTTACATCTGTTTTTACATTCTGTTTATGTTCTGCGCGATATATTATATCTGTTATAATGAAATATATTTTATGTTAACTACCTGAGATAAAAATAATTATAAAAATTGCTACAATTAACTTTAACGCGCTATTAAAAATAACGACACTCCTGGCTCTCGTTTCAGGGAATATTTGAAGAGTTCATATTAATACAATTAAAGCGCTTCAAGGTAAAATAAAACTATTTTATGATCTTGCTCAATATAAAAGGCAGATAATCCAGAAACAGCTAGCAGAATACGAGTCGAGGTTAACTAAGGTGGTAGGGCTTTGTGCAAGCCCGTCTGGGTAGGTACCACCTACTCATCAGTTATTCTACCGCCAAATAACAGTACTCAGTACTATTGTGTTCCGGTTTGAAGGGTGAGTGAACCAGTGTAACTACAGGCACAAGAGACATAACATCTTAGTTCCCAAGGTTGATGGCACATTGACGAAGTGAGGAATACTTAATTATTCTTACAGCGTCATTGTCTATGGGTGATGGTGACCACTTACCATCAGGTGGCCTATATGGTCGTCCACCAACCTATACCATAAAAAAAATAATTGTGGGTTCAAACCCAGGCAAGCAACCTCTAAATTTTCATGTGCTTCACATGTTTATGTGTTATCTTGTGTTTGACGGTGAAAGAAAACATCGTAAGCAACCTACACGTGTCTTATTTCAATGAAATTCCGCTAACCCGCATTAGAACATAGTGGAGTGGGCTCCCGACCTCCTCATAAGGGCCTTCTCTCCCATAGCCTTGTGGGACCTTTATAGGTTTGTTAGAATACAGCAGAATTTTAGTATATGATATCAGAAGTTAATTAAAAAGTCCATCAGTTTTTAGTATGAGGTATTTTATGCAATAGGTGGTAACCAGGAGGCTCTGATGGATAGTGACTACAGCCTGTGGACATCTAAAACACCGGGGAGGTGGCAGGTGCGATGACATCCTCTGCGAATTGATGGCTCTTTACTTGAAGATTCCCAAGTGTAACGTTTCGGAAAAACTAACGGCGGAATACCTTTATCAATTTATATGCTTTCTTGAAGTTAAGTACAATATCACTTATAAATAATCAAATAATTATTTCATTTTAAATAATGTTTTAAGTTAATTCTTATTAATAACTAGCTGTGCCCGCGACCTTGTACGCATTTGAATATCACAAAAAAAATTTATTGTAGCCTAAGTTACTCCTCATTATATCAGTTATCTGTCTGTGAAAGTCCCTTCAAATCGGCCCAGCCGTTCCAGAGACTAGCCGGAACAAACAGACAGACAGACAAAAATTGTAAAATATTTTATTTTGGTATATAGACCGTGTATACATATGCATTGAGCAAAAAAGGGTTTTTTTAATATTACAAACAAACACTCCAATTGTATTATATGTATAGATTAAGAATTAATAATTCCGATTAATTTAAACTTTTGTGAGGTTATCGTTGTATGCCCGATAATATACCTTATTAAAATTAGTGCTGTGTGTTTGGAAGAACATATCCTTTGGCATAAACGTTATGTAGACACTTATTGACGTGCGAAGCCGGGCGCAAAACTAGTAATTAATAAACATAATGGAATAAATAATTATCATAAACTCCCATAACAAAGTTTTATAAACTAATTTGTGTAATATGGTTATATTTACGGAGGCTCAGAAAACTTCGAAACTCCGGACAGATTACAAATATAAACCTTGTAACTGGTCATTGTCCGGACCGGAGAGAAACTATTTATTTAAACATTAGAGTCTAAATTTCTGTTACATTACTTAGAATTTTACTGTTATAATATTTAAATTTGAAATTTTATCAACTATGAAGAATAAATCTTTGTGCAATGTGTACAGCGCCATCTATTGAATACGTATAAAAACACGCGCTTACAAAGAGTACGACGCGAAAGAAAATTCCATGTGGGCTGTTCTATTGAAACCGCTTTCCATTGTAGCTTCTGGTTAGTACAGATATATGCTAAGAGATGGCGTTACGGGTATAATAGTTCTACAACTTCTATAATACAAAGCTTAGACAATTATATCAAAAGTTAAGACTTATTACAAGTATTTAGTAAAATCGTCATTTTCCATTTATTTTGTTAGAACTATGATGATATTAAATTATTCTCGTAATATACATTAATGAGTCGGTAACTCTATCAAGCTTAAATAAATAACCGACAGCACCGCTGGCGACGGAGCTTTAGCTTTTTACGGTGGTTGTAGGCAATTGCATCAGATGAGTCGTTTGCCCCTATGACATAAGCAAAATATATATTAACTTGAAATAAAACTAGTTATAACGGATTTGAATCGCGTATATTAATTATTTTAAGACAACATTATATATTAACTTAATATATTATTTATAAAAATACTTATTATACTATCACAATATATTATGAATAAATGTACATAACTCTTTATTTGAATTAGCAATAACGATAAAAAATATTCCATTGCACTGTTCCAATCCAATTTCGTCATATTTCGGGCTGTTTAAGTATTGATAAGAAACTCGAAACTCACTTAGAACAATTTGAAATGTCAGGTTGTGAGATGCGACTCTATCACAATTATAAAATTTACAGGATACTCGTAAATGGCGTATTGTTGTACGTCAAATCAGTGAATCTAGATATATTTTCCTCACAAATTTTCCTTAACCCCAAGCATACGAAGGATAATTATAAATACACATTAGGCTCATAAAATTTCAGAGTTAATGGCCCAAATTTGAACCCATGAACAATTATGTTACTTCTTACCAGTATCTGTATGTTTATTTAAATTAGTATAATACGTGTACGTTTATTTAATGATAGATTATTTTTACTGAATATTATAATACTTGGTGGTAGGGCTTTGTGCAAGCCCGTCTGGTTAGGTACCAACATCAGTTATTCTATCGCCAAATAACAGTACTCAGTATTGTTGTGTTCCGGTTTGAAGGGTGAGTGAGCCAGTGTAACTACAGGCACAATGGACGTAACATCTTAGTTCCCTAGGTTGGTGGCACATTGACGATGTAAGAAATAGTTAATATTTCTTACAGCTTCATTGTCTATAGGTGATGACCACTTACCATCAGGTGGCCCATACACTCGTCCGCCAACGTATACCATAAAAAAAAGAAAAAAGAATAAATATCAAAGTTTCACAGAAACGTAATATACTTTTATAACTCCAATCACCCACATTATCATTGAATAAGTCGGCTATCAAATAATACATTAATCAGAACACGATAGAACTTAGCCACAACTAACGCTATCCGTCAGACGTAATGTCGTTAGATAACAAGTATGGGTTATGTTATGGGGCACACGATGTATGGGGCCGACGTAGAGTTACCAAAGAAAAACAGCAACAAACTACCGATATATGTCTGGGTTTTATTTATAGTTCACTAGTTTATGTCATGCTTGTAATGGAGATTGGCAAAATTGTCTCCTGTGTTTAGGCATAGGCTATCCTGATGCTTAGAACAGCCTCGCGCTGTATGTAGTCGTGGGTGGTGAGATGATCTCTAGTCCCTGAGATTTCTATCAAGTTTCGAGTGGAGCTCACCGCAGATGTGTCATATCTGACGATTCCACTGCCTCTTTTATCTGTGATCTTAAACTAGCTGATAAACTAAGACCCCAGAATCAAAACCTGCATGTGGAAATTATTTATTTTTCTCAGTAATCATGTACCTAGCGTTAGTCCTGAATTTGATCACACTACATTCGTCCCGGAGTGCCGTCCCATTATCTATGAGACTAAGGGGACAATAACTCCTCAGTAAGGTAGAGTACAGTAGCAGTCTGTAAATTTGTTGGGATAAGGCCTCCTCTTCCGCTAAGGAGAGGTTTTGGAACATATCCCACCACGCTGTTCCAATGTGGTTTGGTGGAATGCACATCTGGCAGAATTTCGACGAAATTTGACACATGCAGGTTTCCTCAGGATGTTTTCCTTCACCGCCGAGCACGAGATGAATTATAAACACAAAATATGCACATATATACATATATAGTGATGCTTGCCTAGGTTTGAACCCGGAATCATCGGTTAAGATGCACACGTTCTAAAATATAGTGTACTATAATACCTTACGTAATACCTTCTAGATTGTATAGACGCCATAAGGGAGTACATAGGGAATATTCAAATAAATATTATCTATCTGTTTCTTCTATTATTTTCTGAAGAGATACGCACGAGTATCTCCTACTTAATATGATCCCCCAAACATCCATTCGTCATAAACAAGGGGGCTGCTATCGATAAAACAAACTGCAAAGTTATATATTACGGAAACATTTTTTTATCTAGTGCACTGTATTAAAACTATGCTTCAAACAATAAATAATACTATTATAACAAAACAACGGAAGTTAATAAAAAAAGGAATATTTTTAATATATTATATTCGCTGTGCCCGCGACTTCATGCGCGTTCGAATTTAATAAAATGGTTAGGTATTATTGTAGCTGAAGTTACTCCTTATTACATCAGGTATATGCAAGTGGAAGTCCTGTCAAAATCGGTCCGGCCGTTTCAAAGATTAGCCAAAACAATCAGACAGACAGACAAAAATAGTAATTGAGTAAAAAGTGCTATTTTAATATTACAAACAAACATTCGCCCTACCACCAAGTAAAATATGTAAAGATATGTGAACCGTGATAGTATGACACTAAAAAATATTTAAAATAAATTCCAAAATCAAAAAAGTTTTTTTTTAAATATGACAGGCGAGTATATCCTATGTAAAATAAGCTAATGAAAAATTCCAAAATCATTTTTTTTTAAACTTGACATTCAAATATGGCTTCTAATGAAAAGGCAAAAATGCTTCTGCCAAATAAATTAGAAACGTCGTAAACCAAAATGGCCATCAAAGGAAAAACAAAGCTTTATATCGCAGTCATTAATTAAATATAATTAGATCTTATTGTCTCTACTGGTAACAGGAGGGTTAATTTTTCGCCCCGTTAATTGTAATTGCGGCTTGGAAAACTCCATATATATGGAAATGCTCAATGATATTAAGATTAGTTGACATTAAAGTTACGTAAATGCTAGGATAATATCTATCTTGTTAAAAAGTAATACTTGGCGTCATCTTTGTGACTTTTGTTAGTTTTGTGATCGTAGCCCAGTAGTCCATCAGTATTGATTATTCTGGATAGCTTAACAATGATTAATATGTATATAGTGCACTATTTTATAACTCCAATGCTGGAGTTATAAAATAGTGCACTATACGTGCCAGTGTGGCCACAGAATTTTTTTAGAAAAGATCCATAGTTGGGATTCCTGTTCAAGCTAAATCATATCAAATTCGGCTTAGTGATTTAACCTCCTCGGGCAATTACTTTCGCATATTATTAGTATAGATTAAGACTAAAGACGATGGTACTGTATGTAAATGAAATAAATCAGAACCTTCTAAAAGTGCGCACTAAAGTAAATTTTAATTTATTAATGCTATAAAGATAGGTGAACTGGCAAATCACCCTGATGGTAAGTGGTCACCGTCGCTTTTAAACAAGAGTCCTTAAAGAAATATATTTTTTCATTTATCATCAATGCGCCACAAACTTTTGGAACTAAGATGTCATGTCCCTTGTGCCTGTAGTTAAACTGATTTACTGACCCTTCAAACCGAAACAAAAATAATAAGTATAGCGGTTCTGCGGCGAAATAAATTATGTTGGTTCCCACCGAGACGGGCAGGCACAAAGCCCTGCCACTAATTAAATAAAAAATGTAACTAATAGGGTTCACGCAATTCCTTTATAATTAACTTCTTGAATTGAAAATATCAAAATTTTAAATCAAGAACATTATTTATTGAAAGGCAAATTTATATTTAATCTTCTTTTGTTTTGGCAATATTACTGTCGTAAATATATTCAGACCGTTCAAGTTACTGCTGATTTAGCTGTCGATCGACTTTAAAACAATATGGATTATTAAAATTTAAAAACTGTCAAACAAGAAAGGATAATTCCAGGTTTCCAATAGCTCACTATACTTCCACATTCGTCCACGTTAAATTTGTATCGGCGTCAAAACACTAGCATCCCTTGAATCCTGATTTATTGTTCGGGGATTATTTATCAAATAGGAGGCATTCGTGTGGGGCGCTCTGGCGCTTTTAATATATTTCTTGCGAGTTTTTATACTGTCAGCGGATAACGAGCGGTCGGGTATTTGCTTTTCTTTTAGCATAATCTGTTTTCGTTGCCACTTTAACGCACGCTTGCAAATGGTTCTCCTTTCGCCATTACGTCTAAATCATGTTCGTCGACGTCTTCACCACATCTGCTTATTTCACAATTTATTTTGTCTCAAAAAGCTTCATTTTCATAAATATATTCTGTTAGCAAAACGTTTTGTTGAATTATCGAATCGGCTGCGTCAAAGAACTGGCTTTATATGTGTACCAAATATGTTTCATAAACAAACTTTAGCTAACAATTATTTTATGAAGCGTTTTTCAAGATAAGTAAATATTTACTATTTACGGCAGCTAAACAAATAGGCCACCTGATGGTAATTCCTGGCCTCCGCTCACAGATACAACAAGCACTGTAAAATGTTGACTACCTACCTAATGTAACTTTTGTGGCCCTCCTTACATCATCAATGCCGGTATCTAAGAGATAATGTCTTATGCTGACACTACAATTACCTACTTATCCTTCAAACTTAAAGATGGCAATATGTACATGATGTATGTATGACAGAAATGTAACTCTGATTACCTATGACTCTGCATTTCTTAAAATTCCCTTAAAATTTAGGTCGAATGTTGTCCAATTGTTATTTTTTCAAAGTTGAAATCATACCGAAAAGTGTACTCGTGTACAAATTAGTGGACTATATCCGAGAAAAATTACATTTCGCCAATGTCACATGCGAGCTAAATCAGTTGAATGGGTTTTCGCCTGTCACTTGAACCATTCATTCACTGAAACCAAATTACTTTTTTTTTACTATTATCATATTCATTTTTACATACTAAAAATAGTAGGTGGACCTGTAAAAATCCTAACAGCATCTTCCAAATTTTGATATTCTGATTTGGTAGCGTTTCACCCTAAACGGAGGCAAGCCCTAAACAAATCCAGAATCTCATAAATTTTGATACGCTCGATATAATTAGAGTATCAACATTACATTAGACAAAAACACATCTCAACAGTTTCTGTATTTCTCAGTTTAGGAAATGTTTACATCGGAAAAATTAAAAGGCCTATCTTTCACTTTCGTATTCCTTTTAGTAAAATAAGAATGTTTGACAACACACAGACACACTGATCTCCCAGGAGTTAGGTAGGTAGTTGGAATATGTTGGGTTAAATGAAATAGGTTGTTCTCTAAAAAGTATAAAACGAATACAATAAAAATTCTTATACGTACGAATTTAATTAAATAATTTAAAATATAAACTAACATAAAAAAAAAATTATGGTGTAGGTTGGCCAAAGAGCAAGTAGGCCACCTGATGGTAAGTGTTTGCACCATTATTTATGGGCGATGCCTATTATTTATGGGCGATGCCCATAAATAATGGTGCTGTAAGAAATATTAACCATTTCTCACATCGCCAATGCACCACTAATCTTGGGAACTGAGAAGTTATCTTCCTTTCCTTCCTTCAAACCAGAACACAGCAACACTGACTACTGCTGTATGGCGATAGAGTATCTAATGATGGCGAAGGAGCGTGGATGGTATAAAATGGTGAGGAAGCGTGGATGGTACCTACCTAGACGTACGTTTGCACTAAGCTTTACCACCAAGTCGTATAGTAAATGGATATTTGATAATATTATATTCTTACTTGAGGGTTATCTATCCAAATTACACCCTTGTGTTACACAAGTATTAAATTAAAAAGTTATAGATGTTTTATTTTGGGTTACAGTAACAAACTATTGTAAACATAGCGAACTGTTTTTTATAATTAAAAAATATATTTAAAGCGAGACTTTTAATACGTATTTTTTGCTCAGTGACAAATTAAATATCATACTTAAATTACGAAAATATTTTGTCCACATTTGTTAGTTATGTATAAATGGGATAGCCGATTTATAATTAAGATTTTAGATAATTCGCCACGAACGTTAAATTGGCGAACTGGTCTATTGTTATATATACTCGTTAACTTTAATGCAAAACATTTTCTAACATCATTAAATAAAATACGAAGAATAGCATAAAAGTAAAGTAGGATTTATTTGATAGCTTATGAAAAGACCAGTAATAGTAAATGAATAATTGCAATCTATCTGATATAACCAATTTTATCGCATTTTTTACTTGGTGGTAGGGCTTTATGCAGGCCCGCCTGGGTAGGTACCACACACTCATCAGATATTCTACCGCTAAAGAATAGTACGCAGTATTGTTGTGTTCCGGTTTGAAGGGTGAGTGCAATGTAAGGATGAAGTGCAATGAAGTGAGAGCCAATGTAAGGCACCAGTGGCAGAAGGCACAAGTGACATAGCATCTTAGTTCCCAAGGTGGGTGGCGCATTGACGATGTAAGGAATAGTTAATATTTTTTACAGCGTCATTGTCTATGGGTGATTGTTGACCACTTGCCATCAGGTGGCCCATATGCTCGTCCGCCAACCTATTCCATAAAATAAAAAAAATAAATTTCGAAATATTCATAATTTTACTCCCCCATAAATCGACTCTATAAATTTGTCGCATTTTCTTTTTAAATTTGGAACATAAGTTATGTGAAATAATGATCTTAAGTAATCGTCCTGACACTATCGTTTAGATTAATGTAGTACGTTATCAATTTATATTAAAACAATGTTGCAAACAAAATAATGTACTTGCTTTTTCGAGGTGTCGAGTATCGCGAGTCGATGTCGCGTGTACGAAATAATTCAGTAGAAGTCACTTGTTGATAAATTAACAAGTGACTTTACGGCGTCATTATTTTTCTTGTTCTTGCCGGCTTCGTGGGATAAGCATTTTTATTCGACCTGTTAATTTCGAAGGAACAAAAATGTACCTTTTTACAATTGATATTAAGTGCAAATTACTGTAAAGAATTTAAAATTTATATTAATATTTAATATATTTTATTTATATAAAGATCAAAGCGATAGTTGGTTTGAATCTGGAATGCCTGATTTATGTAACATAGGTTTTAATTGTATCATATATGTATGTGTGTGTAAATGTGTCTGTGTGTGTTTAGTGTATGAATATTAATGCGTACCTTTACTTTTATTTTGCATTTGGTTTCGTGTAAGCCTTAATGTTATCTGGTAAAGATTCTAACAGGAGCCCAGTAATTGCATAACGAAATGCAATCAAGTATTTAAATACGTGAATCTAAATTGTCAATTCGACCGAAAGAGGTTTTACTTGAAAAGTAAAGTCATTGTTTTTATACCTGCTATCGTCAGGATCTCAAAACAATAATGACATTAGTGAAAGTTATCTAAGCTAACGATAAGCTTAATTTCTAAGTCATGTTTTTTCATTGTTCTAGATAGTAAATGTAAATTTAAATGGACTATATTATTGACCCTATAAAACATCAGAATTAACGACTAAAATTAAACCAAGCAAAATATTTCTTTACATAAAATTAATTTGGAAAATACTTGTTTTAATTCAGATTTTGTTTAATAGATGGGATGGCATATAAGCCACTTGATGGTAAGTGTCACTGTAAGAAATGAGGCACCATTTACATTACCCTGAGAACTAAGGTTTTATGTTCCTCGTACCAAACTAACTCTCAGGCATTCACCCTGCAAAAATATAATATGTATATGTATATAGTTTAGTTTAGTGTAGGACGTCCTCAGGCACGGTGGAGTGACGATATACGCAAGGCGGCAGGCAGGAGCTGAATGCGAGTAGCCGGAGAAAGACCACAGTGGCGTGCACTGGGAGAGGCCTATGTCCAGCAGTGGACAAAAATAGGCTGTTGATGATGATGATGATGATATAGTTTATGCTACTTTATTTATTATTACAGCACCACTCCTATTTTGGAGAAGCGAGATGGCCCAGTGGTTAGAACGCGTGCATCTTAACCGATGATTACGGGTTCAAACCCAGGCAAGCACCACTGAATATTCATATGCTTAATTTGTCTTTATAATTCATCTCGTGCTCAGCGGTGAAGGAAAACAGCGTGGTGTAATTTGTTCAAACCCTCTCCTTAATGCAAGAGGAGGCCTTAGCCCAACAGTGGGAAATATACAGGCTGTTACTTTACTTTACTCATATTTTTATGAGCTATCCTAACCTACACCATTGGTTACCTGGCAGAGATCGCTATTTAGCGATAAGGTTGCCAAATTTGTACGCCTCATTTATTTAGACTGGATCCATATTGTATTTACTTATTTTCTCCATGGTGTCCAATAAATTGTAAAGTTAAGTAAAAAATAGTAAAAAGTGTCTGGTAGAACATTAGTGATTATTTTGTGATCTATCATCAAATATAATCCAGGCTACTATAAACATTCACACTTATTTAGACAATTCATATAATCATAGAATTAAACGTCTTACAATTTAGTTAGATAATAAAGAAAATACTTGCCGTTTACGAAATGGGCTTAGGAAATTCCAGAGGAATTAAGTACGAGGAACGGTAAAATAAATAGCATCAAAAAGTAATCAGACAGGGAGGCTCTTAACGGTTGGGAATTTCAGTGTTTTTTTTAATTGTTATTTCCCGTTACCCTTACACACACACCGGATCTAATAAAACAATTGAAACTCGACGATTTATTTTTGTTTCATCCAATTTTGTAATGCGAAAAAAAACTTAACTACCCTAATTTAAAAAACCGTTATTTATCGGTTCAATTAAACACAGGTATTTCATTTTCTGTCACCATTGGCTTAGCCTGATATAGGAAAATAAATCATTGTTTGGATGATCACAGATGAATGGATCAATTATGTAGTAATGAATTAACTCTGAAGATTCCTGTAAATGAGAGGAGGCTGTAGCTCAATGGGCCATTTATAAGCTGTTATTTAACTTTTTTTAACTATTTAAGAACTTGAACATGATCGTATTCTTTATTATTATTTTATAATATAATAAAAATTAAGTAATGTTAAACTGTTATAAAGAGTATTTTGTTTCACAATTTAACTGAGAAGTGTTTCTACTACTAATTTGATTCTTTCATAATGAAACCATTAATTTAGCGAAAAATTATTGTACAATTCAAAATGGCAATGAAAAATTTTACAAGTGATCAAAATTATTACTTAGGACTTAAAATATGTGATCGTTGCTTAAATATATATTTTTTTATAAATGTGATATTTTTACAAATAGTAAATATATCAAAGATCGGTCAGAGAAAACAAACAAATATTCACTCTTAACAATTCATTCAGGACCGGAAACGAGGAAAGCGTTCCGAACTAAAATCGAAGATTTCATCGTCGGGAAAACAGTCCCTCGCTTCGAAATCTAGAATATAACTTTACTTTTCAAATAAAGGAAGTCGTAACACTCTGATGTCATCAAAACACATGTAATAACGTCACTATGTTTACATTCCAGATTTACGATTGATGAGTTCATTGAACTCTATTCTAGATTACTATCCTTTATTCCCTTCAATGAGATCGCCAAGAAGATATTTGCGCAGTACACTGAGCCAAATACCGTGTATGCGTATATAGTTTTTATGATTATTAACATAAAGACTATATTAAGATAAAAGTGTTTATCGTATCTGTAAGTTTATCCAGTGTACGCATTTTGTCCTAATGGCTCCGCTCGTTTCTATTACACGGTGGAGTCGAGGACGACTTAGTACTTTGGGTTAATGTTGTTGACTATTTTTGACAACTGTAATACGAAACTGAGCACGAGAACGAAGAACGCTTATGAGATATTCATTCATTATTTTATTTTTAAATTCCTTGGTTGTAAAAAAGTTTTGATAGTTTATGAACTAATTAAATAAACATTTGATAAAAGGTCAATTAATATTTAAGAGCGGTTTTATGAAAGTCATATAAAATGGTATAGGTAGTGTTATATATAGATCGATAGTCAGTTCGAATTTGAATAAGCAATAATGAGTTTCATATTTCTTATTTTGTGTGCATGATTCATGTTATGCTTGGTGGTAAATATAATGTGCTTGTGTTGATTGAAATTCGAACAGAAAAATCCACCAACTGACAAGTAGATTAACCTAGTGCATTAACGCAATGGATTAACGTTAAATTTTTCCATTAAGAGAAAAGGTCAATAAACGAAGGTAATAAGTTAATGCATATGATACAAATATATTAATAACAAATAAAAAGGATCGAAAAACCTACGTGTCCTAATTATTTTAAAATTACACGATCATGTGAAATCCTGCAAATTGCCCTTAAAACCACCTGTTCTGACCCGAAAGCTCACAGAAAGTAATCCACAAAAGTCGTAAATCACACACTCTCTGCGCTCCGGTGGTCGATAAGAGAAATTATAGCAGCAACGTTTTATTCAATTCGGTCGCCATTAAACTGGTAAAAAAAATGTCTTGCAATTTACTTCTTAAATAACCAACATATTATGCACTCGGAAGTACCTCGTTTTTATTGCCAGCGACATTTATCAGCTACCGGTTTTTGTGAACTTAACATCGGGTGTATTATCGCAGAGTTTATTATTAACAAAACTGTTAGCAATATATCTAAAAAGACTGAATTTCTATTTTGATTTTGAAAATAGAATAAAGTAAAATATAATTGTCTAATCAGATTGTTTGTTTATTTTATTTGAATTTCGAATCGAAGTATTTATTTCGAATTCTAAACGCCTTATTTAAAAGCCTTTGAATATGAAACGATTTCATTAATATAATGAATCGATATAGCTTATCTGATCAAAATTAAATAGAGCAAATATCTTTAAATATAAATAGTCGACTAACTGTAAATTCCGATCTCAGTGTCTGTCTAGTGAAGATAAGCTGTAAGTAATTGACATTACAAGAATGGAATTATTAATGAATAGAACCGAAACATTGTTTATGGAGCCTTTGGCGTTCGACCAAAATTCCTTTGAGGCTCGCATTACGCGGACGTAAATGAACTTTAATGCCCCGACTCAGACAACATTTAAGACGCGATCAATCAATGTTAATTAAAATCTTAAACAATAAGGGCTGTCATTTTTAAGTGTTTTCAGACTTTTTATATAATTAAGATGTTCTTTTATGGGACAAAGATTTCATTAAAGTGACACGCCTATACAAATCGCTGCATATATGATTCAATGCAATCAAAATAATGCATTTTTTGTTGTTTCACAAAAATGTGCCAAAAGGTATTAACCGTTAAATAATAAAATTAAAAAGACATACAAAAATGCTGAATTAAATTCAAGATTATTTGTAAATCACATTGATTTAACGTTTCTTGTCTCAGTAACATTGTGAAAGTAAATTAATAAATATATAAAACATGAATTTTTTTTATATAATTAATCAAAAAAATATTTTATTTTAAACATTAAGCTCACCAAGGTAAATCAAGTAAAATAACTTAAGAAGTATGCGTTCCACCATCACAGACCATGAACAAGATTTTCACACACACATAAACACATAAACTCAGCAGTAATTATATTAAATTTATAGTGTTTACAGAATTAAATAAGAACATCGCCATAATTGCTTAGAGAAAAAAATAAGAAAAAAAATCATAATGTGTCTTTAACATAACTTCTTAATTCTGTCTAATATATATTGTTGTATATATCTTCTTAATGACAAACAAATGATCATCAAAAAAACTTATATTTAAAAATAGTATATAAGGACGAACTCATCATTTAGAATTCTAGGTAAAAGAATTACTAAATGTTCATGGAAATATCGCGTATGTACGAACACAATTGCAGCTATAAAAGTATATTTTGGATAAGTCCCAAAAATATCTCGTAAACTTGTTTCAAGTGAATTCTTGTATAATTTTATCATCGAATTAAATCCACTCACGCGCTGATAAATCAATGAACTGATTGGAAATCTTTATGTGTCATGACGGTGGTGTTAAATCTGCAGTTCCGAAGAACGTTGACTGACGTATATAGTGTTAACTTATGTTAACTTTTAATCGAATATTTAAATAATGAGAATACATTTTTCGTTTAAATTTCAGCTTAATTACATTTAAAATAATAATACGGTTATTTGGAAGCTTGGTTGGAAAGAACGAATACTGTATGTATTTATGTAATTAGTATTAGCGTAGTCTATATAATTAATAATCCTATTTTTGCAATTTATTATGGTAGTTTATTCATAGTATTGTGCTTATAATATTATATTATGGAAGTATTTTATATAACGCACTATTTTATTTGAATCAGAATATCCTTCGACCATAAAAAAAACGTACACGTTAAAATCCGTAATTCATTTTTTTTTGTAAATACATCCTTATTTAGTTCAATGAACTCAACATTAGTAATAAATTCTAATTGTTTTCGGTGACTACGGGCTGTGACAGATGGAATCAGGCATATGAGTGATCCATTGTTTTTTTCATAGGATGTACGAAATCCTACAAATGTAAAATAATATTTATTGTATTAATATGTCGTTCAACCTACGTTGCGAATCATTTTATGAAGGTAAGGTTTATTATTGTTCATGTTTTATTAAAATAATATCTAGACAAATATTATAAATGGGCAAAAAAACTCTGTCGGTCTTCTTGTTGTACTTTCATTGCCAAGCCACTCAAGCGATTTTGATAAAATTTGATGCAAATGACAACAGGCGGTTGGGTCGAACGGACTGAAAAATATACATGAACAATATAATTTCATTATTGATTTTTCAAGGGCCTTTTGGTGAAGAGTCAATGTATAGGAGGTTTGCAGTTCCATTGAAACGGTGCACAAGTGTCTGAAAATGGGTTTTCCTTATTTTCATTGCTAAACTCATATGCACTTTTCTCCCACATGACGGGGGTATTTAGAATTCGCTGAAGGTGAGTGCACTAAAACACTAGCGTTACCAAATTGGTAAACGTCACAGAATCTCTCGTGCATGTAAACATGATGCCCCGCTGACGGACCCAGCTATACAGATGTGGCACAGAGAATACCCCCAGCCGAAGCAATCATGGCAGGTGGAGGAAAAGCACATAGAGCTAAAGCCGCCTCACTCGCTGTCCTCAACCTTCTTCGGAAACATGACTGTTTTTACGAATCCTTTTGATACATAACATAAACATCGCATCACATCTCTTGCGCTATTTGCTGGCCTTAAAATTGACCGCGTCCCATATTCTGTCAGTAAAACATTATTACGTCACGACTGTACAAGTGAACAAAAGAAGTACCGACAGAACAATACAATACTGTAATACTAAAATCATTTTCGTGTAAACACTGTATAAGGTGATATGTTTAAACACAGCTGAATATACAATCGCAAACAATAATTTAAACGCGTAATATAACTTATTATCCCTAAAAGTTATTATTGGAAGTACGTTTTATTAATATAAGTCGTTTTCAAATGCGGCTTTGCCCACGAAAGGAGGGGGGGGGGAGATTAGGTTCTGCCCTGTCTTTTCCTGTACGTGTGACGTGAATGGAAAGTTAGATGATCGGTTGAGTAGTTAAAAAGTAACAAACACGCTCAAGTTCACATTTTTAATTTAATTAATTTACACTTGATCAAATAATAGATTCATGAAACTCAGAACACGTAGTTATTTCTAAACCTTTGAGGTATCTGCGTTGGTGGTGTAATGGTCAGCATAGTTGCCTTCCAAGCAGTTGATCCGGGTTCGATTCCCGGCCAACGCACATTTTTTTATTTCTAGAATTTATATTAATATTTAATTTATAAATCTACGTATGTATGCATGTCATATGATAGATGAAGTAAACCTTACTCAGTAAAGCCTTACTGTTTTAAAACTATCCTTCTTCTTGCTCGTGATATTTCTTATGCTTCTTCAATGTGATTTATACACATATGACTGGTGTTCTCAAACACATGGAGGTTGCCTCACGGCACGCACATAATCGCAAAATGAACAATAAATTTTAAAAAAAACAACAAAGTACACATACAATTTGTTATCTATTCCAAAGAGTTAGTAAAAGACTCAATACAAAATTTACTTCACAACCAAGTATAGATTATAAAATCTTCATCTTAAAACTATATACAAGTACTGACAAAACTGCGCGTTGCAACAAAGTTATACGAAAATAAAATATCGATACAACGAGGGCGCTAGGGGATGAAACCTAAGAATTGGTTGCGGTACTGCAACATTCTCGATTTTAAATACAAACTTTTAATAAGAAAACTTTAAGAAATAAGATTATGACCTCATTCTGTAACAATGTTCCCATAATAAAAATACATTTCCCTGGGTTACCTGTTAAAAATAATCCAGGTAATATTTTTATGAGAAAATCAATAGAAAAATAAAGTTTAGTTTAAATATTTACATTTACGTATAAGTCCTCTTTGGTTCACTATTTTTTTATATAGGTATCTTAGGATGGTCACGAGTTTTAACAATGATATTCTTCCAGATTCATTTATTAACACTATTTTCATATTTATATTATCCACTAATGTGTTTTTCAATACATCCTGTATTTTATATCTAAATTTAGGCTATCATCTTCATTATTTTCAAATTAATAATAGATATCACCAGACATTGCCGCCGCATTCGATTTCTTGACATTCTCTTTCTTTCATGCCAGTATCAGACATTTGGCCAGTATTAATCGTGAAAAATAAAATATTACATTACAACATATTCTAAACATAGTCAATCGACATATTATTAACTTAATTATTCTAATAAATTAAAGTTATACATTGTTTAAAAAAAACTCTAACATATATGTAGGTATAATATATATAAATATCAATGTGGTATAATTGACCACCCGACGGTAAGAAGTTACCTATCTCTAAAGAGAGGCTAAATACCGACACTGTCATAAATAATTATCGAATGATACTCAAAATGTTTCTTATATCTTGTCAATTATTATTTTATATAACATATTTACATTGTATCAGAACGTTTAAAAATTATAAATAAACATTTAAAAAAGCTACTGATATTATAGCTTAAAAATCCAACATATACATTTTATGGATACAGTAATGATTTTCTTTTCATAGTGCCCATTAACATTCCGTTCAAATTTCTATATGTTTTAGATATTACATTTATATTTAATCCTATGTCATATAATCTTGCGTCTTTGTTCTCTGCATGATATTCTAAAATCTTCTCCAAAACGCTCTGGATCTTCTGCTATACGTTTTATGTTACCTTAGCCCAGCAGTAAGTAATTTACAGGCTGTTATTTTATTTCTTAGTCATCATGAAATTTTAGCTCAAAATTTAGCATTGTTATAGCATTCCCTTTTGGAAATTTACAGTTCAAGGAAAGGTTGATGGTGTTATTTGGTTTGAGTGTTACCCGTTCGAAGTCAGGCTGGACAGCTAGTTTATTTAAAGATAATCCAACTCAAGACTAATCTGGTAAAGGACGAAGTTGAAAACTTTCTTAATTAAGAAAACCAACATCCGGAAAGGAGACATTAATAGCGTTTACTTTTATGAAAATTAAAGGCACTCAAAATGTTATGAGGAAATAGCGCCACGATCACGCAAATGATATAAAAACATTTACGTCAGAAAGGCAAACGGACGTTGCGCAAAGACTCGACCTTGAAAACTTATCACAGAAGATTCACTGTAAAATCCTTAAATTAGTAAACAAATGTCATCTATATGTTGTTCAATTATAAAATTCTAAGTTATTTCTTATAATATTGACCCATAAAAAATGACGTTTAGTATTGTACCAGTATCAATGATAATTTAAAAAAACATTTATATGCAAAATAAATACGGAGCTGGAAATCCAATTGAGGTTTTAATATAAAACATGTCACATTAAGTTTTTGACAAATTTTAAGTAATCTCCATACAAGGCACCTTTTTGTTTAATTTTGTATTTATACCCATGCTTAACAATAATTTAAATAAATTTCAGATAAGAAATACATTTTTAAGACAATTATTTCGATTACATTTTAAATTTAAAAGTATGTAAAAAGTGTGCGTTGGCCGGGAATCGAACCCGGATCAACTGCTTGGAAGGCAACTATGCTGACCATTACACCACCAACGCAGATAGCGTAATGGGTGAGAAACTACAATGCTTTCTAAGTATTAGAAATCAAGTATTTAATCAAGTGTAAATTATACAAAAGCAATACAAACATGATTTATGCTTGCGCAACTAAATCGTGATGTTATTAACATTCTATTTTTAAATAATCGTACAACACTAATAACACAAGCGATACCACACACACAAACACAATCGTATCAAAAGAAAAGCAAAAAATATTGACTTCGAAACTCAAGCCAAAAAAAATGCAGATTTATTTATAAACCGTAACACCGAGATCGGATAAGACGCGATAATGTCTTAATGGCTTTCAAGCTGACTACTGGTCGTATTAAAGCAAATGTCAAAATCACAATCACTCAAACGCCGAGTGAATTAAATGCGCTCCATTTATCCTATTCTTTGTTTGACAATAGGTTTGCTGCCATTTCTGCAACAACTAGCACATTTACTTTTGCTGCGACTTATCAATGGTTTACCGTTGTTTTGACTGATGATTGAATGGAATTGATTGATGAATGTAATATAGAGCAGAATCGTTTGTGACTTCGCAAATATCAAGATGTGTAGAACAAGGGTATACCTAAGATCATGGAACAACTAGTAGTCATGTTACTAATTTGATACATACGTCATATAACCATTGTTTCCTCTTAAGGTATTTAGGTACTAAATCTAAAAACGGTCATTATAATAATATTTTATGCGAACATAATCATTATACTCTTGCATAGTTTTTGTAATTTATCTTATCATTTTGCCTTTTGGACTATTTATTTATTTATTTTTTATTTATTTTATTTTATGGTATAGGTTGGCGGACGAGCATATGGGCCACCTGATGGTAAGTGGTCACCATCACCCATAGACAATGAAGCTGTGAGAAATATTAACTATTCCTTACATCGTAATGTGCCACCAAACTTGGGAACTAAGATGTTATGTCCCTTGTGCCTGTAGTTACACTGGCTCACTCACCGTTCAAACCGGAACACAACAATACTGAGTACTGTTATTTGGCGGTTGAATAACTGATGAGTGGGTGGTACCTACCCAGACGGGCTTGCACAAAGTCCTACCACCAAGTATATTTTGGACATAGTCCCTTTCTAACAACAATGTACCTATTTTTTGTTTACATGTCCAAATCAGTTATTTTCCATGTCGGTATATGAATATACTTTAAAACTGTGCTCATTAACTACTTGGTTGAATACTACTCACGACTGAACGTCAAGTCTGATAGAAATGACGTAAGATCATAAATCGTGTATACGCCTAAGAGTCGAAATACCATACAAAAAACAAATTGAAAATATTCATACTTAGTGAACTGAACAGTAGCTCCATTAAGTAGACTTAATTTCTTGACTGATTATAAAAATCTGCTACAATAGAATCCTTTAATTTTGTCATATCATGTTATATTTGGCTCAGTACAAATTTTTGTTACCATATGTTAAATTCGCCTAGTCCTTCTCGGTATTTTTAACTTGGTGTTGATCTTTATGCTGTGGAGGTAAAATTAGCTCTTCAAATTTATTATTGTGTTCTGGATGAAAATATGTGTGAGCCAGTGTAGGCACGAGCAACATACTTAACACCTTAGCTTCCAAAGCTGGCGTCCGTGTAAAGAATAGTTTTCCTACAGCACCAATGTTCATTGATGGTGATAGCCAAGTGTCTTCTAATTAAATATATCTCATTATTAAAGAAATATACATTAAATTCAATATTAAAAAAAAGTATTAGACAGATTTTAATTTCCGGCTTTACCTCTGTTTAAATGACTTTCCTGGTGGTTTGCTCACGCTATTTTCTTTAGATGGAACTCTATTACACATTACTAGAACCACAAGACTGCGTGAATATGCTTTCAGACAAATACGCTGATGGTATCCGGGGCTAGAGTGATAGATCATTGTTATTCAATGCATGTCCGTTTCTCATGCCAGTAGTACTTTCATTCTTGAGCACTATAGTTTTTTGTTCAGCAGATTAATTCAAGTTCTTAAGAATTAATCCGAGTGATGTCAATCTTGTAAAGATAATCCAAATAAAAGAATAAATGTGTCTGTTTACTGCAATAATAAGTACATATACTCAAAGGGTTCCTTGCGGTATAAAATTATGGTATTAAAATTCCAGTAGTAACAAGAAATTTATAATTTATTTACAGTAAAATTCACAAATGTGATGTGATAATTATGTGAGAATCAAATTTGCGTTTTCCAGTTAAAATGTGAAAAGTTTGAAATCAATTACTTAGTCTCTTAGTAGATTTTTGTTGCTTAGTTTTTTTCGATAAAACATTAATAGGAATGCCCTCTGATATCTCGGGCCCGCTACGCCTGAGCCCACAAGCCAATCAGCCGTCTGAGAGCCACAATAGTGTGCACAAGCGATCTCATGACGTCACGAAGTGGGTACCGGTAATTTTTAGTGGATATTCCGTGTAGTCCAATCCCATGTACAAACTGCCTAAAAAGATTTGCCAGCGCCAATATAACAAATACGTCACGGATTATGATGCCTGAACCACAAGTTTTGTCCACTCTTTTGATGTTTTTTCCAGTGTGAGAGTGTAAGTTTGCTTCATACCAAATTTCATCTAATTTGGTTCCATAACTTGGTAGTGAAACAGTGACAGGCAGACAGGCAGAGTTACATTTATAATATTTGTATAAACAACTACAACAACAGCCTGTAAATTCCCACTGCTGGGCTAAAGGCCTCCTCTCCCTTTGAGGAGAAGGTTTGGAACATATTCCACCACGCTGTTCCAATGCGGGTTGGTGGAATACACATGTGGTAGAATTTCAATGAAATTTGTCACGTGCAGGTTTCCTCACGATGTTTTCCTTCACCGCTGAGCACGAGATGAATTATAAAGACAAATTAAGCACATGAATCAGCGGTGCTTGCCTGGGTTTGAACCCGCAAACCCGCGTTCTAACCACTGGGCCATCTCGACTCAATATTCTCTGAGTCGAGAATATTTGTATAAATTAAATCAAAATACACGGGTAATCGTTGAAAAAAGCAACGCAGCGTTATTTTTTCGGAGATAAAAATATTTACACAGGTTTACCAGTTTTTATCGCGCTTACTCTTCGTTAAATGTAATCAATCTTGACGTTCGTAACACGTTCACGGTTGTTGGATTAGTGGTACCCGGTTATTATTCGAGACGTATGAATATACATAATAATTATGATGTATTTTTTATGAGTACAGCACAACGAGTCAGCGGGCGGTAATTATCACTATAATCATGTAAAAGTCAAGAATCGAACTTTGAATAATGAAATATTTTTATTGCCAATATACATAACTGTATTGCATTATTATTCTACTAGTTTCTCACGGATATCGATTCGGTTTTCATAAAGTCATAAATAGCCACTTATTTACTAATAGTAGGCTTATTTAAGTGGCTAGCTTATGCCAATCATGATTATCCTCCTGCCCTTATCCTAATTTTATTTGGAGACGGCGCAGCATATCTTCTCCTTCTATACTTCTCTGTACTCTGTCAGATGTCATCTCACAAGTAACAATCTTTCTAAACATATCTTCTTTCACACAATCCATCCTCCAAGTCGTCCTCTACCTCTTTATCCATCTACATCTATGCTCAAGACCCTCCTTACAACATGGTTCTCTTTCCTCCTGAAGACCATGTTGTGAGGAAGGTTTTGAAAAAGAAGGTCTTCCATCTGAGGACTCCAAATATATACACAAACAAGTAGTGTAAACTCGTATATTTTAATAAGTATTTTGTATGCTATAATATGCCCTATGCCACTAGACTAGTATCAATCTTGAGACTAACTCTTGCAGAAATCGGCAAAGAAGATAGTATGAACTTTATTTTCAATTTAAAATGAAACGTAAATTATAAAGATAATGTATAACATATGACAGAGTTACGAAAGTCAGCATACTATAATAGTAAATTAAATTTATATTAATAATATTAACAAAAGCTTTACAGTATAATTAATGTGTGTCTTATTTCGAGCAAAAACTCCAAAATCGTTTCGACGAAATTTAATTTTGTCCACCGTTAGGTGAACATTGCAACAGAAAACTTTTTATTGGTCGTCAAAGCGCTCACGAAAAATATAACGCTTCGAACGTTACCTTACGTTAATTAAATTTCGAACAAATACATATTTTCATGAAGAAAACGAAATTAATATTTTTATATATTCGAAAACTCCATTAAACGTTTTGATAAAAAAATTGATACAATAACTATACTTCATAAATCTCAGGTAGTATTACGTATAGGCGTCTGTTTATAGAATTTTAAATTAAAATTTTACTTGGTGGTAGGGCTTTGTGCAAGCCCGTCTGGGTAGGTACCACCCTCTCATCAGATATTCTACCGCCGAATAACAGTATTCAGTATTGTTGTGTTCTGGTCTGAACGGTGAGTGAGCCAGTGTAACTACAGGCACAAGGGACATAGCATCTTAGTGCCCAAGGTTGGTGACACATTGACGATGTAAGGAATAGTTAATATTTCTTACAGCGTCATTGTCTGTGGGTGATGGTGACCACTTACCATCAGGTGGCCCATAAGCTCGTCCGCCGACCTATACCATAAAAATAAAAAAAATAAAATGCTTGCTTCGAAAATTATCTTATATAATATAAAATTAAGGGAATGACGAATGAAACATCCATGAAGAGGATCACAAAACAATGTCGCATTACTAAAAGCAAATGCTTGAATTCCGAGAACGAAATACTGGTTTTGATAAATCTCTACAGTTCGAGGTTTATAAATAAAAAATAATTGTTTTTGAAATGTCTTATTATCAATATAGTTACGTACAACGTACTACTCGACGCCTCGAACCGTAACCCTGACCAAAACAAACTTTTATATGACGAGTATTAAAAACTGGATATTTTTTTGACCTTTGATAAATACTTTTTGCTACTTAGTCTAAAACACTGATGCAATGTTGCATGTTTATCATATTTTTACGGGAGATACTTGTATAAGCATTCTTTGTGAAACAACAGACATAAGGAATATAACACCTTGGATCCTATCATTAATGGAAAATTTGGTCTAGTATGAAAAATAATATTTTACAGCAACAATTACTATCTATCTAAGATAAGAACTTACCAAGAAATAGCCCATTTGCTTATTATGTAAAAAAGGAAATTTAAAAATAATGTGTCAACTCTACGGATGATGCCACGGACAGTTGTTATGAGTTTGACATCAAAGGATCTCAAACGAAACATACTTTCGTAATTCTGGTAGACTTTATCTTAACATATAAATATTCTCTTCCACATTAAATTATGAGGCTTTCAAAAATTGACATTCCCTGGAAAGACGTGCTGTATTAAAAAGACTATGTAATTGTGTTCCATTAGGTATAACAGGCGTCAAGTATTTTAGGTCATATGAAATACTAATTATGATTCTTTCCTCGCGTTGAAAATATGAATATATAACTAAAATGTTTCATTTTTGTAAGACCTTTTTGTTTACAACTTTTATTTCCAATTAAAAAAAAGCCTATATCCTGTCTTGAGCTCGAGACTATTTGTGTACCAAATTATGTTTCAAATTTTATATCTAATCAAATATCAGAAATACAAAAAGTACTCAAAAGTAAAACTAATAAATTTTCATTTAAAACGAATCATAATGCTAAAGTACTAATAACTCAATTTGTGAATTGCAAGAAATAAATCAGGAATGCAGCCCACGCGCCAAAACATCTGTTAAAATAAAAGAAGTCCATGATATTTCGATAACGCACTCACTTCACGTTCGTTTCGTTTTAAGGCACACGTATTCCGTAATAAGATTAATCGAGTTCAGTCGTATGCATCGACAGTGTATATCGAAGTGAAATATGAAAAAGTTGTAAGCAATCTGTGTATCGAATAAAAAATACAAACACGACTCCCCGAGACTATTTATTAAGTAGTGTTGCAATGCTCGTAAACATGACATAAATCTTGAATTGCCCCTTTGTGCGGGAAAAAATAGCAAATCTACCCCCATAAGTCACGATCGTGCAGCCCCGGCATATTACCGAAGTTATGGCAGTGCAGGAAAACAGAATCAATTCTCTGGAGGGTGACTTATTCAGCGTCAATCTTTCAACGAAAATCGCCGGTAAATGAAAGTCTAAGTACGCAGACATCGCGTTTATTAACAACAACAACAACAGCCTGTAAATTCCCACTGCTGGGCTAAAGGCCTCCTCTCCCTATGAGGAGAAGGTTTGGAACATATTCCACCACGCCGTTCTAATGCGGGTTGGTGGAATACACATGTGGCAGAATTTCTATGAATTTGTCACATGCAGGTTTCCTCACGATGTTTTCCTTCACCGCTGAGCACGAGATGAATTATAAAGACAAATTAAGCACATGAATCAGCGGTGCTTGCCTGGATTTGAACCCGTAATCATCGGTTAAGATGTACGCGTTCTAACCACTGGGCCATCTCGACTCATCGTTTATTAAAAACTCGCACATTATTCCAGTTTTAATAAGTACACCGATATTTTCATTAGGCTCGTTAAGAGAACAAGATATTATCGTATCGCTTTTAATTAAGATTGTGATAACAAGAATATTTAACTTTTTTATTGAATATATAAAAAGGTAGAGATTTTTATATTACACACCTAATTATAAATGATATGTGTTCGTGTCAATTTGTGATTATATCTTTTTTGTAAATATAACACGACAAAATTCGAGAGATTGGCTACGGTTAATAAAATCGTGACATTTAACTAATCCGCAACTGGAAGTAATGTTCTAGTTGTACAAACTGCAAGCGGAAGGAGACAAAAGTCGTTGCCACGCTGATATTAATGGCGCTCCTTGCACTTAGTTGCTCATGGAAGAAGTCAAGTGTAAGTTTGGTATATGAACACAAACTCCGTACACAACTAACATTTTATAAGTCAAAATATTATTTCAACTAGGCTCCAATACTTTTAAGTCTTCATGATTTGTAGGGTTTTTAATATTAAGCTACTAATTCGGAATGTACTTCTACCAAGACGAAATAGGTAGTAAATTAGTACAATTTTTTCTTGTACTACTTCACTTTATTCTTTATTGTGCATCACAGAGAGGAATTAAAATAAATACTATATATAAAATTTGCGTACAATTATGCCGACCTTATCGCTACATAGCGATCTCTTCCAGACAGCCAAGGGTGTAGTATAGGACTGCTCATAGAATATGATGTGGGTGGTGCTGTAATAATAAAAAAATAACATGAATTTATTACTAAAACTATAAAACAAATGTAAATGTTTATAATACGTATACGTACGTACGTTCTTAAAGGTCTTTCTTTGAGGTTTTCCCAATACGCTATAACATGGGAGTTATCAAACATCGGGTACGCGGGTTCAGTCTAAGCTTGCAACCCACCAACCTCTTACGTTCCTGGAGCCATGAGGAATGGTGAACACTCATCTTATCAAGTGGATCTTCGTTTGCCACCTATGGCTATAAAAAGGCATAAGATTTATATAATTAATAAATTATTATAAAATATCTATCCAGCATTATTCAGAAAACGTCAGATATTGTCACTTTATCTACAGCATACATTTATGAATAGGTTTAACAGTGTTTTACGGTATTACATCTGAATCAAAATTATTGTCAGTGACTAACAGTAAGACGGCTTGGCTCCGTTCTGAATTAAACTGTTTTTCTGTAAAATGTAGCACACGGAAAAGTGATATATGTAATGTTAGTTCTGAGAACCAAATTAAAAGCAAAAATTTTAAAATTATCTTTTCTCGGCAAGTGATACTAACAAGAAAAATTGTAACAATATATTTTTTACTCAGAGTATCTGTAAATGTCCCACTGTTGCGCTTAGGCATCCTCTGTCATATTTGGCAAAAAGTTTGAAAAATATTCCACCACACCGCTACAATGCGGGTTGGTGGATACAGGATAAATTTCCATAAACGTTATCTCCAAAACTCTCAGGACGCCGCGTTCGATCTTTATAAATATTTTGACAGATGTCACATACAAACTCCAACGAAACATGGTAGTTGATCATGTAGGTTTAAATGGTAATAATCAATTGATTCTAGTAATAGTATTAAGATATAAAAGTAACTCTATATGATACATAGAATATACTCTATATATAAGTCTATCTGTGTTACGCATTCACGACCAAACCGACGATTGACGTCCCTAAGGAAGGACATATCTAACTCCTTACGACCAACCTCTAAAACAACTACTAATTTTAATGATAAAGAAACAACAACAACAGCCTGTAAATTCCCACTGCTGGGCTTAAGGCCTCCTCTCCCTTTGTGGAGAAGGTTTGGAACATATTCCACCACGCTGTTCCAATGCGGGCTGGTGGAATACACATGTGGCAGAATTTCTATGAAATTTATCACATGCAGGTTTACTCACGGTATTTTACTTCACCGCTGAGCACGAGATGAATTATAAAGATAAATTAAGCACATGAAACAGCGGTACTTGCCTAGGTTTGAACCCGCAATCATCGGTTAAGATGCACGCGTTCTAACCACTGGGCCATCTCGACTCGATAAAGAAAATCCGTATGAAAATTATTTATGAATCCCTTTATTATTTTATTTGTACCACAACGTAAACGCAATATGAGACAATTGCGCTAAAGAGGAAATAAATAAAGCAATTTCTTTTAAACAACAGTAAGCTTACAGACTTATATAAGTTTTTAATTCTGTGTGTACAACATTGGCAAAATATCAATTCTAGTAATGCCTGCCTTTCTATGACGTACAAGCTCATCAATCATTCGAAACACTATTGACAAATTATTCTGAAAGCTATTGTAAAGATATATATGTATTAATCTCTCTTAATTCTTCTCGTTGTGAGAGAAGTTTTATCGTATATTTAAACATGTATATGTAATTTATACATGTGTTGGTATGTAAGTAGGATAGACGGTGTGTTGAAGTTTATGTTTACAAAATAATTACTTTTTTCGTCGCCAATAGATGGCGATAGTAGGTCTTTAAATTAAAGGTTCAATTCTCAGACTTCTGTAATATTCATTAAGTGGGTTCGAATCCGCCCAGTGACGCTATAGAGGCCTCTGGGTTCTCTTTACGGCGGCGACGGCGTCCTCATCTGAGTACCGGCCTCGAAAGAGTGCTTCTTTTTCATATGGACGCGCGTATTCTGAGCCTTTAACGGAGTTCTTAACAGGTTTGAGTATTTTAACTCGCCTCCTTTTCTAGATGGCACCTTAGAAAACAATTGGGCCAGCTTGCTTATTTCGAAAAAAATGGTTTCTTAGATCATTATATAACACAGTATTCAGAGTAATATTTAATTTACATTAAGATCGTTTTCTGATAAAAAATCCAATATTTACGTTCCCTAAACATTCAATAGATACTGTTACATAAACATTGATTTTGGCATAACAGTTACGTGTAAGAAACGCTTCACGTATTTCCACATTCCTGTGTAAGAAAAACACGTAAACAAGCTATAATAAAATGTACTTGAACTTGCAAGTTCAATGAACGCGCTATAAATAAAATGTGATTATATACGAATCAAGTACAATATAATGAGCCGTGATGGCCCAGTGGTTAGAACACGTGCATCTTAACCAATGTTTTCGGGTTCAAACCCAGACAAGCACCACAATATATATGTGCTTAATTTGTGTTTATAATTCATTGCGTGCTCGGCGCTGAAGGAAAACATCGTGAGGAAACCTGCTTGTGTCTAATTTCATTGAAATTCTGCCACATGTGCATTCCACCAACCCACATTGGAGCAGCGTGGTGGAATATGTTCCAAGCCCTCTCCTTAATGGGAGAGGAGGCCATTAGCCCAGCAGTGGGAAATTTACAGGCTGTTGCTTTGCTTTGCAATATAATATTGTCAGATGATTTTATTAGATAAAAAGAAATGTTAAAACGAATTAAAAAGTATAAAAACAAAAATAAAGAATATACTATATATGTATATATTAATAGTACGAGTATGTATGTATGTATGTTCGAGTGTAGTTAATGGTCCGATATTTGAAGAACACCTGAACCGAAAGGAAGATTGCGTATTCAAACAAACACTACTGAATTTTCATATACTAACAAATAAATTAAATAATTGTTATTTTTTATGGTATAGGTTGGCGGGGGAGCATATGGGCCACCTGATGGTAAATGGTCACCATCAACCATAGACAATGACGCTGTAATAAATATGAACTATGTACCACCTACCTTGGGAATAAAGATGTTTCTTTTTTTTGCTTTATTAGTTTTAAAATGGCGTAACTGCATTTTTAAGTTTTTTCTTTTATATGTTAAACTAAACATAAATACTTTACTTGGTATACTACAAGGGCTTTGTGCAAGCCCGTCTGGATAGGTAACATCCACTCATCAGTAATTCTACCGCTAAATAATAGTACTCAGTATTGTTTTGTTCCGGTTTGAAGGGTGAGTCAGCCAGTGTAACTGCAGGCACATGGAACATAACATCTTAGTTCCCAAGGTTGGAGGCACATTGACGAAGCAAGGAATAGTTAATATTTCTTACAGCGTCATTGTCTACGGGTGATGGTGACCACTCACCGTCAGGTGGCCCATATGCTCGCCCACCAACCTATACCATAAAAAAAACATCCAAGACACAAAGGAACATGAAAACGGAGGAATCAGATCTTGAACTAAGTATAAAAAGGATAGTTATCATTTGTTTTACAAAATAATAACTTTAATATTTGAATCTAATTTTAGGATGATATTGGTGGACATTAAAAATATATGCACGTATTTATTGCTAGTACAAACCTTAAATTTAATTGTCAGTGAATTTTATAATAAAGAGAAATTAAACGAATCGAATTTGATTGGTTCATTTTAAATTATCCAGACGCGCGCGACAAATATATCTTTATTGTTATTACCCTAATGAAATTTCACGGATCGCCCGGCAAATAATGTGACTGTAGCACTCCAATATCATTGAGAAACTAGACTTAGGTATTATAAAGTCTTACTAAAATAACGATTCATAATTAATGAGGTTTTAATAATGAAATTGATCTTTAATACAAAGTTAATTACTTATCATTACAACGACCTTTACAAGTGAAATATTCCTCAGTAAAGGCTGGACTTACAGGATAATTGTTAACCAAATTAACAATTAAATAAAATCTAATATATTGCCGAATTAAAACCAAATTTCGAACGTTTAAACTCAATATGGTATGAAGTCAGATACGGTTTAAATGTTATTAATCAATTCTCTTACTCAACACAGAAATCAATGTTATTTTTTAAAATATAAGTTTTCTTGTATCAAGTGAAATTTATTGAACTACAAATATGATCAAACGAATAAATTAATTGCGAGTTTTATAATGTCGGTTAGATGTCGGTCAATTCTGGGCCATTGACCTCAAATAAGATATTATATATAAATAAGATACTTTTATACGATTCATTCACTGTTTATATTATTGCCAATACGAGTGACAATTTGATCATTAATTTACCATTCTATTTATATAAATATCATTCATTTCGACGGTGTTTTCGGTATAGCAAGTCTCAGTCTTTTAAGAATTTCACAGTAGCTGTTTAAGTATGGCAGACAGTGTTAGCGCTCTCATGTCTCGGAAAGCACGTGATCTGTCGGTCGGTAGGTTGTTGTCGGTAAATATTATGTCGGCCAATAATGTTATGATACAATGTATGTATTTTTATGTAGACCCTTTCGAAGTCAGGACCCGATAACTAGTCATTGTTTAAAACAGTAATTATCAAATTAATTTTCATTAAACCCAACCTAACCTAATTAAATGTAATATGTAATATATACAATACTATTATAACACAACGTTATAATGATTAATTATAAAACATTCCTTAAAATTATTAATAAACATATGACGTTTCGTTAACGCGAATAAATTCATGATCACGGCAAATCGTTGTCAATAAATTCGCGTGCTCACTTAATTTGTGCATCGTAAATAATGCAGAAATACGCACCGCGGGACACACTTGCAACTTTTTATCGCCCGAATCTCCGCCGGCCGTCTTCATTTCTCTGACATTTTTGATTTATTACGCGATACAGCGTGTTTACATTCATGCACACATTAGTTCGTTCATTTTATTAATTGCATGTTTCCTCGGATAACGTTGTGAAAGTAGTTTTAAATAAACATGTGCTTTTACTTGTTTAAGCCTCAATTAAATTTAAGTTCGGAAATTAATAATTATAAAGAATAATTTATTAACAGGTGGTGCTTAAGAAAGTAATTAATTTTGATTTATCGTCTTATTTGTACGTTAACTTATACTTGATTATCATTTTAAGTACAGTAACGTAATAGTTAAATAAAAAAATAAATGTCATTTGGGATGAGATCACATCTGAAATATTTCGTAAGTGTTAATTAGATAACAATGGATTTTTGATAATCTTATAAAATCGCTTAAGATAATTTTAAGATATAATCACAAATTAAAGAATAAAGAAGGTTTTATTTCATTTATAAAAATAAAAGAATGATAAGCGTAGATGAAATTAGTGCCGGTTTTAGGTGAGGGCAGCTAGGGCTTTAGCCTCGGACCCTTAGGGGCCTCATGTACATAATATGACAATAAAAAACAACCGTTCTCTCAAAGAGAAAAACTGTTCCCTTTTTAAATTAATCTAAATATGATTTCTGACAGTTGTTTTAAGTTAAGAACATAAAATAAAAACGATTAGGTCGTTGGACTTCCGCTTTGAACGAAGTTGCTTCCGTTGAATATTATGGATTGATTAACAGAAACAATAAAATAAATTAACAGCGTTTGAAAATAATTAAATGACACTCACAAAAGTGTTATTAAAAATTCCGTATGATTATTTTCATAGTATATATTGGCGGATGAAAATATGGGCCACCTGATGGTAAGTGGTCACCACCAGACAGACAACAGCGCTGTAAGAAGTACTAACTATTTCTCACAACAGCAATCTTGGAAACTAAAATGTTATGTCCCTTATGCCTATAGTTACACTGACTCACTTACCCTTCAAACTGGAACACAAGAACAATGAGTCTGTAGTTTGATCGGATATCTGATGAGTGAGTGATACCTAACCAGACAATTAAAAAGAATTAAAACAATAACAAAAATACATTTAAATAATATGAGACAGCCTTATAACATCTAATGAGAAAGAGGGGGAAATTTCGCTCGGAGGGGGCAAGATGCTTTTAGCTTACGTGGCGACTCTACTTCTTTTCCCCTTATACTTTAATCCAGTGCTGTTCGAATGAACAATCAAAGTATAATGAAAAGATTTATTCTATCTTAATAAGACACTCCGTGTATCTCAGCTTCATGTTTATACATGAGTTAATTAACAGGATATTTCGTATATTGTTCTCGTTGTAACAATGGCGAGTGTGTCGCAATTACATTCGTCAGAGTTCCAACACTCGTCTCTCGTAGACGATAATCTGGAATGAGACGATTCTTGGAATCCAAGCACTGAAATAACGTGATAATAAAAATTAAATAAAGAACTCTCGTCTGGAATTATAACTAGATGAAAGATTTGCAGTTAGCCGTTTCGCTGATCTTATTTATCCTAGTAATGTTATAATTGCGAAAGTTTGTGAAAGTGGATGTATGATTGTTACTCTTTCACGAAAAAACTACTTAACAGATTTGGATGAAATTTTACAGTAATATAGGTTATACATCAAAATAACACATAGGCTACAATTTATAATGATTTTATCTAATTTGGTAATAATATAACGATACATATCAAGTACCCGTGTGGTGCCGGGACAATAGCTAGTAATACATATATTATTCTGCCTATTAAATGATCGTCATAAATGTATCTAAATGTATGTCAATTCACTACAATTACAGTTTTAACATGTATATTTAATTCAGTCGGGTGTGATCGGATTTCAGCGTCACACAGTCTGATACATCATAGAGACTTAGGCTTTATATTTTCGCAGGCATAGACATATAATTGACATGATTTGTTAATCGTAAAACTTAATCAATTTTCTAGACTTTATAACCTAAGTAAAAGATCAAAACTCGAATCTTGAAGAGCAATCCCAAGTATATTTGAGTGAATAAACTAATATTAAGCTAAAATGATAATATTGAAAAGAAATTGTATTGAAGATATACAGAAATAGAATGCGTCCAAGGCAAACTCTTAACAATCCAATTAATTCCTGTCATTTCCCCAAAGATTACTTTAATATAATCCATAAAAGACATTCGTTAAAGAACTCCAAAGACTCCATTAATTCAGTAAGCTAAGTGTTATAAAAAGGACTCAATGAATTTCTTTTTCCGCAATCTTATTGCGTAATTTCATTAAAATCCCAAGGATATTTTAAACTTCAGAAGTGTTTATTCTTTTTGTATAATGTAACGATTATTTTTTATGATTATAGTCTTTCACAAATAGGTAATTAAGGTACACGTAGGTCAACTGAAAGTAAATGGTATACCGAGTAAGAAATACTGCTCATTCCTTATTTCACCAATGAGCAATTTGAAACTATACGGTATTATGCCCTTTGTTCCTACAGTTATACTGACACAATTTTTAAACAACTTCAAAAAAAGGAGTGTTCTCAATTCGACCGGTATATATATATATATATAAATATATATATATTTAATAAGGTGTAAGTCCTCAATTACTAGGAGTTAGGAAATAGTTCTTTCAACTTTAATATATGGATTTATACTCCTCTTTGTAGCTTTTATGAAGAGAAGTACAGGTTCACTAAACATTTCTTTTGTTATGTTATTGTTTAGTATATCATGCTCCAGAAGTGGTCCCATATAAGATTTATTGAAATAGGTTCAGCGCTTTTTGAATAAATCAACAAATAACCATTTGTTACATAAGGACTTTTAATTTCTATTTTGAGAAAATAACACTAAAAAGAGAAAAATAAAATATTTTTTCTAAAAAATAACACTGACTTCAAAGTGATCATTAAAAAGCAATGAAATATTTTGATTTAAACACGTATTATTGAAGTCGAACGATTTTGAGTGAAAAACAAAATGTAGAAATATTTACAGACGATCGGTCGATTTCATAAATACGTGTTTAAATCAAATTGTTTTATTACTTTTTAATGATCACTTTGAAGTCGGTGTTATTTTTTAGAAAAAATATTTTTTAACAAAACAAATATAACCCAAACGGGCTTACAGAAAGCCCTTCCACCAAGTAGGTATCATATATTTATAAAAATATATGTATTTAAATCCTTCGTATTCTGAATATGATTGCTGTAATTCTTTGCTTACATGATTACGTAAATAAATATTTATTTACAAGCATCAACGGAATTTACCAAATGTTCGACTAAATACAAGATATAAAATACGAAGATTTTCTTGCTACAGAGAAAAAAAATATAACGAATAGCGGCGCTTAGGATATCAGACATTGAATAAGTAAAATATTTGAAGACATCTCGTTCGGTATTTTATCGAATACAAATATCCTTTTCTGGTGTACAAAAACACCAAAACATGTTCGATCATGTATCACACGACAGGAAAATTATTACGTTGTATTTGGGTGAGTCCATTTCTAAAGTAATATATGTATTGCTTTTCAATTACTTATGACTTTGTATTTTTAAATGTTAATATGAACTACTGAGTTTCTTGCGTGTTCTTCTCGGTAGAATTGCATTTAGAACCGGTGGTAGTTTCCCTTAATATACCTTGTTAAATGACGATTGAAAAGTCAACTGTGAAAGCCTACTTGAATAAATAAAGTTTTGATTTGTTTGATTTATTGTTAAAAATAGTAGTTGTTGCCCGCGGCTTCGCTACCGTTTAATTTGTCCAGTGTTAGGTATAAAAAAGTAATATAGTACATTTCCTTCCTCGAAATTCAAGCTTGCTTCAGACCTAATTTAATTACATTCGGTGCAGTGGTTTGGTCCTTAAAGAGCAACAGTCAGAGACTTTTGTATTTTTAATATTAATGCATATTGACGCTAAAAATATATGATTAAATTACGTAAATTCAAAATATTTATATTATATTTTTAAAGAGATTTACTTTTTTTTATTGTATTGTTTGCAACTGTTTGCAATTCTACGGAAAGTCATCAACAATTACCTTACTACGAAGTTGTATCATTTTTTATTGACAAGTGAAGGTAATTAAAGAAGAATCTCTTGTTAGTTTTCTGTTGTTAACTTTGATTTTTTTTATTATTTATTAATATTTATTTCTCTTCCTGCGTCGCCCGTGATTATTGAAGTGTTATTAAATAAACATATTTGACCTATACACTAAATATACTTAGACCAGGGCAATCAGTAAATAATTATTTGAAGCTTAAATTTTATTATCATCGAACCGATTGTAGATTTTAAACAATCAATAAGCTTCTATATTTAATGCAGAGTTTAATTTAGACACTGCCGAACTTATATAAATCCGTATGAGACAATTTGAGATGAATGAAAAATATGAAGAATGAGAAACCGTAAATTTCATGCTATACAAATTAATTATCACTAGCGATTCATCCCGGATTCGCACGGTTGCAATGCTCATACTGAATATACTGAGTGTCTTACTATGTTCAGAATTTTTCAGCCATTCTCTACTATAATGTGCATGTATTGTACATACCTATAAACCTTTCTCTTGAATCAATCTACCTATTAAAAAAACGCTTCAAAATCTGTGGCGTAATTTTAAAGATGTAAACATACATAGGGACAGACAGCGGTAAGCGACTTTGTTTAATACCAGACAAAATATATACAAGTCATAGCCTCGTAACAGTAGAAGGAAGAAAATAAACATATTGGCGATATATTTCTCAGGAAGAGCACCAATAGTGTAAGTAAACAATCCCCTGACATCGACACTCTTATGCCTTCCTATGTAAGTTGGCAAGTGTACCTATGAAGGTCAGGCCACTATGTTCGAATAAATCTTTATATGCCAATACACAATAACTTAGTACTTTTTTTTTAAGTGTTGATCAATAAGGTTTTATATATTAATTTTAATAATTCGTATATTTTTTTTACTAATAGTATTATGTGAGCCGAGATGGCCCAGTGGTTAAACATTCACAAAAACAACATTTCAAACATAACATTTAAACATTTAACCGATGATTGCGAGTTCAAACAATTGAATGTTTTATAATTCACTTCAAGATCGGTGGTGAAGGAAAACATCGTGAGGAAACCTTCATGTGTCTAATTTAATAGAAATTCTGCAACATGTATATTAAACCAAGTCGCATTGGAACAACGTGGTGGAATATATTCCAAAAAAAATATCTTCTCAAAAGGGAGAGAAGGCCTTAACCCAGCGTGAAATTTACAGGCTGTTGTTGTTTGTTTTATATAAAAAATACAAAGAGTAAAGATAATGAGGTTATGTTTTGCTCAATATCACAACGGAGAACGGAAGAAAAGTTTAAGATATTTTTATTTGTTTTTCAAACTCTTTTTATTCAGATTCCGAGGCTAAGAATGATTTTAGTATTCGTTATGTGACGACTTCTGATACAACAACAAGGAAGCAAAGCAAAAATAATTCACACTAGAACAGTTCGACAACCTTCGTAAATAATCGATTATTTATTTCTCCGAAGCTGGCATCGATTGATGCGAACATATCGAGTGATTCGATTTAAGCTGAGCAATTGATTATCCGTAAGAAGGGAATATGATAAAAAAATCGATATATTAATGATTAAATCGATTTTCGAATACTTCAATTTAATCGAATGCCTTTACGACGGTTTAAACCTTTCAACTTAGTTCTACTATAAAAAACTCGCAGTTTATACGGAAAGTTTTTAATATCTGATAAAATGTTTTGAGATATTGTTTGATAAACCATGAAATAAGCACTTAACCTTAAATATAATCATGACAGTTATCGGCGTACATTTTCGACGACCGTGGTCGAGTAGTGTGTACACCGGTTTTCATATCGCCACTCCTAGGTCTCGGGTTCGATTCCCGGCCGAGTCGATGTAGAAAAAGTTCATATTTTTTCTGTTTTGTCTTGGGTCTGACTGTTTGTCGTACCGTCGTTACTTCTGATTTTCCATAAAACAAGTGCTTTAGCTACTCACATTAGGATCAGAGTAATGTGTGATTTTTTCCAATATATATTTATTTTACTCATTGAAAAGGCGTTTTACTTGATAATAAATACAACTTACATCTTATGACGACCTCCGTGGTGGAGTGGTGTGTACACTGGTTTTCATGGGTACGCTACTCTGAGGTCCCGGGTTCGATTCCCGGCCGAGTCGATGTAGATTACCATTAGTTTTCTATGTTGTCTTGAGTCTGGGTGTTTGTGGTACCGTCGTTACTTCTGATTTCCATAACACAAGTGCTTCAGCTACTTACATTGGGATCAGAGTAATGTATGTGATGTTGTCTCATATGATATATTAATATTATTATTAATATGATGATATGATATTATTATATTATACATTAATTATTCTATTATACAGCTTCAATTCTTCTTGCTTTGTTCCGGTTAAAAGGGTCAGAAAGCCAGTGCATTTCGTCGTTTTTCCTGCAAAAGTCGGCATGTGTATCTTTTTTTTTTTATTGCTGTGTCGCTTTAATCATTATTTCAAACGCACGAACTGTAAATACAGTTTTCTCATTACTTCTATAGTTTAAAAGTTTACAAATTTAGCTATGCGATATACAGACATTGAAATTTCCATGCAACGACGCGAGCAACGACAATTTGCAGTAAAGTAAAGTAAAAAAAAATGGCCGATTATGTCAACACACGTTTGCCTTCTTAATGAAATTAAAAAAATTTCTCTCAAAATAATATGTTAACCTGATTGATATATTTAAAAGTGTTAATATTATAGTAAGATTGTATTAACGTTGTATTTTAATAAAGTAGTGACGAGATAAGCTTTCGTCGCACTTGTCGTGAGCGGATGTCGCATATTAAATTCCATACTTTGAAACCAAAAGAATGTCTTCGTGTTTTAGTAATCTGGCAACATTTAAGATTGAAGATTATATTAATAACATTGCATATTTTTTTAAAAATGTTCTTTTTTCAAAATAATTTATTTATTTTCAGCTAGTGTTCGTATTTTTCGAACATTTTTTTTTCGTTTTCAAATTTCTCATATACTCGGGTTATTCTTTCCAAATTTCATGATTCTGGAACAATGGAAAGTACCGTATAGGTTTTGTTACCCTATGCGTATTGTAATCATTACATAAATGACATAGCTTCAATTATTCCATCAATTTAACTATCAAATCAAATCAAAATAAGCTTTATTCGAGTAGGCTTTTACAAGCACTTTTGAATCGTCATTTTACAAATAATTAAAGCTACCACCGGTTTGGAAAGTAGATTCTACTGAGAAGAACCGGCAAGAAACTCAATAGTTACTCTTGTTATACTCATGTTACTTTGATACAATTATTTAAATTAATATATCCTGCTCGCTAGCTCCAACAAACCGCAGACTTCTGTATTTGGTATAAATTTCTTTAAACCTGAACGCGTTATGGAAAAACAGATGAACGATGAAGAGATCTTATAAGGGTTCCTTAGAGATACGTAACCCTAAAAATAACGACAAAAAAAGGAGACAAAAGCCATAACTGTTACGTATCTGCGTATTATTATTAGTACAAATAGATTATGTATTCGAAACAGTTTATCAATACTGTCCACGAAAACAGCTTAAAATGATAAATAAACGAAGTAGTTTTGAAATCTTGTCTTTGAATAAAACGTGATTATTAAATGACCATATATAGCGTCCTGAATCTATGAATATAACTCACCAATACCATATAAAAGAAATTGAATGTATCCGTAATGGCATTTACAAGAACTGCGTTCATAAACATCGAGGAGAGCTATTTATATACCTTCTAAATATGTTTTAGGAATAAATTTCGGCGTCGATATTATTGAGAACGAACATTTATATCAACGGCGCTTATATTTTGTTGAATAAAATTACAATAGTCTGTTAATATGCGAAGGGCCTCACTCCTTGAGGGGGTTTGGAGCCTTTTCCATCACGTTGCTTTTTCCATCAACGCGGGTTGCTGAGTACACATATAACAGAAATTCAACACGAGACAACACGTACAGCCTGTAAATTTACCAAAATTGACTAAAATGCCGTTGTCATTAGATATGTAAATGTAGATGAAATAAAATACAAATTAAACACGTGAAAATGAAGTGTCACCTGTATGGATTTGAACCCGCAATCATCGGTTAAAATTCACGCGTTTTTACCACTGAGCCAACGCGGTGGTCTCTTTGTTGAATAAAAGATGTTAAAATACAGATAACTCAAGACATTCTCGCAACTTAGCCTTGTTAAAGGTTTATGATATTTATATACGAACAAAAATATTTTCGTGTATTTTATACGTAAGTGAAGAAACCAATTATTTTGAAAACTTGGAACTGATATACGGCTGTTTTCAATTGTAATAATAATACTAAATATGTCTGCTATGGAAAAGGTTGAAAGTAATGACTTACTTTACATTTAATCTCCGTATTTTGTTTTGAAACATGTATTACAAACGACGCGTCCAAAGTTTATCCTGACTTAATTTATAAATGTGAAGGAGCCATTTTTATTTGCTTGTTTTTGTTAATTATTCAACTGATCATCATACAAAGAAAATACGCCATGTCAGAGGTACAGATAGCTGAAAATGAAAAAGATACCCCACCCCCTCTAGTGGGTCGAAGCTGCGGCCGGAAACTAGTAAAATATAGAACTATATAAAAGATAATAATATTTTGAAGCGATACTCGTGTGAATATTTTTTTTATTATTATTATCGTCATTTTTTTAAACATCATACATCCCTATACAGGGAATAAATACTTAGTATACTATTCGGACGACAAATGGACCGCCTAGTAATAAGTGATCACTACATACACTACAAGCATTGGCTTAATGTAACCATTCCTAACATCTCCAAAGCAGTAATACTCTGTAGTGTGTGCGATCTATTTCTAAAATATTATATATACGAGTGCGCTTTTCGCTTATCTTTTAATATATACCTATTGTCAAAAATCTTGTCGAGATGGCCCAGTGGTTAGAACTCGTGCATCTTAATCGATGATTGCGGGTTCAAACCCAGGCAAGCACTGCTGATTCATATGCTTCAGTTGTCTTTATAATTTATCTCGTGCTCAGCGGTGATGGAAAACATCGTGAGGAAACCTGTATGTAACAAATTTCATAGAAATTCTTCTATATGTGTATTCCGCCAACCCGCATTGGAACAGCATGGTGGAACATGTTCGAAACCTTCTCCTCAAAGGGACAGGAGACCTTTAGCCCAGCAGTGGGAATTTACAGGCTGCTGTTGTTGTTGTCAAAAATCTTAATTGAACTTTCCATTAACATCTTATCCTTTTCTTTTCTTTCGATTTCGAAATCGAATTCGAATTCGAAAACAAATTACCCCGTTCTATTAATGGAAGATGTGTAAACGGAATCTCATTCAGCCGCTGTTTGAACTGCCTCTAGTTATTTGTAAGGCCAAATAAGCTAGCTACAACACGCTATTTATTTGCGTATTCCTATTTCAGCTTTATTTACGAGTAAAATAATATTTCATGTAATAAACATTTTTACAAGCCGCTAGATTAATGAATAGTAATTTGTATTTACAGAAAACGCTTTAAATTAATATGTTATTTATTTTTATAATGATTTATAGTTTTGTGATAAATAAATTAATTTTATGTTATCGTTTATTTTTTTCACATTCTGTAAATATAAATCAGTCAGTCAGTTATCTATTAAAATAAGTCGTAGACTTTTCTAATTATTTTTTTATCTGTGAAAATCGTTTTAAAGATAAATTTATTGTTTTTAATTCTTTATTAATTGTATTGTATGGTATTGTCCACCAACGTGGAAAATATGATGGTATGTCCTCATTCCTGTAGGACACTATTTCACTTAAGCTTAAGACGAGAACACAAAAATAATAAGAAATGCTGTTTGACAGTAAAATGAGCAATGAGTATTTATTTACCCAGACAGACAAAACCATAATCCAGATTAATAATTTGTGACAATAAAATTGAACTAAAAATATTAATGAAATTATTAATGTTACTTATCTATTAAAAAGATATGTGTTCTTGGTAATTTTAGATATATTATAAATGTCGTACCCGGACAGAATCAATAAGTAATAAATAAAATATTACCAAACTATACGGCTGTACTAAAACTGTACCCTAAAATAATATACATGTTTCATATAAACGTGTTATAGGCTTTTACGTTAGTTCAAAAAAACAATACCTACCCATATCATATTGTGATGTAGAGAAACGATGGCTATACGCCAAAGTAATCTTTGTTTTCAAAAAAAACTTTTTGGTAACAAAATTTAATACAAATAAAAAAAAGTTGAAAATAAAAAATATACCACACGCTCTTTCAAAATATTACTTTTACATTAAAAAAGAAGATTATTTATTGCGAGCAACGTGTTTGATTAAAACGTCAAGTCAGATATTTATATTTAGTACAAAAAGAATCCTCGTATTAATCGTATTTTAAACCGGTGCCATGTTTGACATCTTGTCACTTCTCGGGCGTATATTTTAATCTGATACTTTCAGATGGGACTCGAGTCGAGTTTCACAATTTCATACACAATAAATGACTTCCTAGAGCCAGCCAACTTAATTACAACTCCGACTTATTAATCACTACGTCCAGTATTTTTCAATTTCATTCTTACCAACTTAATGCCTATTAATCATGTTTAGGAAAAGACTTCGAAATAATTTATTAAGACTTGTGCCTCATTTTCTTGGATGTTTAATTTCAGTAATCATTTCGCGTGAAATTAAAACAAAGATATTAAATCTATCTCACATTCTTACGAAATATTCGTCAAATTATTTCATTTAAAATCGTTGATAAATCACTTTTAATGTGTTATTTCTTATTGCAAGATAAAACCGCGATTAACAAGACTTATTACACGATCACACAAGATCATCTGCGTGCTGTGGCATTTAAACAAGATACAAGTGTAAGCTAAAATCAATGCCAAATAAAAAGTATTTGAACTAATAAGATCGAATATTGAATGTATCGGTTTTTATTGCGAAATAGTAATAGTACGTAATTGTAGCGGACACGTAGCTCAGCAGGTAAGTGAAGTTATACAACTGAGTGCAGAAGTCGAAGAGTAACTTATAATTGTTTGTTAATATAAGTACAATTCACATGAACGGGTAATAGTCGAGCAGCGTACAGCGCTCACACCGGTCGGCGAATGTGGAGCACGCGGCGGTTAGCGGCGATGCCTTCAACAAAAAATCAGTGTAAGCTCCACACGAAGGCGTTACGGTCGCGCGCTCGCTACCGCCGACTCTCGCACCGCGACCAAACTGTCGAACGTACTCGTAAACTTACCGCCTACTTTAATTTAATTTCGGAACACCGGGAACTCGTTCCTTAAACACTTGATTGTACTTAAAGATCTAGAAAGTGTTAATTTAAAGTGAATTGTGTCATTTTTTAGGTTGATGTGTAAGTTAGCAACATATGGCTGTGACCGGTCGTTAGTTAGGCTGATTGGTCGTGCCGCCTCTATGATAGAATGATAGGCAAGCACGTGTGTTATCTATTGCTTGCTGAGGTTCGACATTCACCTATTTTGTCGTTGTATTCTATAAACGAACTGAGCATGTCAAAATATACATACAGCAATTACTCTAAGTCAGTCTTAATTTACGACAAATAGCATCGCATTATAGCTGACAATTATATATTTGACAACGTTATCTTTTATAGATATCTGTAATTGTAATAGATATGCGTATAGTCTTAATTATTATGAAACAAAACAAAACTTTTTGCATAAAAACTTCATGGACATGACGCTTAAGATTATTTTTTTTATTTTTAGATAAGCTTGTAGTGTCTTAAACAAGGTTGGACAAACGTTTCAAAGCGACAATATTTAATAATCTTGATGAACCTTATTGGTGAACGATGTAGATTATAAATAATAAAATAAAAAATAAAATCTTGGAGACAGCATCCGTTATATTCCATACAGGACGTATAAATTGAATTCTATATTGTCGTAGATATAATAGTCAGTTAATCAATGTAAAATATTAATCTATATTAATATTATAAAGAGGAAAACTTTGTTTGTTTGTTTGTAATGTAATAGATAGATAGATTTAAAAAAATCTTTCACCATTTGAAAGCTACATTATCTACGAGTAACATAGGCTACATTTTTATTTTGGAAAAAATAGGGTTCCATAAGATATTTAAGTTTTTAGTAACCAGTGTATTTTACCGGTTCTTCAATTAATATGACGTTTGAAATCTGATAAGGATAAGGATAATCTGAAAGAGCTTTAATAGAATATTAAATTTGATTTGGTTTGATGAAAAAAAATTGATATGCAAAATATGAAAAGATAACCTTTATCACACCGTAACATAACCATCGCGTTATCTCAACAAAGGTTATCCAGCCCATAAATTCAGCAATAACGGTACCAGTGTGAAAAGTTCGCCATAATAAACACTACAATAAAAAACGAAATAAAATAAAACAGTCAATGTTTTCTGAAATACACATACAAAAAGGATTACTGAACAAAGATTAAATTCTATTTATGAACTTTACTTTTTTATTTTGTTTGCTGGCTATAGACTAACTTTAGAGTTATTGGTAAATAATTAAAAGAGAAAAATCATTATTTTCGAACTCATATACGATTTTGATAAAGAATTTGACAACTCACTGAATATGAATATATTTTAATCCGAATATTGGGTTGTCTTAATAACTCTTTTTAGTAATTTAAAAAATATATATCGTCGAATAATAAATTGAACTAAAAGTTAGGGCCATATTAAGCTTACACAGATTGATAATTAATAAAATAAATATTACACTAAAATGACATACTTAAAAATACAAAGAGTTATTAAACATACTTGGGGATTCACACTCATTAGATTGTACCGCCCAACAACTATTTGATTTTGTTGTGTTCCAGTTTGAAGGATTAGTGAGCCTTCTGGTAAATAAAATTTAAATATCAGTCCATGTAAATGGCTAGCAGCTGGTTTGACTCGAATAAAAAACATTTAATTGTTTTAATTACCGTTGAAGAGTAAATTTAAGTCGCTAAGAAGTTCAATCCAATAAAGGTAAACATTATTAAATACTCATTCATTCGTCCAGGTCATTTAAAATAAAGCCCGAAAATGTGAATATCAAAATTATTTTATCTAAACTAATATCACCAATTTAAAAAAAAAAACTAAAGAATAACAAATGAATGACGATTTTGATGCAAACGGTTAAAGTTGTCAAATCTTCGGAACAATGGTGTGATCTTAAACACTTCAGTATAACATGCATTTATTTCTTAAAATGAACCACATGAATCAATATTCCATCAGTGAGCCGAAGTCTCCTCTCCCTTTCATGAGAAGTTTTGTAGTATATATATTCTAAGCTAACATCCAGTATTGGAATTGAATTCAGTATATGTACCTTAACTCACCATAACACCCTTTTGCACAAAGCAAATTACACACACAAAATTTCTATGATACTGGATTTTAACCCGCATTTATCGGTTAGAATCATATGTTATAACCACTGGACCAAATCGAGCAATAAATATTTTTTATTAATTTCATAACACAAGTCAATTACAAGGCCCATTAAATTGTAGGTCAATATACATCCGTTCTCATCACATTAGTCACGATTTACTTACACTTGGTACATATGTACTATATTATTGCTATGTATTACAATATATAACGCTGACAAGTATATATAATACTGGATATTGTCTACTGAGCGTTAAATGCCTCTTAAGTTTGCTTGTAAACTATTATCAGATAGACTTGACTTAAGATTACTCTCCGTGATATAATTTATGTCAAATCCTATCTCTAAATTATGTACAAGCTCTGCTTACAATTACTAATTAACAGTTATAATATAAATTAGCATTGGTTGACAAAAGATTACTTAATAAGTGCCGCCGAAAGAAACTCAGCTAGTTTTTCTTGGTATAATTCGACATTGCTTACAATTTTCACAGTAACAAAATACAGTTGATAGTCGATCAGGATGGCGTCAAGGGAACGTTATAACATAATTGATAGTTCTTTCTTCGTTAAGAAAAAAAAATGTATTATTTAAAAATTAATGAAGATTATTACCAAGGGTGGCGCCAGGCTGCCGCCCAAAAAATCCTATCAAATACATTTTCTTGCAGTGTTATAAAACATAGCGCCGAGCCCAAAATAAATGTAAGGGTTGATGATTTAAAGATTAGAGGGTAAATGACAATTTGAAAGTCTACTGAAGTTTGGGGAGATCTGGGAACAAGTATCCTGGTTACTTACGTGTTCTTGCCTTTTCGCCTAACTCTTAAGTAGCTCTTAAGTACCAGATCTAGAACATATGTATGTTTTGACAAATCCTTCGTAGTTTAAACCAGGTGTATCAAACCTTTTGATACAAAGCTTTTAAAAGGTAATTTTAATATTAACAATATTCATTCTTAACATTAGCTATATCATACGAAGCTAACGTTTCATCATATAGAACTAGACTTGTAGTCTACTACTTACTAGAAATTACGCTCGACTACGCTTCTACAACTACTCTTTAGAAACAAGAAATATTTATTGTAATAACAATATTATAACGAAAAGGCTTTTTTTATCTATATAAAGGCCAACTTATTAAAAATAAAAAAAAACTTCAAACATTGGCGCCATATAAAACATGAACCATTTCTTATAACACCAACACTCCACCAACTTTGGAAACTAAAATTTAATTTAAATTAAAAAAAGCCACAACAATATTATTGTTTCGTGGTATCATATGCATATGTGTTGCACATACCCAAACGGTATTGCACATCCCAGCACTAAATAATAGTCATGAAATATATTTTGTTAATAATTGTTGTCACACATAATTTATATGTATTATAAATATTAACATTAGGTAGCTAGTTACCGAATTTTATATATAAAGAATTCCGAATGACGTAAAGCTAAACCCTAGATCATTCACACATCACTAGTCTACATATGTCCGCCTGCCACAGCCTATTTTATCTTCACTAGAAGACAATTGAAATTGGATACTCATAAAGAGTTCGTTGACCCAATTAGGGATGAACATTCAACATTACACAGTAATGAATTCCGATAAAGTATCTTTCTAGAGCAACTTATTGCGTAACCATACAAGGACTTTTAAGGTTATGTATATTATGAAAATCTGAAAAATAACATTATATTGACGACCTCCATGATCGAGTGGTGTGTACACCGGTTTTTATGCGTACGCCACTCCGAGGTCCCGGGTTCAATTTCCGGCCGAGTCAATGTAGATTATCATTAGTTTTCTATGTTGTCTTAGGTCTGGGTGTTTGTGGTACCGTCGTTACTTCTGATTTTCCATAACACAAGTGCTTTAGCTACTTACTTTGGGATCAGAGTAATGTATGAGATGTTGTCTCATATTTATTTACTTATTTATTAAAAAAATATATAATGAAACATTGAGTCCTTTACTATATACAAATAAGAATTAAAAATAGTTACTGTATAAAGCATGTAAGGAATGGTGGCAAAAATGTAAGCGTTTCCCCGTTGAATCGCAATTGCGATCCTCTTGGGGGAAAATGAACCAACCCTCTTGTCACCAGTGGAGGCAATAAGGCGAGGTGTTATATTTACTGAAGCTTTTTGCAATAAATAAAAACACACATATAACGATACTATTTAATTTTTTTTTCGTTATGTTCATACACTGGACCAATATGTGTTTTATATCGAGATTATACGAAACCAAAATTTATATTCGAACCGCACTCTATTGCTGACTGTATGTATTCTTGTCGAGATGGCCCAGTGGTTAGAACGCGTGCATCTTAACCGATGATTGCGGGTTCAAACCCAGGCAATCACCGCTGTTTCATGTGCTTAATTTGCCTTTATAATTCATACCATGCTCAGCGGTGAAGGAAAACATCGTGAGGAAACCTGCATGTGTCTCATTGGATCGAAATTCTGCCACATGTGCATTCCACCAACCCCCATTGGAACAGCGTGGTGGAATATGTTCCAAACCCTCTCCTTAATGGCAGAGAAGGCCTTATGTCAGCAGTGGGAAATGTACAGGCTGTTTCTTTACTTTACTACATACTTTTTTATCTATTCTTGGCTGTTTTAACCGACTTCTTAAGAAGGATGTTATCAGTTCGACATGTATATATGCAACATAATTAGAATTGAATTATATTTGAGTATGGTGATTCATTCAGGCTTCCAAGCACGTGTGCCAAATTTCGTAAGTGTATGTTTGTCCAAGAATTTCTCGGAAACTAAATGTCAAATTGAGATGATCATTTTTAATTTAAGTTAGGTGAACTTCAACTTAGGGAACAATGTAAGTTTCATTAAAATCGGGCGACTATATCCGTAGATATATGTTTTTATTTTTGGGTCAGTATTGTTTCTAATCTTGAAAGATTTATTTTTATAAATTATTTAGCATTACATTCAACAAAGAATAAAATCGTTTGTCCGTTCCTGTATAAAGTCGCGTCAAAACGTGATTGCGGTTAGTTGTTTAAGCGTAAAAAATTAACTTTCACATTTATAATATTTGTTATACAGCTTATAAACTACTTGAAAGAATCAGGAATGGCAATGTTTATTTAAAATGATAATCTTGATTGATGCGTTTTTTATACCTCATTAGACAGTATAAAACAAAGTCGCTTACCGCTGTCTATCCCTATGTATGCTTAGACGTATAAATATTCATATAACGGATTTCGATGCGCTTTTTTTAATATACAGATCGGTTCTAGAGGAAGGTTTATGTGTATAACACCTGCACAATATTGTAGAGAGACACTGATAATTTTAGAGCTTTTAAAGTAATGTATATACTGTATATACAATACAATAAATGAAAAAAATACAAATACACCTGACTGTACCATAGTTCGCTTACCACTAATAAAACTATACTGAATATTACTGTATGTCGGTAGAATATATAATGAGTGTGTTTCCTACCCAGATGGGCACAAAGCCCTATCACGACTTAAATAAAGATAGCTCATGTGGCAAGTAAGATAGCTACGCTATCGACAAGTAACATAGGCTGTAATTTATAATCCCAGTATGTGGTCATCTTTTAACTGTAATCACTAACTTAAGTCCATACTAGCGAAGTCTTGGGTAAATATAGTATAAATGTTGATTTTGAAAATAATAATATAGAAACTCATTTGTTTATTATAGAAATTTCGCAAGTAATATACTCCCTATAGGGAAGACAATTATTTACTTACAAGCTGTGCCCGCGACCTTGTACGCGTTTGAATTTAACAAAAAATATATATTGTTGTAGCCTAAGTTACTCTCTATTATATCAGTTATCTTACAGCGAAAGTCCCGTCAAAATTGGTTCAGTTGTTCCAAAGATTAGATGGAACAAACAGGCAGACAGACTGACAAAAATTATTAAAAAAATATTTTGTGATATGTACCGTGTATTATTAATACATATGCATTGAGTAAAAGGGCTATTTTAATATTACAAACAGATACTCCAATTTTATTATTATATACTTAAATATGATAAAAAACTCATATCATAGTTTTATCGCGAATACTTTTATTCAGACTTGAAGCTCTAGGGATGACTCAAGAAACAGTTTAGCAGCTACACGTTTTACAGACAAACAGTTTGCCATAGAATTTTACCAAGTGAATTATGTAATTACTTTCATGCAATATGTAATCTGTAATACTTGTTAGATTAGAATAAAAATCTTTTAAAACTTAATTTCGTCATTTATTTATTTTCGTTCATCGTGACACAACTTTTTTTATAGTATAGGGGACAAACTTGAAGGTTCCGAAGTCGTAAAAAATATATTATTCAAGAAAAAGCATATTATTCAATACAAGATGTTATAGATGATAAAAAAGCGTGGAGCTAATATCTGTTGACTTCCACGCAGGATATATTAATTTAAATAATTGTATTTAACTAACATGACTTTGTATTTTTAAATGTTAAAAAAGAGTAACTACTGAGTGTCTGGCCAGTTCTTCTCCGTAGAATCTACTTTCCGAACTGGTGGTAGCTTCACTTAATTGTAAAATGACGATTCAAAAGTGCTTGTAAAAGCCTACTTGAATAAAGTTTATTTTGATTTGATTTGATTTGATAACGGTTCAGAAAAACCGCCAGCGAAAGCTGGTTTCACAGAGTGAGACAGAAAATGTCTGAAAATCGCATTGTTGTGGATTTACGGACATCTAGGAAGTGCGGGTGAAACTTGAAGTTTAGGTATTAAAGTGGGAAAATATTTCACCAAATTTTTTAACAAGTTCACTATCATTGTCATTTACTTTTTACCATAGTCAGTCAGTCTTGTCTATCTCTAGTAGTATTCCTATAATTCCTGCAAGTAAAATTGCAAACGTCACCAGTGATATAATCCATCCATCACTTTTTCCGCCTTCTCCCGGTCAATAAGCCATTCTTTCATACGTATTATGACATTCATCGTACATGACATGCCAAATATAGTCAATTAATCTCATCTGAACGATATCGTCACCGAAGATGTGTAAGAACTTTGATCCATTCAACCAAATAATATTCGTCAATGAATATAAGTCGCTATTCGCTGTTATCGTAATAAAATTTATAATTTAAATATTTATTTGTAAGACTTAAAAAAGTCACGCCCAAATCATTTTTAAATTTATAAATGATGAACAAAATGTGCAAAGATTTGCGACAACAAATTACAAGTGTTTGCACAATTTAAAAAAACAATTAAATACTTAATTTTATTACTATAAAATGTAAGAACGTATTATTTATAAATGACTGATTATGGTCTATTTAAGACATACTATTAGGAGGATAGAAGTCAATATATACACGATATTTTATCGGCTCCATTCCGTAATTAATATTTACTGAACGTAACGAAGAAAGGAAAGAATAGGAAAATATATCAAATGGCCATGTTTGAATAAATTTTAAGAGAGGAAGACAAACGAAATAATTAACAAGGCTACCTTCCTCCTTGTTCCTTAGACTTGGGAACTAGTCTGCAAGTATCACATATTCCAGTGCCCCATCCGTAATCCGTAAAAGTCGCATTCTCTGTCCCTATATCCCTTTGTATGCTTAAATCTTTAGAACGTTGGATTTTGATGCGGTTTTTAAAATAGATAGAGTGATTCAAGGGGGAGGTTTTTGTATATAATACATGGATAATATAGTAAAGAAACACTGACAGTTTTAGAACTTTCTCATGGGATGTCGTAATTAAACAAATTCTGTAGTATTTTTAGTGTCAGTATTGCAACCGTGCGAAGCCGGGGCGTGTCGCTAATATTTCAAAAAAATCTGCAAAATTTTTAACTGCTACAAAACTGTTGGTGTTTTGTTTTCGCTTCATCATAAAAGGAGTGGCTGTAAACGGCTGGGGCTATGAAGTCCAAGATATATTCTAATCAGACTATCGCATCTAGATGCTTATATCTCGTTGATTTTGGGCAATGAATTTATGCAAGAATTTATGTAAGAATTTTATTGCATTATTGGAGTAGTTCCGTAGTTAAGTTCGGGTTGTCAGTGTGATATTCTTTTGTAAATGCAATTTTGCTTTAATCCGAAAAAGTATGACCTAGATTTTACTGTCACTAGATCCAAAAGAATGTATAAAAGTTCAGCTCTGTGATTTCTGTGGAACGAGTTTAAAATTCAAGCAAGACATGACATACGCAATAAGTGAAGCTAATAATAATTTTAAAAAATAAAAATACAACAGGCTATTTGACAATGCGGAAAATAGAGTGTCAGTTATATTATGTATATAAGTATATTATGAGTTTAAAAATGGTTATTTACTAACGAAATATGAAAATAATACATAATTTATTCAAAAATAAAAATGCATTTTTTAAACGTTTGTCACGTGACACAAAAATCTCCTTATTGGCCGGGCTTATGATGATGTCACTTGCTTGCTTTTCTACTATACGTCCCACAGATTAAAATACAGGTAAATGTTCGTCACCGACCCCAATGCAGCGCTATATTGTCCAAGTAGCGTTTTCGCAGGCTATTGATAATTTTAAATTTATAATAAAATATTTTTCGGCAAAATAAACTAGAAATAAAAAAGAACAACTTTTACTGGGCTCCTTAACCTTTACTAAACAATATAAAATGGATTTTAAAAATCATCCAAATAGCCTATTGCATTTCAAAATGGTTATTATTTTAAATATCGCAACAAACTTTGTGTATCACTTACCGTTATAAAAGTTATGGCTTAGGAAGACTGGTTTAAAACTCACAAGTATTCCGGTTCACTTTATTAATGCTTTATTTATGATCTCAATAAAATTCTCAAGTACTTATGTAAAAGTGAATCGTCCTATCGCTCGGTAACTTGTTTCAAGTACTTTAGCATTCTCGTGAACTCCAGTGCACTGGCAAATTCGTTTTCGTGGAAACGTGAATAGGCAATTCTATATATTTTGATCACGTCTTGTCCTTTGGGTTTTGGCCAAGCGTTTTCACTTGATTCGACCTTTTTGAACGAACTTGTGATGAAATACGAAAATTTTACGAATCGATTCCCAAAGGTATATTCGAATATTTTTCACGGATCTTCAATCAAATGTTGATAATAAAATAAAAGTAAAGTAAAGTAACAGCCTGTATTATTCATCCATTAAGGGTTTAGAACATATTCCACCACGCTGTTCCAATGCGGGTTGGTAGAATGCACATGTGGCAGAACTTCAATAAAATTAGACACATGCAGGTTTCCGCACGATGTTTTCCTTCACCGCCGAGCAAGAGATGAATTATAAACACAAATTAAGCACATATGTATAATGGTGCTTGCCTGGGTTTGAAACCGCAATCATCGGTTAAGATGCACGCGTTCTAACCACTCGGCCATCTCAGCTCATAATAAAATACATGAAAGTATTTATTTTAATTACTGGTATTGACTTAACTTTTTTTATCGTGCATCAATTGTTTATGCCTTGCAACTATCTAAACGGCTTAGTTGGAGAAAGTAACAAAAATATTGTAAGTAATTAATGTCAGGAGTTGGACAGTTATATAATCTGCATCCGTATGTTGTGAGTTTAAAGAGGATTTTATTCATTTCATTTATTGTTCCATTTTCATTTATAATTCTTTTTACAACGACAATAAATATTATTTTCATATCTCTTTGTAATCAAAATTAAGAGCCTTTAGCCAAAATGGAAGCTCACATTGTTTCTGTCTTTAACCGAAATAAGTACGTTATTTTTTATTTATAATAATATTAATGTGATGTTCAAATTTCAAAGGTATTATAGATATACTACTAGTAGTCACACGCGGCTTCCCTCATGTTTTAGGGTGTTGGTTGTCATGTGTTAGGCAAATAATAATAATAAATTAATACAGATATAATTAGACATAAAAAAAAATTATTAAAACAAAATTCGTGCAAAAAAATCAGGCCGAATTTTAAGTCTCATTCTCATATCACAGATCTCTTATTTTTTTTCTTTTTTTGTGTTCTTAATTCAAAAACTTGACAAGCAGAATCCAGTTCTTCGGACTTTGGTTCGTTTGTAATGACTCTATTACATTTGATCGTTACTTTTCGTCGTTAACTCTTTAACAGGCGCGATGGGCGCATAAAATTTTATATCATTTATGGTTGCAATAATCGTATATTGGAAATACTAAGAGGAATGCGAAATTGTTTCTTTTTAAATTATTTCGTACCGCCGTTTATAAACTCATTCAAATTGATATCATTTTATTTATACTAAACTTCTAATAAAGTATTTATAGCATCATAAACGGTACCTAAGAAAATCACTTGGTATAGGAAAACTAGGATATAATGTTGTCTTAAATTTTCGCGTATATGACACATTGGGATTTGAATCGCGTATATCAATTATTTTTGACATCCCGACGTTTCGAGCACTTTACAGCGTTCGTGGTCACGGGTAGACTCTCGAGTTTTATTCCAAACAAGGATATGTTTAAATTGTATATTTATAATAATTGAAAGAAGCCAAAAACGATACGGTTCTATACTAAAAAAGCTGTACTTACGTTGCAAGTAAGTTACATATGATAATAAAACATCAAAATATTATTACATATTGAGCAGAGATGGCATAGGTCAAATAAACACAACAGGATTGTAGCCCAAGAACTCGTGTTCAATAATAAAGAATACATATACTTTTCTTGTTTTGATTATCATATTCTTTGGATTTTTTTATGGAATAGGTTGGCGAACAAGCCCATGGGCCACCTGATGGTAAGTCGTCACCATCGCCCATAGACAACGACGCTGTAAGAAATATTAACTATTCCTTGCATCGTCAATGCGCCACCAACCTTGGCAACTAAGATTCTATGTCCCTTGTGCCTGTAGTTACACTGGCTCACTCACGCTTCAAAACGGAACACAACAATAATGCGTACTGTTGTTTAGCGGTAGAATATCTGATGAGTATGTGGTACCTACCTAGGCGGGCTTAAATCTTTACTATCGCTTATGAAGAACAATTTTTTTATTTAAAATTAAAGCATATTCAGACTTGTGTATGCAAACGTGTGGCTAATTTAAACTAAAAAACACTGATACTAAATATTGCTGTTTGGCTTTCACGGAGCCTTACCACGATGAGATTGCGTTGTTTTTGATCGTTTGTTCAGCGAATTTTCGGAACAGATTTGAATGATTTGGATAATAATTTAAATTTCTTTTTTTGAGATAGGTCCCGGAAAATAGGGACATTTCCATAGGGAAATACTCTTTTAATAAAATCGTCGAAGACTGTGCTTATTACAGTGACACTGATGAGTACTTCAAAGCTTTTTTTTTTTTAAAGTATGTGTTAATAAACATTTTTAATAACATTTTGAATATGTTTTAGTATGTAATTTAGGTTACACTACCTAACTATAATTAAAATGGCTCACTTATTCTTCAAAACGGAACATAACAATGGCAATACTTTAATATCATGAAATTTACGAGCTTTTGTTACTTTAGAATCAAACCTTATTAAAACAATGTCAGTACTTTTAAAACCGTTTCATTGCTAACATAGTTAAAATCATATAGACATTATAATTAGCATTAAAAGCTCAAATTAGAAAGTACACACGACGGCATACGTGAAATTTCTTACCGTTTTAAAAGTTCAACCTTCATAAATACCGAAAGGAGTTAAATAAATATCAATTATAATTACGTGATGGTATGCAATTCTTTGCTCTGTTGGATACTGAGATTTCGTTTAGGCTTTCCTTTAAACGGTGACACTCGGCAAATATATCGTCGTCTTTATTTAAATTCGATATCATTACCCAACTGAGATGACCAGTGGAACAGGTGAATCGTAACGGATTATGAGTTCAAACCCAGGCGCATCGATATTTTTTTATACTTGTGTTTATATAATTTACTAGTGGTCGAGCTGAGATGGCCCAGTGGTTAGAACGCGTGCATCTTAACCGATGATTGCGGATTCAAACCCAGGCAAGCACCACTATATATATGTGGTTAATTTGTGTTTATAAATCATCTCGTGATCGGCGGTTAAAGAAAACATCGTGAGGAAATCTACATGTGTTTAATTTCATCGAAATTCTGCCACATGTGCATTCCATCAACCCACATTGGAATAGCGTGGTAGAATATGTTCCAAACGCTCTCCTTAATGGAAGAGGAGGCCTTATATCAGCAGTGGGAAATGAACAGACTGTTACTTTTACTTTACTAATAGTGGTCGTCCGCGGTTTCGCTCGTGTCAATGGGGCCCCCATATTAACGGATTGGCGAGTAGACTGAGTTCTGCGGCATTCGCGGTCAAAAAGATTATATTATGTACCGATGTTGATACGGCTCGCTTAGTATATTTCAGTTACTTTCACAGTATAATGTCATACGGTATTATGCTGTGGGGCAACGCAGCCGCTATCCATACTATATTTGTGCTACAGAAGAGGGCTATTCGCGCAATCTATAACCTAGGAGCTAAAGAATCGTTAAGGAATAAATTTAGAGAAATCAAGATATTGACTGTTGCTTCTCAATATATATTCTGCAATGTTATGTATGTACGAAAAAATATTAATGATTTCATGAGAAAATGTGATACTCATAGCATTGGTACAAGGAACAAACACAAACTTGTTACTCCTGTTACTCGACTACATAGAGTCAGTAACTCCTTTGTGGGGCAATGTATACGGTTTTACAACAGGATCCCAGAAAGCGTTCAAAATGCCTCTGTTGCCAAATTTAAGAAAATTATTAAGGAACGCTTGTGTGCAAAAGGTTACTATACAATTAATGAGTTTATGATCGATAGCACACCTTGGGAATGAAACGATCGCCTCCTGGCTATTTTACCTCATATTAAATTGTTTAAATAATATATGAGACAACTAAAAAAAAAAAAAAAACCCGCTGAGTTTCTTTCGCCGGTTCTTCTCAGGTCAGGGTATTTTCTTTTCCGAACCGGTGGTAGTGTTTCAATTGACCATCAATAAGAAAGTGTAATGCTTCAATATTGAATAAAGTTATTTGAGTTTGAGTTTGAATTTGAGTTAGGGTGTTGGTTTGTTCTTTCTTTGAGTTCAAGTTTGCTTCATACCAAATTTCATATAATTCGGTTCAGCGGTTTGGTCGTGAAAGAGCAATAGACAGACAGAGTTACTTTCACATTTATGATATTAATATAGATCTCGAGCTCTATAAAGAAAAAACATTATGGGATTGTCGGATTCAAATTTGCGACATGTGGTTAAAATTCCGAACTTATCAAAAAGTCTTAGTCCAGTAGAGGAATTTCCGCTTTTAAAATTTAAGCTCAATATCATTACCCGAAGCTTCGAATAAATTAATGTTTTTAGTTTGTACATGGGCCGTGATAATGTGGAAATAATGGTGTATTCGAGAATAATGTCACAACTCACAGCCGAGAAGTTTGGAAGTTTAAGAGCAGAGAGATTGATGAAGCTTTGTGTAGCGTCGGGAACTTAACTGGCCACCGAGCTCGGCTCGAAATTAATAGCAGTATTTCAATTGTCTTGTGTCCGTTCCAAACAATACTATTTTTCACAATGATAATTGAATTAACTCTCTATATGATTCTTTATAAATATCTGGAGAGAAGATTTTAAAGCACGTCAATAGCAAAAGATAAAAGCCCTTTGTAACAACAACAACAGCCTGTAAATTCCCACTGCTGGGCTAAAGGCCTCCTCTCCTTTTGGAACATATTCCACCACGCTGTTCCAATGCGGGTTGGTGGAATACACATGTGGCAGAATTTCTATGAAATTTTTCACATGCAGGTTTCCTCACGATGGTTTCCTTCACCGCTGAGCACGCGATGAATTATAAAGACAAATTAAGGACATGAATCAGCGGTGCTTGCCTGGGTTTGAACCCGCAATCATCGGTTAAGATGCACGTGTTCTAACCACTGGGCCATCTCGACTCTCTTTATAAAATATTAGTATATTAATAATGAAAACATTAGTGGTGAATTATTATCGTTTCTGAAACTATAGAATACTCATTATTGGTAGATAACCAAGCTATGTGTAATATATAAATATCCTTTGCGTTAGAAGAAGGAAAGAAAGCTGCTGATTGGTAGAATCATTTATGAGGTAAACTTGCCTAGAAATTCTACATCTAAAAGGTCACTAAATTCAAGGTCCTGATGAAATGTATTTGAGGAAAGTGAGACTACGATTAAAGTTTTAAACGAATTATGTCATAAAGTTCAAATTTTTTTTTGTACTGTAAGTAGGCGGAAGGCATAGGGGTACATTATAGTTAATGTTTACTATGCATTGACTCATAAGCAGTGTTGTACTACAGTAAAACAAAGATAGGCGGAAGTCATATGGGTGGGTACCTGATGGTAAATGGTTACTACCCATAAGTAATGGCGCTGTAAGAAGTATTAACTTTACCTTACATAGTTAATGCGCCACCATGCGCCAACTAAAATGTGGCTTGTGCCTTTAGTTACACTGTCTCACTCACCATTTAAACCGTAACACAACAATCTTATAAGAATATCTGAAAAATTATTACAATTTATCATTTTATTTCAACTCGCCGTTTTGAAGATGGCGAGAAATTATTTATATATTTTCGTGTCTAAGGCTATAAATAGGTTGCGGCAGATTACCACAAATGAATTAAAGGATAATTCGTAGACAGGCTTAATATAATCTCTGACAGAACAATGGAAGCACTTCTGTGCTTCTTAAGAGTGAGCTATATTATCGTTTGTCAGACAGACATTGTAATTAAAAATGTAAAAGCAGTAAAGCAACAGCCTGTAAATTTCCTACTGCTGGGATAAGGCCTCCTCTTCCATTAAGAAGAGGGTTTGGAACATATTCCACCATGCTGTTCCAATGCGGGTTGGTGGAATGTACATGTGGCAGAATTTCCATGAAATTAGACACAAGCAGGTTTCCTCGCGATGTTTTCCTTCACCGCCGAGCACAAGATGAATAAACACAAATTAAGCACATATAATAATAGGTTGGGGAAAAAGTTTCTTCGTATTTTATATGAAAATTCAAAAAGTTTTTTTTATAGTTTATTTACATTTGACTAAAGTATGTGGGTGCCATTTTGTTCCATAACTTTTTGCCATCTTGTTGGTAGTGACATGATTCCATTGCTGTAAAAATTTTGGGGCTTCCGATCGAAAAACTGCGACAAGTGGTTTTGGCAGTCCTCTCGTGATGTTAACCTGACACTGTCTAAGGAATTCTGCAGAGACCGAAACAGATGAAAATCTGAAGGTGCAAGGTCAGGACTATACGGCGGATGCATTAATACCTCCCAGCCAAACTCTCGTAAATTTTGTTGAGTGGCTAAAGATGTGTGAGGTCTAGCGTTGTCATGGTGAAAAACCACACCCCTTCTGTTGATCAATTCTGGCCGCTTTCTCTCAATTTGTTGCTTCAATCTCATCAATTGTTCGCAATACAGTTCTGAATCGATGGTCCTGCCGGGCGGTAACAGCTCATAATGAATGATGCCCTTCCAATCCCACCATACACACAGCATTAGCTTGTTGCGAGTTAATCCGGGTTTTGCCACAGTCTGTGAAGCTTGACCGGCCTTTGACCACGATCTTTTTCGCATGTTCTTGTCGTATGTGATCCACTTTTCATCACCAGTTATCAGCTTCTTCAAAAATGGTTCGGTTTCATTACGTCGTAATAAAGAATCACAAATGAGTACACAGTTCATTAGGTTTCGTTTAGTGAGTTCATGAGGCACCCGTATATCGAGTTTTTTGTGTACCCAGCTTTATTCAAATGAGTCAAAACCGTTTTGTGGTTAATTGCCAGTTCTTCAGCTACATCGTAACTACTAATATGCCGATCTTGCTCCACTTTTTCAAAAATGGCATCAATTTTGTCCGTAACAGGGCGACCAGAGCGAGATGCATCTTTGATATCAAAATTTCCGGCTTGAAAACGCTTAAACCAAACTTGCGCTACTCTCACAGATACTGCATTAGGTCCATAAACATCACACATTTTTTTCGCGGCTTGAGTTGCATTTTTACCTTTTTTATAGTAAAATTTTAAAATGTATCGAATTTCTTCTTTAGATTCACTCATTTTAACAACAACGAAAACAAATGAAAATCACACAAATTCCTAATTTGAATTTGGAAGTGCCTTCTTTAAAATTAAAACTTTTTAATTAAACCAGCCAGATACAAATAGTATAGCCAAAGAGATTTTATTACAAGTTCATACATACTATATGCGACAAGACTTTTTCCCCAACCTAATATACATATATAGTGGTGCTTTCCTGGGCTTAAACCCGCAATCATCGGTTAAAATGCACGCGTTCTAACCGCTGGGCCATCTCAGCTCCAATAATAATGAAGTCAAGTAATTTTATTTCTCTTTTGACTGATTCAGCTCATATGCTCCAACATCCATTGCATAGAGCCAAATAGTCATTTCCTTCCGCCGAGGCTCCAGAAAATATTGAAAGGAGTCGATCAAACCTTTACAAATAACGTCACGGCCTAAGTAAATTGACATGGCGAATAAATTCGAGGGGACCAATATCAGGTATTTTGATAGTGTTAGCATGTTTTTACTAGTATCGATGTGTAATGAAATATATTAAACAATTTAAAAAATATGTATGTAATCAAATGTATAACGTGCAAAAAAATTCTAAAACAATTATGATTTCAAATTTATTGAAATATACATATATTGATTTTAAATATATTATATATAGATACACGGATTGTAAAACAATTTTAAATTATAATTTCTGCTTGTAGAAAATAGGAAAAAGTATTCTTAAGTAATTATATTTCACTCATATTTCAATGCCAATGTATAAAACCTGTAGGTACATATTTATAGCTGGATATGAACTATAGTTATATACACTAAGTTATTATCAAAGAACATTTAAAACTGACTTACTACTGAGTGATTGATTCGTACATTCATAAATCTTTAGGCAAAATCTGAGACTTCAAGTGAAATGGTTCATCGTTAGTAGAAAACTTTTTATTACATTTCTGTATAATTTTTTTTCTATGTAACAATTATTCAAAAATAAATCAACCTTCATTCATTTTTAACTGCTTGTAAAAGTAAATTATAATTTTTTTTTTAAATTATGATATTTTCAAAACTCAAATATACACTATTCCTTGTCTTTCGCTCACTTCAAAATCGATCAAGCATTCTATCAATCTATCAATCGAGCCAAAGTTATTGTAAAGTTATCACTAGTTTCCAATGTAGATTTTACGAATAATTATTTACTTTAAAAGTTACTAACCTTTTTATCAATTATACACACACATTACACATAAATCTTATAATCATATCAAATTTAATGTATGTAAATCATGTGTAACAAAAGAGCTGAGATGGCCCAGTGGTTAGAACGCGTGCATCTTAACCGATGAATGCGGGTTCAAACCCAGGCAAGCACCACTATATATATGTGCTTAATTGTGTTTATAATTCATCTTGTGCTCAGCGGTGAAGGAAAACATCGTGGGGAAACCTACATGTGTCTAATTTCATCGAAATTCTGCCACATGTGCATTCCACCAACCCGCATTGGAACAGCGTGGTGGAATATGTTCCAAACCCTTTCCTTAATGGAAGAGGAGGCCTAATCCCAGCAGTGGGAAATTTACAGGCTGTTACTTTAATTTACTTTTACTTTACTTTACGTGTAACATGTAACTTAATAATCTATCAGTATATTATCGAAATGTCAAATTCACGGTCTATTGAGGAAAAAAGACCGCCGATTACGGTGATTCTATTAGAATTCAAGTAACTTGAAAAAGGACAGATTATAAACTACAGATTTTATGTGAAAAAAGTTTGACGTGCAAGGAGTCTTTTCTAAAAAACTCGCCCACACTTCTGGTGACCCAAGAGCTTATCTCTAAGACTAAGTTTTTCGATTTAAAGAGGACAATGTCACGGGACAATCTTTTGGACGACGCGTTTCTAAATCAAGCCTTTAGAATCATGTTTTAATCCTATATCCAAATTAAGAGTTACCGAAAAAGGACTTGAGTAAAATTCAATAATTAGTTATAATTATTATTATTTTTTTATTATATATGACTTTCAGATGATTCTGCGAAAGTCACATTTTACAGCGAAGAATCGTATAAGGTTCAACGGTTACAAAATTTAAAGTTATGATTGCCTAGCGACCCTCTCTGTCTTCATATGCGTGCAATATTTTAAAAAAGATACTGAGGAATATTATATATTACAACCAGTGAACTAAAAGAATAAATTTTATCTTAAGTTTCGGAAAAACCCCGTTCATATGAATAAACAAATTTTGCCCCTTTAATTTAAGTATAAATATGACTACAAATAGTGTGGTAATATAACATAAGCATTATAAAGACTCAATTCTTTTTATAAATTGACTTAAAGATTTCCAGTATATTCCAGAAATATGTTTACCAGTAATTGGTGAACCAATATTTAAGTTAATATTTTATCATCAATACTAAGTCCATCGAAAAAGTATGAATCATATATAATGTAGTATATTTAGAATAATGAAAATAACTCTGTTACAAAAACTATTTTTAGTACGGTTTATAGTTCTAGAAAATTAAGTGTCACAGCCGACCGCTTTCTGTCGCATCTGATCAGCGTTAAGCCAGCCTGCAGGACTAAAACCAATACTAGCGTGTATGACCCAGATGCATGAATTTTAAGTTAATATTTCGTTTGAATCAACGTCGCTTGCAATACCGAAGGAACCGCTGACACGTATACTAACCGCGACAATTATGTTGCTAGTAACATATTTAACTATAGGAAGTGAAATTAACTGGATCCCAATAAGATAAACAGATGTCCAATTACGTATTCGAAGCATTACAAGTGTGAGTATCTGACTCATATGCCAACTATTGCTAGGATTTGAAATCACAAGCGGCATTGCTTAATAAATTACATCTTTAAGACAAGATATTAAATATTTGGACACGTACTGGATTTACAGATGTCTTATTTGTGTTTACAATCAACATAAAAACTAAAGAAAAACATCGTGTATAAATCCAAATCAAATATTCCTTATTCAAAAATGAGCACTGGTTTGATCAGTAGATCAGACCAAGCACTGGTAAGAAATAGTTATTCTTTTCCAACACTTTAGTTACACATATATGTCATTCAAATTTGTAATACAATTATATACAACCTACCAATACTAAAACTATCAACTCACTCCATGCTATTTTGATGGTAGCAGTAGATTTTCATCCCTATTTAGGTTTCCTAACGATTATATCTTTCAAAGTTGAACACGAGATTAGTAAACAGAAATTAAGCACATGAAAATTCAGTGGTGCTTACTCGGGTTTGAGCCCGAAATCTCCGAAATTCATGATAAAATTCAACGCTATATAATTTAGTAAATCTTCGCTTTACATATTCCTCCTTAAATCATCTTGGTTACACTAAGAAAAGCACATTTCTGCTATTTACATGCAAATCGGTACCCTTTATTCAGTTTGCTGTCGATTCACATAAAATAAATCAACCACGAGAGAGATTCGTTTCGTCTACAATTTGGTGCATTGGCGACTTTATGCCCTCGCGCTGTTTCGTCTTCAAATTTTGATACTAAAATGCAAATATATTTTTATATATTGAATACTATATCGAAGAGGGAAGAACGAGAAATTTAATAAAAATAGTACTAAAGGTAAAAATAATACAATAGAATTACTGCTTTGATAAAGAATGGCAAAGTTGGTCAAAGATGTCTTAATTGCAAAAGTAAAAAATTGGTCAAACATTGTCATTTAAAACCACAAAGTTCTTGTAGAATCAAATTGGTTTGTTGTACTTAGCGCAAGCCCGTTCGTTGTTGTTGTTACCTGTTTAACGGATGAGTGAAACAGTGTAAGCGTGCCTGTACTGAATCTTACATAACAACTTAACATGTGTTAGTAAGCATTAACCATGTAAGGATTTTTTTATATTTGTAACAGCACCGATGTCTATAGTGATAAAGATCGCCTACTATTTGATTTCGCCTAACAAAACATCACACACAAGTTTAAAAAAATATAACATTCGAAAATATCCCATTTGAGAGTTTGTTTGACTTAAACTACAATAAAGACAGTCAAAGAAATCCAATAGTTTCTAAAGACAAGTGAGCAATTTACTGATCTTTCACTGGTCTGACAGAAGCACTACTCATAAAGGAGGCCGGCGAAATTCATGAGGGGACTCCTTGGACAGACATTAATTTAGTGAAAAGGCCAAGATATGTCAGAAAGGGTTTCGAGAATAAGATTTTCTCTAGAGCAAATGTCACGTGTCATAATAAATTTCAAAACATCATTTTACGAAAGAGAGCCGACACGGCTCTGTTGTTAGAGCGCGTACATCTTAACCGATGATTACGGGTTCAAACCCTAGCAAGCACTACTGAATTTTCATGTGTTTAATTTGTGTTTATAATGCATATGGTGCTCGGCGGTGAAGGAAGACATCGTAAGGAATCCTGCATGTGTCTAATTTCAACGAAACTCCGTCACAAGTGAATCCACCAAACTGCACTGGAGCACCGTGGTAGAATAAGCTCCTAACCTACTCCTCAATAGGAGAGGAAGCCTCAGCTAGGCCGTGGGAAATTTACAGGCAGGCAAACTTACAGGAAATTTATTTTACTTTTTATATATTTTAAACATATATATAATATATATGCTCATCAAAATAATCTAATTAAATTATATACAAACTTAATCAACATCTATATTATATACTCATATATTAATACATATAGCTCATTATATATTTATATTTTCATACCTTTTCGGAACATAAATCTTTATATCGATACATTACCAACTATAACTATCGAACTTGTACATCTAATTTGTATCTATTATTAAATAAATGAAAAATAATTATCGTTCGAAAATTCAAAAGTACCGTGCCTTTAATGTGCACAAAAACGTGAGCAAAAAATCGATCGCACGCGATAAGTACAAACTACTCATAGTATAAATAATAAGGTCAATGACTTATAGATTTTGGATTACCTACGCAATAAAGAAGTTCAATTTACTCCTTTTATTAATTAAATTATCGTACTTTATTACTCACGTAAAATAAAGTTTTATAAAGAAAAAATATTTTAAATCAAACCCCGATTATAAATGATAATTTAAGGAATTTTAAATAATATAAAAACCATAAAAGAGAAGAGGGAGCAAAAGGAATAAAACGACAGTCTGTTACTGATAATATTTCTATAAAAATAAATTCGGATTAACTTTTTTGTTTATCCCTAGAACCTCGAGATATGCCTTATAAATATACTAAATAAACACCAATGATATTGCGCTCTATATACTAGTGACCCGCCCTGGCTTCACACGGGTATTTGGTATGTATCGTTTACATTACGACGAAATTACATAAAATCATTACGTGTTATTCTAATGTACATATAACCTATATTACTGTAAGTTTTCATCCAAAACCGTTAAGTAACTTATTTCTTTCGTGAAAAATAAACAAACATACACACATCCATCCTCAGTAACTTGCACATTTATAATAGTAGTAGTAAGGATATTTATATAAACATGAAAAAACACACTCTCTCTCTCTCTTTGAAGAAACATAATAATATTCAACATTCGTCACATCTAACAGACACTAAATAAAAAAAAAAAAAAACAATTTCGTTTTCACACATCGATATTTCAAACCAGACAAGACCGACGCGTATTAATACTTACCTATCTTAAATAATACTCCGAATATAATATCTCAAACGTTGTCCAGAGATAAAAGAGTGCTTCCCCTTCCTTCCCAAATATATTATACACATTCAAATCTGGAATGAGTTATGGGTTATTTAGAGGTGACGTTTATAACTGTCAAACCGCCCTATTAATTAGTTCAACGGTGGTTTTATTTGTCGTTAAAATGACGTACAAATACGCAACACGACATTAAATTACGTTAACGGCCTTTTATATTATCGAGATGATTTTTATTAAAACATCTGTAACATTCTTTCATCTCTCACCTCGTATATAACCTCAAATATAAAGCAGGCATATATGTCATAAGATGAAATTATTTGCAATAAAAATGATATATTACTAATGAATAAAAGAAAATGGTTCACTTTTATTTTTTAAATATGTTATATTAAAATATGATTTTTTTTAAAAAAAGGTCCGCATAGAGAATCGAATGTGTTACTGGGTTGTAGGGCGTTGTGTAAGTCCGTAGGTGTATGTAGGTACCATCATGCTGCGCCCATGTTTATAGATAATGGTGACCATGTACCATCTTGTGGCATATTTGCAAATAGGCATATAATTTAAAAATTGTGCTTGAAGATAAGTTCTATTTTGTATAAAAAATTGTGTACGAATTTTTTTAATCAAATGATTAAATATGTAACTGTTGTAAACTGCTATATGAATAATATCTTAATTAAAAAAAAAACAAAGGTAATTTCATATGGAATAAAAAAAAATTTAAAATATCGGCCGATAAGAAGACACGCATAAACTGAATCTTTCATATAAAAACTTTTTTTGTGGCTTTTATTTGTGCCAAAAAGGCACAGATTACTCCAATGTCACATGCGAATATAAAAACTTATCTGCGCACAAACTATATGTCCTGTCTATAAACCTGACGATTAATGACTATTGGCACACTACTATACATCTAGACAGTATTCGATCTTCTTAATCTTCAAATCTTAGATGAATCATTATTTTCGGACATAAAATATATCTCACAAAAATATTGCAAAAAGATATATCGTTAATTGTACCCAGAACTCAAAGCGCGAGTCGTAAATTTAAAAAAAATAAAGAAATTTAAAAAAACGGCATTATGTTTTGCAATTAAAGAAAAAACTCAACGAAGAAATGTCAATCATGATCTTAATACGGTACCAGCAATGAATCAGACCATAAAAAAATGAAACAGACTCATTTACAACTCATAAAAAGCACTAAAACTTCCAGACCTCATAACAGAATGTAACGTGTATGGTCAAATCATTTCTGTAATACCTTCATAACGTATTTATTTTTGGTAATTTATAAGAACTTTAATAATTAAAAAATATATTTCTACCCACTTATTTTCTACGTATAAGGATTTAATTAAATATTTTGGTAGATTTCAGGGAAACGTATCGAACAATCAAAACTTATAAATTATAATTCCCTTCCCGCACACCCTTGCATGCGTCCGTATTGCCCTCAAGTTTCAAATCATGAGGTATAGATATATACTTTATTCCAATAGGAAAAAACTAAATAAACAACATTTGGGACCAAAAAGACGCGACATAATTGATATTCACTATAGTAAGCAAGTAACAGCCTGTACATTTCCCACTGCTGAGATAAGGCCTCCTCTTCCATTAATGAGAGGGTTTGGAACATATTCCACCACGCTGTTCCAATACGGGTTGGTGGAATACACAGGTGGCAGAATTTCTATGAAATTTGTCACATGCAGGTTTCCTCACGATGTTTTCCTTTACCGCCGAGTACGAGATGAATTATAAAGACGAATTAAGCACATGATTCAGCGGTGCTTGCCTGGGTTTGAACCCGCAATCATCGGTTAAGATGCGCGCGTTCTAACCACTGGGCTATCTCGACTTGATATTCACTGGATTTGCATAAAAAAGCGTTTTAAACAGCGACAAAACTCGGAATTTTGGAAGGAAAATTAAAGTGGAAATAAATGTTTAAGTGTTATGATGTTGAATTATAAATAAATAAAAATTTTAACACAAAGGAAAACCGACTTCAAACAAAACCGTTTTTGAAAAGAAATAAATATGCTCTAAAAAGTAATAAAAATAATTGCGTATTCAACATATTTTTTATAAGTAAAATGAAATGAAAAATATTAGACTACTTAAACGTCGATTTACGATTATATAACGTAGTTATAGTTATTGTTATATTTGGAGCCGGTGTCCACCCAGTGAAAAGTTATGAGGTAACAAACATAAAAAAAATACAGAGGAATTGATAACCTCCTTCTTTTTGAAGTAGGTTGATAAAGATATATTTATTGATCATAAACACTTAGTATTATATAATATAGCTAAATTATTAACAAATCGCATAAAATCTGTAAATGTAAATCTCGGGTTTGTTTATCTTTTTTCCTATTGGCTATAAATACTTACTTACGTCAGTAATCAAATATATATCAAAAAATCTATGTATACTTCTTAATTAGAGAATCAATTACAGTACATAAATATTATATCCTTTTATCATATCATAACATAAACTATAATTGATTATCACCAAAAAAAAACTAAAAAAAATTGCCATATAAAAAATATAAACCACGGCATAACAGACTTGAGAATAGCACAGACAACATCTAATATTTATGTCATCGTCCAAATAAACTGAATAATAAAAATGACGTTAATGGTAGTGTTAATCGTTTAACAAATTAATTAGTAGCTTGCTAGTGGATATTCCCAAGCAGAGATCATTAAAAGTCTGTTTTCATTTAATTTTACAAAATAAACATTTATCAGTTTTGTTATTTTCTTTTTGTTTTAAAATTAAGCTTAAGTAGCTTTAGTTACTATAAAAAAATTAAGCGGCTCTTGGAAATATCTTGTGATTATAAAAATGGAACATTTTACTTGGTGGTAGGGTCTTGTGCAAACTCGCTCGGGTGGCGCATTGACGATGTAACGAATAGTTAATATTTCTTGCAGCGTCTTGTCGTCTATTGTCTATGGGTGATGGTGACCACTTACCATCAGGTGGCCCATATGCTCGTCCGCCTACTTATTCCATAAAAAAGAAGACTACCGAAACCCATGTATGGAAATCTTATTCAAATACTATCTTTACCCATGCGAAATTTATATGCCTATACTGTCATACACTAAAACTGACAAGCCCCATTTTACTCCCACGAGGAGTGAATTAAAAAACTAGCCTATATCCTATTCCGGGACTACAAATAACTCATAATTGGTTCAGCTAAATTTCTGCGGTTTCAGCGTGAAAGACAAAGTTACATTCCCATGTATAATACTAGTATACATAATCATAGATAAAATCCGTGTCAATGAAAATGAAACTTACTTAATTTCAAAACGCATTTTCCAAAGGTACTAATTTGGCGCTTTAGCTTTTATTAAAACTCAGCGGCGTCGATGGAAGTCACGACGTAATGGATACTATTTATAATTGCTTAATTTAAAACATAAATATTGTAAGCCGACTCGAATAACGAACCCGGCTTCAGTATTTATTGACAATGTCTTTTGTTACTGTGAAATACATGATATGTCAATTATAAATAATTTAAGATCTGACCACACTGGGCCACATGGCATGCATGTGCACAAAAATACATGTAGGCTAAAAAAATAAATATCAGGCAATAATAAACTTAAAATACTTCTTTTTTTGAAATGATTATCAAATGACTACTTTAAGAAAAGATTATTTAATAATGTCAAATGTATTTTTTACTATCCGGCCATGCCGTTAAGACCTGTTGACTTCCAAGCAGGATATATTAATTTAAATAATTGTATTCAATTAACATGACTTTGTATTTCTTAAATGTTAAAAAAGAGTAACTACTGAGTTTCTTGCCGGTTCTTCTCGGTAGAATCTACTTTCCGAACCGGTGGTAGCTTCACTTAATTGTAAAATGACGATTCAAAAGTGCTTGTAAAGCCTACTTGAATAAAGTTTATTTTGAGTTTGATTTTTGATTTTGATTTATAAAAATAGAAAAATAATCTTTATGAATAATAAGTTAAGTTGCAATGTAAATCTTTCCATTAGTATTATTTTTATCATACAAAGGTTTCAAAATTTCATAGTTAATATAATATTAGAATATTCATTAATTCGTTTCCATACTATTTATTAATGGGAAATTTATAAAAAAGGCAATGTTGTCAATTGAATTAAACAAGAGTATTATTATTAAAATTCTATATATTGATGATAAGTACATAAATTCGTAACGGAAAGATTTTTCATAATGAAATGTACATTACTAAAAAACATTCAAAATAGGCTATTAAGAAATATTTCAAAATGAAGCAATTAATTATCATTTAATCCAATTAAAAATATTCACATTAATAACATTAATATAACCTTTATACATATAACTAATGATACTATTGCTTCATTCAAAGGTTTAATAAACAAATTTTCAAGTATCTTTCGTCAACTATTTTTAGGTCAAAGTATTTCCTATTCCGAACCGGTAGTAATTATTACTTTGACTATTAAACAGTTAGTGTAAAGTTCATTAATTCATATTATTTATGGTATATATTGAGTAAATTTCTTACGTCTGGGGTAAGGCCTTCCCCTCTGAGGAAAAGGTTTGAAGCATATTCCACCATACCGCTCCAAAACGAATTGGTCGGAATTTTGCTGAAATTAAACACAGGTTGCCTCACGATGTTTTCCTTAACCGCAGAGCACGAGTTGAATTATTAACAGAATTAAGTACATGAAAATCGAGTGGTGCTTGCCTGGGTTTGAATCCGTAATCATAGGTTAATCATCTCGTGCTCAGCGGTGAAGGAAAACATCGTGAGGAAATATGCATGTGACAAATTTCATAGAAATTCTGCCACATGTGTATTCCGCCAACCCGCATTGGAACAGCGTGTTGGAATATTTTCCAAACCTTCTCCTTAAAGGGAGAGAAGGCCTTTAGCCCAGCAGTGGGAATTTACAGGCTGTTACAGCTGTTGTTGTTGTAGACATAACTACGCTCTGAATTAGCCTTTAGCTTTATTTAATATTAACGACGTAATATTATTGGGTAACTTGAGTTATTTATTTATAAACACGAAACGAGTCTCGAAAGTTTAACGAGTGCGTGTACTAATAAAGAAATCAATTCATTTTTCATTTTACTTTATGCGCCACATTTAAAATGTCTGCGTTAATTTAATTAAAAACGTATTTTTCAATCCGAATGTTTTTAATTTTAAAACCGAGTTCACACTTTTATGGAAAACAAGATATGTCATATATATATTTTTTCCTTTATTTGCACTTGTAAATACGCTTATATGAAAACCCAGTTATGAAAATTTCCATTGAATTTAGGCCCGAAAATATATTATAGTTGCTGATATTTTTCTATTTTAGTACTCGAGTTAAGCGCTACGATTAATGTTATTCATATAAACTTTGCTTGTTTATATCAGTAGAGCAGTGTTTGTTTGTATGTTATCGCTAATCTCAGAAAGCAATATACAGTAAACGTTAATATACTCAACGATAAGGATGCAATATAACTCGTAATGCAATAACGTGGAGCAAAGCTGTACCCACGCACGCAAACATTGGAAAAATACATAAATATTAGTGGTAATATTTAGTAGGATAAGTCGCCGGGTGAACTTACACTAATCTGTATTTAATTCCTCAAATATTCTACCACCGAACAGAAAAATCTAATGTTGTGTTCTAATATATATTTTTAACTTCACCGTTTCATAAATTCAAATTATTTGTAAAAATAAAGGTAAAGAAGGCATATTATTCAATACAATATTTAAAAGAAAAGGCTTTGAGCTAATAATTGTTGACTTCCAGGCAAGATATACATACATATATAATTGTATTTAACCAACATAACTTTTTAAATTATGAAAAAGAGTGAATACTGAGTTTCTTGCTGGTTCTTCTCGATAGAATCTATATTCCGAACCCGGGGTAGCTTCACTTAATACAGTTGTTAAATGACGATTTAAAAGTGATTGTAAATGTCTATTTGAATAAAGTATACTTTGATTTTGATCTTGGTAAACCAGTGTAACTACAGATACAAGAGAACTTAGTTCCCAAAATTTTTAGCGCATTGGTTATGTAATGTATGTTTAATATTTCTAATAATTATGTTTACAGTCATATTAATAAAAATCAAAATAAACTTCAAGTAGGCTTTTACAAGCACTTTTGAATCGTCATTTAACATTTAAGTGAAGCTATACTTATATTATATGGACCAATTCTCCGAGGTAAAGAAATGTTTACGTGAAATGAACTACGAAAATTAAATCCATACTAAATCCAAAGTCCGCAAAATTAAGGATTATCAACGTACATTGCTGTATCCACGCTTATCTCGCGAAGGGGTCGTTTTATCCCCATTCGTTGTAACGTAAATTTTATGACATTGCTAATACTCGTCGTCTTTCATATAATACGAGGAGAATTACTTATACACAATTTTCTGATATTATCTTGATGCATTATTTCTTTGCGATTATAAGTTTTTTTTTTAATTTTCAAACATTTTGTTTTCTTTTACGGCATAGGTTGGCGGACGAGCATAGGGGCCATCTGATGGTAAGTGGTCACCATTACCCATAGACAATGAGGGTCTAAGAAATATTAAATATTCCTTACAACGTCAATGTGCCACCAACCTTGGGAACTAAGATGTTATGTCCCTTGTGCCTGTAGTTACAATGGCTCACTCACCCTTCAAATCGGAACACAACAATAATGAGTACTGTTTGTTATTTGGCGGTAGAATGACTGGTGAGTGGGTGGTACCTACACAGACGGGCTTGCACAAAGCCCTACCACCAAGTAAATGTATCAATATTGTATGAATTATAATACTAAAGATGTTTAATTCGTCTATATAATATACTCAACAAACAACAACAAAAACAACAACAGCCTGTAAATTCCCACTGCTGGGCTAAAGGCCTCCTCTCCCTTTGAGGAGAAGGCTTGGAACATATTCCACCACGCTGTTCCAATGCGGGTTGGTGGAATACACATGTGGCAGAATTTCTATGAAATTTGTCACATGCAGGTTTCCTCACGATGTTTTCCTTCACCGCTGAGCACGAGAAGAATTATAAAGACAAATTAAGCACATAAATCAGCGGTGCTTGCCTGGATTTGAACCCGCAATCATCGGTTAAGATGCACGCGTTCTAACCACTGGGCCATCTCGACTCTAATAATATACTCATGATAATATACTCATGATGGAATTAATATATAAACGCATAACTTAATTAATATATAATGAAGCCCTAAATTTAAATTCGTTTAATAAAGAGAGACAACTTAGAAAAGTATCTTTGTTTTTTTTAATGTAATAACATCAAAGCACTATACTAAACATACAAAACATATATATCTTCTTTATATACATATATTTGTTTTCATATGAGTAAATAAGGAGCTCAACCTATTAAGGCTCTTTTCCGCAGGCGCCGCTATTTTCCATGCTTGTATGTAGCCCCTGTATGCCACAACGGTTTTTGACTGTACTTTTAGTGATTGATTTAACTCTCTATCCTTAACACTATTATAAAGGCTACCGTTCGTATGTATATATGAAATAACACATTGACTATAATTAACAAATCTAACACCTAAAACTATATGTTTATACAGGGTTATTGGTAACTCGACGTATATCCGTTAGGAGGTGATAGGGGTGACTATTACAATAATTTGAACCCCCATATGCATAATCCAAAAGTGAACCATTTTTGAGTTATCACGTTTTTTTAGATTTTTTCAAAATTTGTCAAAAATGCAACTACAAAAATTTATTTTAAAAAAGTATCAATTAAAATCTATTTTTTTCTTTTGTTTTATAAAAATGATTAAACACTGGATATTTGTCAATATTTAAACAATAATTATCGGTCCAAATTTAAAAATTCCAGACGGAAAACGAATTTATTTCAATATTTTTTTGATTTTTTTCGTCTAAAAAAATCATTAAAATTATTGCAAATAGTCACCCCTATCACCTCCTAACGGATATACGTCGAGTTACCAATAACTCTGTATATATAAACTGACCTAATTGCTGTTTTAGCATTTTATAAAACTAATAATAGTCAGGTTATATCTATAATTCTAATATAATCTATAAACATACTTTTTGCTGACATAAATATTAGTGTATTATGTTGATATTGTATATTTTAATTTACTCAGCGTAAGCCGTGTAATCGACAATTAGTTCGTTTCACTTTTATATTCTTTTTATAAATATAAATTAGTTAATAATATTAGGTTGGGGAAAAAGTCTTTTCGCATATAGTATGTATGAACTTGTAATAAAATCTCTTTGGCTATACCATTTGTATCTGGCTGGTTTTGGTATCATTAAAAAGTTTTAATTTTAGAGAAGGCACTTCCAAATTTAAATTAGGAATTTGTGTGATTTTCATTTGTTTTTGTTGTTGTTAAAATGAGTGAATCTAAAGAAAAAATTCGATACATTTTAAAATTTTACTAAAAAAAAGGTAAAAATGCAACTCAAACAACGAAAAAAATTTGTGATGTTTATGGACCTAATGCAGTATCTGTGAGAGTAGCGCAAGTTTGGTTTAAGCGTTTTCAAGCCGGAAATTTTGATATCAAAGATGCATCTCGCTCTGGTCGCCCTGTTACGGACAAAATTGATGCCATTTTTGAAAAAGTGGAGCAAAATCGGCATATTAGTAGTTACGATGTAGCTGAAGAACTGGCAATTGACCACAAAACGGTTTTGACTCATTTGAATAAAGCTCGATATATGGGTGCCTCATGAACTCACTGAAAGAAACCTAATGAACCGTGTACTCATTTGTGATTCTTTATTACGACGTAATGAAACCGTACCATTTTTGAATAAGCTGATAACTGGTGATGAAAAGTGGATCACATACGACAAGAACGTGTGAAAAAGATCGTGGTCAAAGGCCGGTCAAGCTTCACAGACTGTGGTAAAACCTGGATTAACTCGCAACAAGGTAATGCTGTGTGTATGGTGGGATTGGAAGGGCATCATTTATTATGAGCTGTTACCGCCCGACAGGACCATCGATTCAGAACTGTATTGCGAACAATTGATGATATTGAAGCAAGAAATTGAGAGAAAGCGGCCAGAATTGATCAACAGAAGGGGTGTGGTTTTTCACTATGACAACGCTAGAACTCACACATCTTTAGCCACTCAACAAAAATTACGAGAGTTTGGCTGGAAGGTATTAATGCATCCGCCGTATAGTCCTGACCTTGCACCTTCAGATTTTCATCTGTTTCGGTCTCTGCAGAATTCCTTAGGCAGTGTCAGGTTAACATCACGAGAGGACTGCCAAAACCACTTGTCGCAGTTTTTCGATCAGAAGCCCCAAAATTTTTACAGCAATGGGATCATGTCTCTACCAACAAGATGGCAAAAAGTTATGGAACAAAATGACACCTACATACTTTAGTCAAATGTAAATAAACTATAAAAAAAACTTTTTGAATTTTCATATAAAATACGAAGAAACTTTTTCCCCAACCTATTATACTCATAATACTTCCGTAAAACAAGTTGAAAGTGAAAACGGTGCGTAGCTTTAAATAATGAAAACATTGATACTTAATTTTACGCGACATAAAATACAAATGATAACTGCGTCGAATAAATAAGTTAATATTTATAAATAAATCAATAAACATTCCCTAATCTCGCAGACAATATAATCTTTAGAAAATGTTAATAAACTACTTTATATTTCCTACAAAGTAAGATCAACCCTGCGCCTCTCTAGTAATAAATTACGACCAATAAACAAGCTCGCTAAAACGTGTAACATCGTTAAACTTAACTCCTGAACACACTTAAATTTTCATATCAGTCACAAACTTAACCCGGAATTAATAGCATCACTAAATATATAGTAGCTCAGGACTGATATTTAGTTCTTCGCATCACCATAAGCTGTACTTACAAAACTAAAAGATAAGGGCATTTTTTGCTTGATAAACGTCTTTACGCCTCCCCCCACACGACGTGAGGGGTATGTGGGGCCTTTCGGCGCTAAAGGCGTTGGAATACCCTATAAAAAAAACCAGCGGTACCTAGTTAGTCTTTCCGGTAGCCAGCGGTACCCAGTTTGTCTTTGGGAACGTCACGGAATCGCTTGTGCATACTACCGTGACGTCACAAGCTGCTCGTCTGACCCCATCTTTCTCTTTATTGCTTTAGTCCTTAGGTTAGTTAGGATTTCAGCAACCTAGTTCTATTCCACACTAGAACAACGTGGTGAGTAATATAGATGTAGATAATGAATGGAATTAATTTCATTAGCACAAATTACCATGAATTTGTAGTATGCCTATCTTTTCTCGATTTCCACGCCATTTGGTTCCTTATCTAACATGTAACGCCATTACCGCGCACATTATCCTTAAACCACATTCGTATAAAGTTAGCTTCCATTTACTGAAGATATGGGAAAAGCTCTGATAACCCAGTTAAAGACATCTTATTCTTAACCATATGTCGCACGTTTGAATACGATCAGTATTTATGACTATTTTTAGAATTTTTATTCATATTTGTAAATCATTTCGTGTATATTAATAATTAGAGCTAAAAATATGCAAACTATTTGTAAAACTAATTACAAAGAAGACATTTTTTATAAGAAATGTTTTAATATACAATATTTTCAAATATATATTTGGGTATCCAAGTTTCCCGCTTCAAATTAATCATTTTGAGTTGATTTGTCAAAGTTTAAATTTAACTAAAACCTACATGACAACCATGAACTCCACACTCTCGTATATATGTATATGTATATAAAACTTTCAAATATAATTTATATTATACTTAGTAAAAGTTTTCCGAACACAAACAAATACCAGAACTGGTTATATTCATAACATAATATATGTATATCGTTTAATACAATATAAATAAGTGTAGTGCATTTTGTAAATAACGTTTAAGTTTGAAACGATTGGAATCTTCCTATTACATCGAAAATATATTTATTTTTTTTTATTTTTTAAACTAAGATCTCAACCGAAGTGAAATGCCTAACCAATAAAAACTTTACAAGATTAAGTGCGTAAAGGACAGCGACGTAAGGTCTGAAAGGATTTATATATACGAGTGTGGCGAGACGACCACTTCTCTGATTCTATCTCCGAGCTTACGAGACGTTATTACATTTAGACTCATAGATATGTCAAATCAATGTCGATAGAGACTCTTTATTTCGATAGTTTACTCGATATCCAATCGATGCCGAAGCCATATTTGTAACAAAAAAGGGGCGGCAGACAATCATCAACGCAAACTTAATCGAGATCTTCTTTTCTCATTCGATCATTTACACGCGATTAAGATAACTCGATTTTCGTTTCAGTCGATTTCGCTTCTGTCTGATATATATAGTGTTTTATTCAACGATTCTCGAGTGAGAAGTGAGGTGTAATGTGTGAGTGGACATGAGTGGTGTATACGGGGTGCGGTGATGAGAGTTACGGCGGCGCACCATGCGCGCGCGCTTTGATGGAAGAGTCATGGTCGTCGGGCGGCGCGCCGCTTCTGCGCACGCGATCCTTGCCGCTGGTGCTAGAAGCGAGCGGAGGTGCCCCTGCGCGCCAAACGAAACTCGACCCAAGACAACTCCTGACTCTAACCCGCCACTACTACCCCGAAGGCGGCTGGGGATGGGGCGTGGCGGCCGCAGCGACTATTGCACAACTCTTGGCTCATGGATTGCATCAAGCCGCCGCAGTGCTAGCCGTCGAGGTCGTAAAACGATTTGGACCCGAGGTTCGAATGCAAGCAGGTGAGAATGTCATGAAATTAAAAAAGTACTACAAAATTTCCCAAAGTGTCAGAATCGAACCTGTGACTTTCACATCGTCACTATTGAACCACTGTATAAATGAAAAGTTCGTAATAAATTAGTACGAACATAATACTCGTTAATTAAACTAGCATCATAAAATTTACCACGCAAACTTTTTTTATAACTATTATAAATAAAATTTGGCAGGCGCCTTGTAAAAGTTAATTCATCAAAATATTTGTGACGACAGTTTAGTTCAAATATTTATTTCCAGCGATCATTTACAGCCCCTAAGGGATTGGCGAATTGGATTTCATCCAATCGAGATTCGTAAGTGTTGGGCCAATAAGTTCACAATGCGTCTGGGGAGTTGACGAAGTTATTTCAAAACACTGCTTACATCAAGCATACAGAAAGCATATAAATACACCCAAATTGTGATGAAAATTGGCAACAAGAACATTTTACTATTTAGATAAATATTTGTTTAACGAAATAGTTTTTAGTCACATTCTTTGTTTATCCTCGACTCGATTTGGGCTTTTTCGTAACCAATATTTACAATTCTGCATGTAAATACACTTTATTTAAGTGAATCAATCATAAAGCCGTTCGTATTTCAACAATAAGCACGATCGTTTTACCTTCGAAAAGATTTGAGACATTTCTCAAGAGCAGAAGCTTTATATATGTGGATACTTATCTTTGGAAGAATTGAAATTCATATTCGCTTGCTGAATACATAAATTATAGACGTCGCCTGCGCCCGAATTTAACATTGTTAGGAATTATGAAGATTTTTAAAAGGAAATCTTGTTAAAAGATTTTTATTTATATTTAAGTCATGACTTATAAAGTTGGTAATAATTATGGAAACAGTAATAATTTATCCAAATAACAGTGATAGGAAAAACACTTCGATAATGTGAACTTTTTGTTCTCTAATAAAACAGATAATTATTTTTCTTAAATTATTCAGATTTTTTAATAAAGGGGGAATTGAACAAGGGCTTAAGTTATTCATCCTTAGTCCGGAACAATACAAATAATTTTTTAATTTAAATTTAAATGACGAACGTCCATGCAAACAATCGTCTATTGAAACCGCGCAGATAAATTTCGGAAAAACCTTTATAGGTGCTCCCTAAACTTATAATACTCCTCATGCATGATCTTGCGTTTCTGTCAGTGACCAAATCAATGTTATATACTATTGCTTTGCTAAGGCCTCCTCTCGGTTTATAAACTATTTGTCACTTGTAGCTTTGCTCAAGTTTTAGTTTAGGTTGCTTGCCAGGCTTTAAGTATAAAAATTGGCCTATGTCATTTCTCAGTTTTGAAGCTTGTTACATCCAATTTCATTACACTCAATTCACTTCAGTAGTTCACCTTTGAAACATTAACAGACAAAATTAATTTCGCAGTATAGATAGACCTTATGCTACAATACTAAGGCGATACGAATTTCGGACACTGAGGAATTCCGCGAAATTTCCTTCCCTGGGACAGAGATCACTTATAAACTAAATGCACTAACATTCGCAAATAATCATTATATAGTATAAAACAAAGTATGTATGCTTAGATTTTGATACGGTTTTTAATAGATAGAGTGATTCGAGAGGAAGGTTTTTGTATATAATATATGGAAAATATAGTAAAAAAGCACTGATAATTTTAGAAATTTGTAATGTGAGGTCGTAAACAAACAAATATTTCGTATCAGTATTGCACCCGTGCGAAGACGGGGCGAGTCGCTAGTTTCAGAAATTTCCTTAAATTTAAAACCTCCAACTTATATAAAGATTAACTCTACACCAGCCAGTGTTAGACTTTTATTGAGTATATTAAACTGTATTAAAATAAATACATATAAAATCGTCTGCAAACATTTGATATATTCACGAGAGTATAACGTAGTCGCCAGTATAAATAAAACTCACATTCTCGAATTTTATTACACGAAAACCGATCGCCGTCTTTAGCATCGAATGTAACACTTTTATTTCACACAGAACTCCAAATGCTTTCAGTTACACGCTTGTAATAAAACTAACAGTCAATAAATAAAACATAATGTGTCTTAAGTGTCGTCAAGAATCGATTATCGTATTTAATGGAGCCGTTATCTTTATATCAGACGTCATCGCCATTCACTCTATTTTGGACAAATAGATCGTCACATGACTAATAAAATTCTAAGTACTACTTATTGTATTAATTTTATTATATTTCGTATTGATACAATATAACCGGTAAATTAAGGGGTAATTTTATTTTGTGATGTGTATTCCTTTTTATGATGTCTGTGTTTGGCAAAGGCCTAGACTTTTGTTAAGCTACATAGATTGTTATTTAAAAATGTTTAGAAAAATGAAGCTTATCGAAAAGTATCTTAAGTTTTATATGTAAGTTAGTAATGTTTATTTATAAATTAAAAGGCACTTAAATAATGTAGGATATCAATACTTAAACCAAAAAATAAATATTCTATGAAAAAAAAAACGAATAACCGTTCTCCTATTTTAAAAATAGAACAACCGTAATTGTTGTATTTTTATATTTCATCTTAATCTTAACAAATATCTTAACTCGGTGGTAGGTTAATAATCTTTACTTGGTGGTAGGGCTTTGTGCAAGCCCGCCTGAGTACGTACCACCCATTCATCAGTTATTCTACCGCCAAATAACAGTACTCAGTATTGTTGTGTTCCGGTTTAAAGGGTGAGTGAGTAGTGTAACTACAGGCACAAGGGACATAGCATCTTAGTTCCCAAAGTTGGTGGCACATTGACGATGTAAGGAATAGTTAATATTTCTTACAGCGTAATTGTCTATGGATGATGCTGACCACTTACCATCAGGTGGCCCATATGCTCTTCCGCCAAACTATACCATAAAAAAATAGTTAAAAATAGTTATATTATAAAACATAAATAAAAATTTTAACAAAAAGAAAAACCGACTTCAAACAAAACACTATTTTAAAACAAATGAATATGCACGAAAAAGTAATAAAAATAATTGCGTATTCAACATATTTTTTAGAGTCTTCCTAAGTTAAATGAAATGAAAAATATTAGACTACTTAAAAGTCGATTAACGATTATATCATGTAGTTATAGTTATTGGTATATTTGGAGCCGGTGTCAGCCACGGTGCCCTTGCCCCAACAATCAAAAGAAGGAAGCGATACGAGTCCCTTGATTGATCCAGTATATTATTGTGTAAAAGGTAATTTGTAAAAAACATATTTGTTAAAGTATTCTCGTATTGTTTTTTGATAGATATACTGTAGGGTTTTATAGGCTGACACCGACTCCAAATATAACAATAATTATAACTACATGATATAATCGTTAATCGACTTTTAAGTAGTCTAATATTTTTCATTTCATTTAACTTAGGAAGACTCTAAAAAATATGTTGAATACGCAATTATTTTTATTACTTTTTCGTGCATATTCATTTGTTTTAAAATAGTGTTTTGTTTGAAGTCGGTTTTTCTTTTTGTTAAAATTTTTATTTATTTTTTTGATTTTAAGTGAAGCTGATGTTGACTAACAATTTTTTTTTAATATGGATAGATTAAGCGTTCCGTTTATATGAGTCAGAAACTACTTCGAGGACAATTTCAAAGGAAACTTGCGAATAAAGCAAAATAGACTTTCGAAAATGCGGATTTAATACGTCACGCGGCGTAAACTACAAGGATCCCTCGAAAGAGCTGTAATCGAACTCAGCAAAAAAACTTTGAAAAAGACCAACTATATTTCGTACATCATATGACATCACATCACATACACAAAATTTGATTAAAGATAGTAAGAAATTCTGCCCCATATCGCACCCTAACTGCGAGCCGTATAGGAGTTCCATCACTACATAGTATAAAACAAAGTCGCTTTCTCTGTCCCTATATCTTTAAATCTACGTAACGGATTTTGATGCGGTTTTTTTTAAAAGATAGTGTGATTCAAGGGGAAGGTTTGTGTATATAATACATGAACAATATAGTAAAGAAACACTGATAATTTTAGAAGTTTGCGATGTGATGTCGTATATAAACAAATTCTGTAGTATTTTTTTTTTTTTTTTTTTTTTTTTTTTTTTTTTTTTTTTTTTTTTATGGCATAGGAGGCAAACGAGCAGGAGGCTCACCTGATGGAAAGTGACTACCACCGCCCATGGACACCTGCAACACCAGGGGACTTGCAGGTGCGTTGCCGGCCTTTCAAAAAGGAGTAGGCTCTTTTCTTAAAGGTTCCCATGTCGTATCGGTTCGGAAAAACCGCCGGCGAAAGCTGGTTCCACAAAGTGGTTGTGCGAGGCAGAAAATGTCTGAGAAATCGCGCTGTTGTGGATTTTCGGACATCAAGGTGGTGCGGGTGAAACTTAGAATTTTGGCGAGATGTCCGAAGGTGAAATTCAGCAGCCGGGATTAATCCGAACAATTCCTCGGAACATTCCCCGTGAAAAATTCGGTAGAAGATGCAGAGTGATCCGACATCTCTACGCAAAGCCAAAGGATCAAGGAGATCGGAAAGAGCTTGATCGTCGATAACTCGAGCCGCTCTACGTTGGATGCGGTCAAATGGAAGGAGCTGGTACTGGGGAGCACCCGCCCAGAGGTGAGAGCAGTACTCCATGTGAGGCCGAATTTGCGCCTTGTAAAGTTTAAGGCGATGGGCCGACGTGAAATACTGTCTCGCCTTGCTGAGCACGCCCAGCTTTTTTGAAGCCAATTTGGCTTTGCCTTCCAATTGACCGCGGAACTGAACGAGGCTCGAAATATCAACGCCAAGTATTCCGATACTACCTGTAGCGGCTATCGGAATGTTCTCAAATCGTGGAGATACGACAAATGGTGTTTTTTTAGCGGTTAACGCGCAAACTTGCGTCTTTTTGGGGTTGAAATGGACTAGATTTAGCCGGCCCCAATTCGAGACTTCGTTTAATGAAGACTCGATTTCAGACACAAGTTTGTTCCGGTTCTCTTCGACGTTTTCCCGAGAAATATTAGCGCGGCCGGTGTATAAGGTGTCAACGGTACTGTCGTCTGCATAGCAATGAATGTTCCCGATTTGCAACAAATCATTGATATGCAGAAGAAACAGAGTGGGTGATAGAACGCAGCCTTGTGGAACACCAGCATTGACGAATTTTAAGTCAGAGCATGCACCGTCGACAACGACCTTGATGCTCCGATCTGCCAAAAAGCTGGTAATCCAATTGCATAATTTCCCGGGAAGCCCATAGGAAGGAAGCTTCGAAAGAAGCGCTTTGTGCCATACACGATCGAAGGCCTTCGCTATGTCCAAGCTGGCTGCTAATGCCTCCCCCTTGCTCTCAACTGCTTCAGCCCACCTGTGAGTAAGGTAAACTAGAAGATCACCGGCTGACCGACCCCGACGGAAACCGTACTGGCGGTCGCTAATCAGCTGGTTCTCCTCTAGAAACCGCAGGAGCTGGCAGTTTATAAGGGACTCCATTATCTTGGAGAGCAAGGAGGTGATGGCTATAGGCCTATAATTGGACGGGTCTGAGCGGTTGCCTTTTTTAGGGATCGGATGCACCAAAGCTGTCTTCCAGGAATTCGGGACGACGCCTAATGTGTAGGATTGCCGGAAAAGACGCGTTAAGACCGGTGCCAACTCGGGAGCACATGTCCGTAGCACGATTGGAGGGATACCATCGGGTCCGCTCGACTTATGAATGTCCAAGGAAAGAAGTGCTTTACGAACTGCACTTTGCCGGAATTTAACCTCCGGCATCGTGGTATCACATCGCGGAATTGTTGGTGGAGATTTTCCTTGGTCATCCAGAGTCGAGTTCGACGCGAAGAGAGAGCCTAAAAGATCAGCTTTCTCTTTCGCGGTATGGGACAATGACTCACCGTCTCTGTGCAGAGATGGAAAAGATGGCTGACAGAAATTCCCTAAGACAGCCTTAGCGAGAGACCAGAACGCTCGTGTTCCTGAAGGGAGACGCACCAGTCTCTCGCCAATTCTGCCAATGTACTCCGTCTTCGCCCTAGCAATCACGTTTTTGAGGGACCTAGAGGCAGAGTTGTATTCCTTTTTAAATGCGCTGGTATTTACATCACGAGACGCAGATGCATTAGCCCAGGTTTGATAGCGTTCCCACTTTCGGCGTGATGCCGTTTTGCAGAAGCGACCAAACCAAGGCTGGGACTTGCCACCGATGGGTACTGCAGAGTAAGGAATGAATAGTTCCATACCCTGAAGCACCACATCGGCAACAGAGTCAGCAGCAGCGTTCGGATCATCCGGCGAGAAACAAATCTGCCCCCATGGGTAAGATGCAAAAAAAGACCGCATCCCATCCCAATCTGCTGACTTGTAGTGCCATACTCGGCGGCACCCAACAAAGCGAGGCCGTGAGTACCGCACAACCGGCACTGTACTCCGGACGAGACAGTGGTCAGACGAGCCCAGAGGGGGATCGACGATAACCTGATAGCCATCCGGATGTGAAGTCAGCAGAAGGTCCAACAGGGAAGGTGTATGATCCTCCACATCCGGTATTCGCGTTGGCGAGTTGACCAGTTGTGTCAGATCATATGCTAGAGCGAAGTCCAGAACAGATCTACCCGCATGATCGGTGGTGCGTGAGCCGAGCCATTCTGCGTGGTGAGCATTAAAGTCACCCAGAATAATGATCTCTGCGGATGGAATCTGCTGAAGCACGGAATCTGTAGCCATTTGGACGTGCTCAACCAGTCGGTCGGTTTCGGCATTACCGCTATGGGACCTATAAAGGCACGCATAGATTCGCGGATGGTCATCGCAGTCTACACGCAGCCAGATAATCGATAGGTCCTGTCCTTCAAGGCTGCCGAGGCGTCGAGAACAGATATCATCTCTGACGTAAACGCATACCCCAGCTCGTGGTATAAAGGAATGTTCCAATTTGTACCCAGGGTACGAGAGAAAAGTCGTATCGGCAGGAGAAGATATCTGGGTCTCGGTTAGAAAGAGCAAGGCCGGCTTCGCCGTTTCCAGATGGTAGTGAACGGCGTTGAGGTTGGAGTTGAGTCCCCTTATGTTGCAGAAGTCCACAGCGAGGGTGGTAGGGGTTGCCTTATGATGCCTGCTCCGCTTGCCCCGAACAGTGGCGAGCGCAAAATTGCCCCCCCCAGAATTCGGAGGGCAGCCTGGGCATCCCTGCTCAGGTGGTGTATGTCCTGAGCATGGATGCCCAGAGAGGGATTCTCCACCGCTGTCGCTGATGGTACCCTCCTGGGGTAATTTAACCAAATTCTGCACAACCATCAAGTTTTGGGGGGGAGGGGGATTGGGCCTCCGGAACTCTCACTTACCAACTACCACTTTACGCCGATTTTAAGTGAGAGAGTGGTACTTCCCCGGGCGTGCCGGCCCATTCGGCTGTAACCCGAAGGTATACAGCGTGGCAAAACTATATTTAGTATCAGTATTGCATCCGTGCGAAGCCGGGGTGGGTAGCTAGTTGATTATAATATTCGACTATGATAATTACATAAACATAACCACATTACGGAAGGTGACTCAAATATCCAAATAACCTATAAATAAAAGATTCGACTGAGTATCGCTAACGTGCTCCTCAGAATTGTTCCGTTCCCTTCCGTTCCGTTACTTTGTCATGGATCCTGTGCTCAGAACCTTACCAAACTTTCACCAAATTACCCTTGAAGTATATATTTTATAATAAAAAAAGAATTATCAAAATTGGTTAACGTGATTTTCAGTTATTCACCTATTTGTCGCGCATATACATAATGCAAATTTAAGACTTATGTCGTTTTCACATGGATCCCATCATCGGAAATAAAAATAAAAAAAATGGGACCCCACGGGAAGCACTACCTTTCAAACAAAAAAAAATTATCAAAATCGGTCCACCCAGTGAAAAGTTATGAGGTAACAAACATAAAAAAAAAAAAAATAAAAAAAAAAAATAAATAAAAAATAAAAAAATAAAATACAGACGAATTGATAACCTCCTCCTTTTGGAAGTCGGTTGAAAACTGCGTGAAGTATAATATTTACTGGTTATATTATCCGGAACGATATTGCTAATGTAGCGAAAAAGTATTTACAAAGCGAATTGACTGCATCGAAATGACGTACAAGATGAATCGTCGATTATGAAGCGTGTTTTTACATGATATTCGTAAAAAGCGACAGACCGGCAAAAAGGCCAGTCAGGAGACGGGTGGCCGCCCGCCTAACTGCCAATCATTGGCAATCGTTTATTAGAATCGACGCGAGGCGTGAGGCCGATACGCACGTGTGTTGCGCCGACGCGACGTCACCGAACATTTATCATCTCGGAGGACGTTTAATATGTTATGCCTCGGTGACAGGTCCCGCGATAAGCGACGTCTGTACCGCGACGTTCATAATTTGCGAATTTCCATCATAATACGCCTTTCGGTCCTGCGGTCGGTGATTTGTGTGATACGGAATGGTAATTTCGTGTAATAAATTAGCATGCAAGCGTTTCTCGGATGTTACGTTTGTACAGATCGTACGTTCAATAAATAATATATATTTAGTTTCTTCCAAATCGATCTTTTATATTTAGTATAGTTTAATATTGTAATTAAACCAAGACTAATCAATCATAAATTAGAAACTACAAAGGCATATTTTTAATATCCAGTAAAAGAAAGAACAACAACAACAGCCTGCATATTTGCCACTGCTAAGGCCTCTTCTCCCTTCGAGGAGAAGTTTTGAAACATATTCCACCACGCTGTTCCAATGCGGTTTGGTGACATACACATGTCGCAGAATTTCTGTGAAATTAGACACATTAGGTTTCCTCAATATATTTTCCCGCAACGCAGAGCACGAATTATAATCACAAATTAAGCACACGAATATTCAAGTGCTTGCATAGTTTTGAACCCGCAATCACCGGTTAAAATGCACGCGTTCTAACCACTGGGCCATCTCGGCTCAACAGAAGAAACAAAATTGCCAAATAAAAGGTCTGATAAACAATTAATTATATATAATATTTACTTCGCAAGTCAAATCATATATTTAGAACACAGCACATAAATTTTCATATCAATGCGAATAGATTTTTGTCTAAGTAGGACGCAAGGAGCGCTAAAGTTTATTAGTTACTAAAAAAGCGGCGCCACGGATATTCCAACCTGCAGATCAGCTACAGAGGGGCCTACTAATCAATAATGTGACAGTTCCAAAAGAACGCAAGTCATTGGAGCACCATAATAAGCGACATAAATCAACGTATTCCCTTTGAACTTTGAAACCGGTAGAATATTAATATGTATCTACCCACGCAACAGGAATTTCTTTTGATTAGTTTTATTTATCTTGTGTTGTATAAGGATATCTATATTTGCTTTCAGCAAAATATAATGTACATCAATCATGATCTTTATATAATAATTTATGGTTCTGTACAAATAAATAAAACATTTAGTTCCTTAGATGTCTCGTGTCAAACTACTGAGACTTTGAATGTCAGTCTGTGGAGCTTTACACGACCAATAAAAAAAATCAGTGCCAAGGATCGTTATGAATCTTTCGTACTTGATCTATAATAAAATGTTACTATGTATAGTCAGAGTAAGAAAACCTTTGTCAGTTTTCAAATTAATTCCTGTATTAAGTCTTAAACTCTTAGTACCTTTTGGATTTAAACATTAAATCATTACGACGCAACATGTCATTCCCAATCGGTAAAGCAGATTAAGATGACGAACCTTTTCTTACCCCGACTGTACATATTGGTAGGTAAAATGAGTGTAACGGATCTTTTTTTTATAGCATAGGTTGGCGGACGAGTATATGGGCCACCTGATGGTAAGTGGTCCCCATCACCCACAGACAATGACGCTCGCTAAGAAATATTAACTATTCCTTACATGTACTATGTGCCACCAACCTTGGGAACTAAGATGTTATGTCCCTTGTGCCTGTAGTTACACTGACTAACTCACCCTTCAAACCGGAACACAACAGTACTGAGTACTGTTATTTGACGGTAGAATAACTGATGATTGGGTGGTACCTACCCAGACGTACTACCACCAAGTAAATAGTAATCTATATAAGTTATGTTAATTACTTACAACATTCTATACTATACAGCGACACTAGAAAATAATAACACTATTAAATTTACTATATCTAATTTCGCATATGTTTGTTCTATTTTATTGTCACTATTGTGGAACCCTAAAAAAAGTTTAAAGCAAAATGTTAAAAGTCATCCGTAAAATGCAGGCCACGTCAACGCCATGTGTTCCGTATCATAAAGTTGAAGTATCTACTGCTCGTATTTGTCGCACGTTTGTTGGTATGACTAAGTCCATTCAACATCTGTTTAGGATAAGAAAATATTTACTCAGAAGATCATTTGCAGTCTTGCATTGTTTTGTTTATATACAAACTAGGAGCGGCTTCGCACGGGTGCAATATTGATACTAAATAAGTTGTTAGGTTATAAATATTCGATCGAATACAGATTAAATACATAATATTTAATTGACGTAATATTTATTCTAAAAATAGTAACCCTCCCCGACTTCGTACAGATATAATACTCATACTAAATATACTATAGATTTTTTTTATTTACGACATCACATTAGATACTTATAAAATTGTCAGTGTTCTACTATATTGTCCATGTATTATACACAAAATACTTCCTCTCGAATCACTCTATATATTAAAAAAAATCGCATCCAAATCGTTGCGTAATTTTAAAGATATAAGCTTACATAGGGGTAGACAGCGGTAAGCGAGTTTGTTTTATGATATATTTAACGATAATAATTATATACATTTACATAACATACTACTTATTTTTTCTTCAACAATATCGACGAAGTTTCGTATAATTACTACATAAAAAGTATTTTATTTATACAAAAACGTAGCGTAACGATGTTAATATAAATATTAAATAAAAACTTTTTTGTCGTAATATAAATTCACATAATTGTCAAATTAATAAATTGTAAAGAAAGTTCGTACTTTTATTGTATTGGTTCTGTACACAAACATGTAAAAGACGACGAGACAGCAAAACTTCTATTCAATATCGCTTTCTATTGGTCACTGTAAAGATCTTTGCAGACGTTCTGCTGCATTTGATACTATAGAACAAACTTGTCCATTACACAATCGTATATTTTGGTACAATAGCTACTGTTTAAAAAACAAGAAGCAAAACTTCGAAAGTACATTAATCATAGCATTTGAATAATGGTCCTGAAAACTAGTATTAAAAACAGTAGAAGATTTTTTTTAAATATTTTATTACTTAGTCTGAGCCATCAAATTTTAAATGTCAAGTAAACTATCTGAAAAGGTTATTTTTATTCATAAATACAAATAGTGCGAATACAAAGATAAGTTTCAAGAATAATATTCACAGCATTCAATTTCACATATAAATAATCTGTAAACTTTTTAAGCTATAATTAAAACTAACTAAGTAAGAGAGACTTTAAGTTGTTAGGTTATAAATATTCGATCGAATACAGATTAAATACGTAATTTTTAATTGACGTAATATTTATTCTAAAACTAGTAACTCGCCCTGGCTACGTATGGATACAATACTCATACTAAATATACTACAGAATTTGTTTATTTACAACATCACGTTACAAACTTCTACAATTATCAGTGTTTCTGTACTATATTGTCCATGTATTGTATACAAAAACTTTCCTCTCAAATCACTCTATATATAAAAAAAACCGCATCAAAATCCGTTGCGTAGTTTCAAAGCTTTAAGCATACAAAGGGACATAGGGACAGAGAAAGCAACTTTGTTTTATACTATGTAGTGAAGAGTGTAATGATAAAATTTCCAGTTTCTACATATCGGTTTTACTTTATTGAACGAATAAAATGATTCTATCGGTTTTTCTTATTTAATTACTTTTATAAATATAATACAAAATAATAATGTTGTTTTAGTAATACAGTGTCATTAACTTTTTTTTTCAAAATCATCATCATAGCATAAGTCAATTATATTTCGTCCAGCGCAAAATAATCAGATAATAAGGTTTACATTAATTCACTTTTGTTTCGTCTGGCGTAACTAGATACACGGCGTGATGGCTGAAACAGATAAACAAAGTTCAGACAAAGCAAGACTCATCAATCTGTGTTGCTAGATTAAACATTGTCTAGCAGAATAATTCTTTACTATATCTACTCTGTGGTTGCGCTGATGCGTTGCCACTTAAAATGTCGACGAACTTTTGAACTTTTGTTGAAAAGTTTTTGAATGGGAATGTTTGTCAGTTTGTCGATCCGCCTTCGCTGTGAACTTAACTGAAACTCTTTTAAGACAATGGTCCAGTGCTATCATTGTATGATTAGTGCTTTTGAACTAAAAATACTACTTTGATTTGTAGTTCTGTAAAACGTCTTTGAATCTTCTTTTCTTCTATTATATTCAACGATACTGTCCTATACTTATGACAAGACTCTTTAAAAACTTCAGAATATAAAAGTTCCATATCAATGATACAAATTATACCTATTTATAATATCAGTACAAGAAAGAATATTTAAAAATGACACATAATTTTAAAATTGGAACTCGTATTTATTAAAAAAAAAAAAACAGTATAATTATTTAAAACTTACATTGTTCTTTCAAGTGTTTTCGTATTTTAAATACACCAATTTCAATTTTCGAATAGGACAACACTGAAGAGGAAATGTGAATGATTGTCATAAATCCGCTCCTCAATGAAATGTGTTTGTTCGTTACATTGCGATAAAGGACATGATTTATATTCGAATGTTGCCACCGAGACTGAAGATGGCAAATGAATGGAACACTAAATCGTCTTCGAATAAACACGTCCCATTAATCGTTATTTTAATTGGACGTATACTTAGAAAAAGAGACAAAGTCGCAAAAGAAAAAGTCTTGGAATAATGTTGTCAGGCATTATATATTGAGGTTCAGATAACTCCTTATATTTTAAGTTAATTATACCATTGGTTAATTTGGCAAGCCTGAGTAAATTTGAACATAGGGCGGCAGATTTAAGGAGCAACACATTCAAAAATCATTTTCAATTATATGAAAACTAGCCCCGCCCCGGCTTCGCACGGGTGTAATGCTGACACTAATTATTCTATAGACTTTATTTATTTAGGACATTAGAAACTTCTAAAATAATCAGTGTTTCTTTACAATATTGTGCATGTATTATAGTAAATAAAAACCTTCCTCCCGAATCGCTGTATGTATTAAAAAAAATTAATAAAAACATATATAGGGACAGAAAAAGCGACTTTGTTTTATACAATGTAGTGATGGTCACAACACTAACATCAAATTATGACAAAATAATCTTTCAGCCAGAAAATATATCGGCAAGTTTTTTTTTCTTCCCTTTGTAAACTCTTGTTGCGTTACAAATATTCTTTCATTTTATACAGATCAAATTAATTCAATTTTCTGCGTTGATGAATACAGTTCGTCAAGAAATATTAATATTAATTTGTGGCTTAGAATCAACAGACTTAACTCGGTAAACGCGTAAAACCATCAGTGAATTATGCATAATCAAAAATATATTAGTACTTTTAAACTATATAAGAAAATTATATTCAAAAACACATTATACTAAAACATTAATAATTACAATCGTGAACTTGGGGTAACAGCTGTGTTGAAAGATTTAATTAAAAGTATTCTTAAATCATTTCGTTAAAATCACGTATATACTAATTGAAATTAAGAAAATCGTATACATACATACTGTTAGAGTTATTTTTTTACACATTATATGACTATAATTTATAAGAATAATTTAATGAATAATATTTCGATTTACGATCTTTAGAAATTATCAGTTATTCTTTACATGTCCATGTCCACTTTTAAACAACAACAACAACAGCCTGTAAATTCCCACTGCTGTGCTAAAGGCCTCCTCTCCCTTTGAGGAGAAGGTTTGGAACATATTCCACCACGCTGTTCCAATGCGGGTTGGTGGAATACACATGTGGCAGAATTTGTATGAAATTTGTCACATGCAGGTTTCCTCACGATGTTTTCCTTCACCGCAGAGTACGAGATGAATTATAAAGGCAAATTAAGCACATGAATCAGCGGTGCTTGCCTGGGTTTGAACCCGCAATCATCGGTTAAGATGCACGCGTTCTAACCTACTGGGCCATATCGACTTGCTTTTAAACTTACCTCTTTAATTGCTCTATACACTAAAAAAACGCATCAAAATTGATATCTCGTTGCGTAGTTTTAAAGATCAAAGGAAACATAGGTACAGACAGACAGCGGTAAGCGTTGTTACTTTGTTTTATATGATTTAGTGATAGAATACACGTTAGTCGTTTGTCAACATTGAGATACGAAGTTAATTCTTACAGAATCGCTGAAGTTTATTTTTATGAGAAATAGTCAAACTTGGATCAGAATAAAATCGAGAACGTTTCATAACGGTTATAAGTTAATAAAATCCCCTGGCAGTCAATTTATTTTACTGTAAAACTTTTACGTTAAGATAAGCACTGTTAAATAACAACTACAAATAAAAACTCAAAATACATATATAAAGTTAGTATACAATCGCTATATGCGTTCTTGCACGCGTCATTTTACGACTCTGAATTACAATAAAATATCAAGATCTTTTTACCACCGTCGTCGGTAAACTCAGCGTGATGTACGGACGGACGCGTTGTCTCGCTGATGATACGATAATTAAAGATATTTTCGCGGTTAATAGCCACTTAAAATCGTGTCATGCTTGCATTTATACCGCGTAATATATTGCGCCTCTTATATATCGTGCCTCTTTGATTACAATTCACTGATTCGGAAAACTTTATGAATTAAAATAACAATATATTATTTGTATTTATTAAGCCGCTTAAGTGCTCGAGAGACAAATGTTCACATTTTATTTAATGAATTTGAAGCGCTTTAAATTCTTTGACCTGATAAAGACGATTTAAAAAAAGTAAAATTATATGGATTTTATACAAAATTGGATCTCATGTCTGATGCCTCAAGTGTTGTTAATCATGTTCAAAGCCTAAGCCTAGATAAGTCAGTCTTTGATCTAGATAAATATTCTATTAATTTTAAGTGCCGCTTCATTAGTAGTCTAATGGCGTCTGGTTCTATAAAAAAAAAAATTTAAGTCTATTTTAATTGCAGCCATTTAACTTTTTGTTTTTTTTTTATGTTTAAGCAAAGCGAGCAGATAACATTTAGATTTTGCAATTGTGTAATTATTCGTCTGTCAAATCAATTGAAAATATTCAACTTAAGGCAAAGAACTCTCTTATCTTAAGGCGAAGGCACTACGTTTCACACTATGAAATATAAACAGATAAATTAAAAAATAACAGCCTGTAAATTTTCCACTGCTGAGCTAAGGCCTCCTCTTCCACTAAGGAGAGGGTAACATAAACATATTCCACCAAGTTCCAGTGCGGGTTGGTGGAATGCCCCATGTGGCAGAATTTCGATAAAATTAGATACATGCAGGTTTCTTCATGACGCTTTCCTTCACTGCTGAGCTTGAGTTGAATTATAATAAACACAAATTAAGCACATATAGTGGTGCTTCCCTGGGTTTGAATCCGAAATCATCAGTTAAGATGCACGCGTTCTAACCACTGGGTCATCTCTATCATAAATCTAATACCAATGGTATTTAATCTCCCTTGTCTATTATTTGTTACCTAAAAACTTATTGTATGTATTTTTTCAGGTTGCCTCGGCGCAATATCAGCTGGCGTCGCCCTTGCCCTGTCACCAGTTACGGTTGCACTCTGCGTGCGCAAATCTACCCGCGTCACGGCGGTCGTAGGCGGGCTGGTCGCCGCTTTGGGATGTCTTTTTACATCATTTGCTACACAATTCCATCAATTATTCTTCAGCTACGGTAAATATTACATTTTATTAAACGAAATTAATTTTCGATAATGAATGTCATGTTACGAAAAAATTAACAAAATACGTATTATATTAAAAGAAGAATTCAATTAAGTTTATATTTGTTATCAGAATATTTGAAGAAGAAAATGTTAATTATTTATTTCGACGATAGATAATTTTACTTTGTTTGTAAAAGAAAATAAAAAAAATATCTTTTTAAATAGAAACACTGACGAAAAACAACGAATTGACGGTGGGACATAATATAATTTATTTCATAAAATTAAAACCTAAAAACATTATAGGCTCAAATCGCGAAAACATTGCGATGTATAGGTTGATATAATTTTGCTAAATTTTCGCGTGTTGGCATATCGAGAGTAGCACCCCCACACGCTTGCACGTTCAGTGTGCAAAAATAAAACATTATATGTATATTACAAAGTTTGATTAAAAACTAACTATTTAAATAATAAATAAATAAATAAATAGGAGACAACATCACATACATTACTCTGATCCCAATGTAAGTAGCTGATGCACTTGTGTTATGGAAATCAGAAGTAACGACGGTACCACAAACACCCAGACCCAAGACAACATAGAAAACTAACGGTAATCTTCATCGACTCGGCCAGGAATCGAACCCGGGACCTCAGAGTGGCGTACCCATGAAAACCGGTGTACACACCAATCGACCATGGAGGTCGTCAAATTTTATTCATCAAGATTTTTAATATTTAGAAACAAAAAAATGGTAACCAGCTATATTTATTCACCAACAGAAAGATACCTATAATATATTCGTACTACCTGAATTTGCATTACATTATTTAAATATTTCATTTACACAACTTACCAAAACTTTAATAAAAAAAAAAATATATAATATAGTTAAAACATAATAATTTGAAACATGTCACATAAACATACAAATATATCTGTTCGTGGAAATCCAAATATAAACAATTGGTTTAATCTGCAGTGTAGTGACGGCTCAATTTATTTCATCACTTGCATTACTCCGACACCCGTTTAAGAACATCAAAGGTAGCCGTAATTGGCACTGAGGGTAAATTAGTGTAATTCAATAAACCGCACGCTCGAGCCGGATATATAAATTGAATATTGAAACAGACACACTTGGAAGACTTTATCATCTGAAATAACATCTTTAGAACTGTAGATTATGTGCCAAATAAAGGCCAAAGGTTAAATCGAATTCGATACACAAATTCAAATTCAAATATTTATTATGATGCATGATACATACATCAAAGAAGCCCTGTGGGGCACAGCACTAGGAATCATTGCATCTTAGGGGTCAGTGACTTCCCAATCATTGCTTACATTTGTTAGACTTATTAAGTTAATACGTACAACTAATGTTGATGAATGAATTAATCAAGGAATTTTCAGTATTGTATGCAAGAACCACAAAAATAATATTATTTACTCTGAATTAATTTCGGTAATCAATAATTGAATACGTTTATTATACGTATTAAATTTGACAGGTATTTCCTACGTCCTATAATGAAAGACCCAAGATTCTAAACGGAATCCAAATCTAGTCTTTTAGTCACGACTTATTACGAAACCATAAACATATATTATAACTTTTAGGTTAAATACTAATCTACTATGAATAATTAATGTTGTTTTTATCATGATAATATGACATCACAGTAAAAATTTCTAAAGTTATCAGTGTTTCTTTACTTAATTGTCCATGTATTATATCCAAACAGCTTCCTCTCGAATTACTCTATCTATTAAAAAAACGCATCCAAACCCGTTCCGTAATTTTTAAGGTGTGAGGATACATAGGGACAGACAGCGATACGGGACTTTGTTTTATACTTTAAATAAATAAATATAAATATATATGAGACAACATCACATACATTACTCTGATCCTAATGTAAGTAGCTGAAACTTGTGTTATGGAAATCAGAAGTAACGACGGTACCACATACACCCAGACCCAAGACAACATAGAAAAGTAATGGTAATCTACATCGACTCGGCCGGGAAACGAACCCGGGACCTCAGAGTGGCGTACCCATGAAAACCGGTGTACACACCACTCGACCATAGAGGTCGTCAAATAACTATGTAAGGATAAGGATAATAGCAAACATATTACAATTGTACTAGAAAAGCGTATTGTTTAAAAATCAAACCTTAAAACGTTCCTGAAAATACGAAACTACCAATATAGAAAACGATAATACAAAGCAAGGAGTAGATAGAATCGAGAGAATGCAACATCGTGTGATCCTATTCGCATTCTACCGCCATCGAATGGCGCCGCAAAAATAACGCTGTGTGTTGCATAAATGCACGCGCTAAGCTGACTATCTTCAAGGATAACGTCGTAGCGACCGGCAGAAATTGTATTTGCATTTAAATTGAGACTACGGTTTGCACTGAATGCAATTTGATTGACTCCCGCGGTCGATACCATCGACGATCTAAATCAAAGTACCGAAAGCATCAATGTAATTAGGAACTGTTTGGATACAGTTAAAGCAGCAGTGGATGCTTGTTATTTTGTTGTTGCTAATTCTTAGTTCTTTTGAATCAAGATCAAGACAGATTACGATGACATATGAATGTCACTAAAACCGTAATATATTGTTAACTCTTATCAGTAAAGTCATTACTATCACCCTTAAGTAAGCAAGCGCCTTCAAATTGATACATTTATTTTTATCTGAGACCTCAAATATATTATGTCATTGGTAGGGTTTTACACGAGCTCGTCTGGATATCACAAACTCACCACATATTCTACTGCTAAACAGTATTGTAACGTTTCGATTTGAAGAGCGATTGTGCTCGGTGGATAGTTTCAAAGTTGGAAGCGCAGTGGCGGTGTAAGGAAGGTCAGTGCAAGCCCGTCTGTGTAGGTACAACTCACTCATCAGTTATTCTACCGCCAAATAATAGTACTCAGTATTGTTGTGTTCCGGTTTGAAGGGTGAGTGAGCCAGTGTAACTACAGGCACAAGGGACATAACATCTTAGTTCCCAAGATTGGTGGCGCGTTGACGATGTAAGGAATAGTTAATATTTCTTACAGCTTCATTGTCTATGGGTGATGGTGACCATATAACATCAGGTGGCCCATATGCTCGTCCGCCAACCTATACCATAAAATAAAAAGTAAATATAGCGTAAAACGCGATATCGCGTACATTAAAAGCAGCTACCAACGATTCAGAGCAATACGGAGGAGACATTATGTAAAGCCGCAATTTTATCCAATGTAATGCAATACGGTCAAAGAAACTTACTGCTTTTATTTTACTACTTTATAATTCAACGAATGGAATTGGAGATCCAAAGGACTTATTTCCTGATACATTAATAGCCTTTATAAATCTCAATCTAAATATATGACATACATTAAGCGTACATATTCATTAAAATACATTAAATATGCTTTAAAATAATATAATAAGTGTCTTATATATTAATAAAGTAAGCCGATTTCTGTCCCAGTGATTACGGGATGATAACTTCATATAATAAATAACATAAAGAAAAACCGACCCCAAACAAAGCACTATTTTAAAACAAATGAATATGCACTAAAAAGTAATGAAAATAATTGCGTATTCAACATATTTTTTAGAGTGCTCCTCAGTAAAATGAAATGAAAAATATTAGACTACTTAAAAGTCGATTTACGATTGTATATCCTTTATGGGTGAATTTCCCAGGAACAAAAATTACGTGGCATCAATGAAATCGGTACTATAAAACATGGTTATAATGTTCTAACATTTTCTGGTTAGGTGATATAGTAATCTATGTGTAGCACTAAATATGAAGTTAAATAGGATTAATAGAAGCTCCAAAAAACAAGTTACACCTCGAAATCTTTCATTGCCGTGTTTGTCCACACATTACCTCGATGTGTATTATACGTCATTGAGAAAAATCTATTGGTTATTTATATTAAAACCAAGTTTTAATTGATACGTGAACAGTTAAAGTATTGTTACGGAATACATTTATTCATATATTTAAACAATACAAAGATTGTTTAGTAAAAATACATTTGTCCTAGAACTACCTTTCATCGCCGTTTCCTAAATATATTTAAGAATATTGTTTTATCTAAGGACTTGCGTCCCCCACACCTGTGCGCTAAACGTTGCATGATAGTTTCGCTCGGTGCTCCACGTGGAAGCACGTGCATACGTGCCTACGTTTTCGCGCCATAAAGGTAAGTATTCGATTTTTATGTTACTGGACATTTTTTCTATCATCGCCGTGGATAGACCTAACTTCTATTTGAATAAGTTTGTCCTCTTGATTAGGCATTCGATAGAATGCCATTTGTTTTATGTTTATTTGTGACGTGTTAATTACTCTGAATAATTAATAGATTTTTGGCTACTTGATGTTTTTGCCTTGATTTTCATCGCCGTGCTCTCATTGCCATGGTTTCCGTGGCCAAAATTTGCTTTGGCAATGAAAAAAAGACACGGTGATGAAACGAAATTTCATTGCCATGCCTTTTAAAACAATTTAGTTTCATTGCCATGAGCAGTTGTTTCATTTCCATGACTTATGTTTTCATCGCCACGGTATAATTAAGGAAAGAAACAATCTGTAGTGTACATTCAACTACAAAAATATATCTCCACGTTAACCTTACGAAATTATATACATTTGGACACAATAGACACTCAAACATACGCACACACAATCGCGCACACACTCACATACTAAACCGAAACTATCGGAAGAGGAGAGAAAGGAAAGAAGAAGATTGGCCAAACAAAAGCGACGTGAAAAATTAAGAAGCGACCCTGTTTTACGAGAGGAGTATTTAAAAAAAGAAGATGAATAGGCTATTTTGATTTGTGATGTGCAAAAATATATCTTTGTGATCTAAGTTAATATTAAAGTATAGATAATAATAATGAGACGAGTAAATTTGAAAGGCTGCTATTCCTGTTAACAGTGCTATACTGTTAGTGTTAATTAGATGTAAGTGTTAATTAGAAAGGCTGATTGTATTCTCTAATAAGATTTTTTTATTGGAAAACGATGAACATACCAAGTTCACACCCTTTTGTATGGTTTATCTTTCTTGCTACACTACACATATCTATCATATCTAAAAACGAACTGTAGACAAAGGGTGTAATCTTGTTGAATCCAATACTGTAAGTCTGTATTAAATATAAGATTTAATAGAGAAAAGGTAAAAAATATTATGTTGATAATAAGGCTGTGATTAGGTAGGCCCTACGATTTGTCCAGACTTGATTTAATCATAATAAATAATAATTTATTCGCGAATTGTAAAATTATGTTGTCTTAAGTATATATTGTTAGCAATACCTATTGCATACTTTAGAAAAGTTTATTTTTATTTGTTAATTTCTGTTCTGTTAATTTTTGTGTGAAAGAACTTAAAATAAATGATTGTGTTGCTTTGATTCTATTAAAATTTTGTTTAATTTTACTCCTATGCAAGAAGATTATTGAGAAGAGGGTAAAAAAAGTGCATGTGTATGTATGCCTTTCCCTCTCAGAGACATGGATGTGTTCATCCCAGGTAAGTATTAAATACATATAAGAATATCATGTGTTATTGGATTTTTTCATTACCGTGGATTGATTCTGTCATTCCCGTGGCACAGTTCTTTCATTGCCGTGGACACATGTTTCATTGCCGTGCATCCATGTTTCATCGCCGCGGCACGAAATTTTTAATCTTGTATATCTAGTTAGTTTTTTAAGCTATCTGCTAGATATTAAGCAAGAGTACATATATTATCAAAAACTTGAATAAACACTATTTTTTCTTGTTCTAAAGTTGAAGAATAAAAAATCCACGGAAATGAAGATTTTATTGGACCTGTTGAAATTCACCCTTATAATAAATAAGAATCATCAAAATTGGTTGACACAATTTTGAATTATTCACCAATTTATCGCGCACATTCATAATGCAAATTTAAGACATATCGTTTTCAAAGGGATGCCATCATCAGATAAGGATAAAATTAAAATGGGACCTCACGGGAAACACTACCTTTCAAACAAAAAAAAAATATCAAAATCGGTCCACTCAGTGAAAAGTTCTGAGGTAACAAACATAAAAAATAAAAAAAATACAGACGAATTGATAACCTCCTCCTTTTTGAAGTCGGTTGAAAAGTCTTCTAAGTCTCATTTTGAAAAGCTTCAGCCATATGTATAACATATAAAAGATTCTAGGTTGCAATTTACAAAATTATTACGATTTAAAAATTAATTAATTTTAGATAGAGACAAAAGTTACTGGCTGATTATTCAACTGATTCGTTGATTTTAATTAACAAATATAAATACAATTGAACACAAAAATATAATAGATTCTTAATTTTTACGATTTAACAAATAATTAATTTTAGAGAAAGGAAAAAAGTTACTGGCCGGTTAGAGAACGGGTGTTTTAAAAAAAAGTAACTTTAACAGAAGTATTTGTAAATTGACAATAAAAAAATAAATAAAAGAGGTTTTATATATTTGAACTCAAATGTGAGTGACTGGCACTTTACAATGAAATTAAAATAAAACAAAACATATCACAGGTTTTAAATTTCTTATAATAATCTTTTGAACAAACGCGAATATTCGCAAGTGACCCACTAGTTCATATTATCAATCGGAATAACATTTCGTTTCTTGATTGCGACAAAAATATATGACACAATTATTTTTTACTGTAATAATAAGGTTAGGTCGAACGTGACGGCAATAAATAAGCTGTTTGCGAATATAATAAGTATAATACTCAACGTAGATGTCCAAATGAATATAAAAACCATTAATTCAAGAGGTCTTATACAAGCATTTTAGAATCGTAATACCTGTTTAAGTTATTACAGAATATCACCGATTTCAATGACTGGCTTCTTGGTTTAGTAAATTAAATATAATATATTATTACAAAACTATATATAATATATTATATGTTTATATGCAATTGTATTTATTTGTTAATAAAATACATACATATATAAGTGATTTAAGTAATTTATTTTTTTTTTTATTGTTCATTAGTTTTCCATGTTGTCTTGGGTCTGGGTGTTCGTGGTACCGTCGTTACTTCTGATTTTCCAAAACACGAGTGCTTTAGCAACTTACATTGAAATCAGAGTACTGTATGTGATGTTGTCCAATATTTATAATTTATACCACTGATTGACTTATCCCGATATCTCACAAACTTTAGATATAATTGATTGTAATTTACTATACTATATCTTTAAATAGTATAAAACAAAGTCACTTTTTCTTTCCCTATGTCCCTTTGTACGCTTAAATCTTTAAAACTACGCAACGGATTTTAATGTGGTTTTTTTTTAATAGATAGGGTGCTTCGAGAGGAAATTTTTCATATATAATAATAATAATAATAATACATAGACAAAAACAAAATTGATTCTCGCTTTCCTGTCTATGCTTAAATCTTTAAAACTATGGAACAGATTTTGATGAGGTTTTTTTTAATAGATAGTGTGATTCAAGGGGAAAGTATGCAATGGATAGGATGCTTCGAGAGGAAAGTTTTTATACATAATACATGAACAATATAGTAAACGGATAATTTTAGAAGTTTGCAATGTGATGTAAATAAACAAATTATGTAGTATGTTTAGTATCAGCATTGCACCCGTGCGAAGCCGGGGCGAGTCACTAGTTACTATATATACTTGAATATACTCCTTTCGTAATGTAGACTTTCAATAAGAAAGATAGTTCTGGATTTCAAATTCAAAGGGAGAAAGAGGGAAATGTAACTCTGTATGAATTTTACCCGTACGAAGTCGGGAACAAGTTACCTAGTTATGAAACTACAACTTACTACTGTAAGTTACATCGAGGAGTACTTGGAGTTGAGTTTCAAACTCAGTTGTTACTGGTTTTTTATTAAATCACATAGTCATTGTGCACAACGAATACTACGTAGTTTTTTCTATTGCAGGTATATACAAAATATATTTAAATTAATGCAATATGTTATAGTAATTATGTCTCGACTTTGCAGAGACGGGGTATCGATATGAATAAGTAAAATCCATGTTAATATATTGAAGATAATAATAATAATATATACATCCATTTCACCCAAGAAGGAAATAACTGAATATCGTACAAAATCTAAATAACTTAGATACATTAATAATGTATTTACTTACCTACATGCAAGTACACAAATAAGTACTTATACATAATATATGTACTTTATCACATGACTTTTCTGAAAATAGAGGGCGGAAGGCAGATCCATAGTATTTTAATAAAGAAACAGGAATATGGGATACAAGTAATTTGCAGAATAATTTTGGGAAATATATTTACTATGCACATCAAAACTAAAAACCTTCTAATTCAATGAATAGATAACATTTGAAAATTGGCTCAAAATTGATATCATTTTCGGACACAAATATAAGTCTTCCCAACAACTCAATACTGCTGCATACAGACGTTCGAATCGAATTTATTGTGCATATCACTTAGAACGCCCTTTGTACGATAAGCGACCGTATCCTGGAAGATTCCCCTGTAGTTCTCACGTGCTGTCAGACGCTCTAACTTTATTACTTCCACTGTTTCACTGAACTAGATTCAGTGGCGGCATATTTATGATGCTGTTCTCTTTGTTTTATAGTATTCTATATAGATAAGAGCTTTCTACGAAAATTGCATATCACATTTAAAATAACTATGTACAGAATTCTGTGTACTACATATTACAAATGTAGGTAATACATAATTATTTGCTCTTAAAAATATATTTACATTTATAGTTAATAGCACAAATGGTATTATTAAAATAAGATAAGTAGATCTATACTGTAAGAATTAATTCGAAACTCACCGTAAAATATGACAAACTTCAAAATTGATCTACAAGATTTTAAAATAATTATTATAATATTCAAAGAATAAACCCGTCAAAATAAAGAATCTCCGAACAAACAAGTGAAATAGATCAGTTTTTACCGAATAGCCTTGCAGCTGATCCTGAAGAAAGATTAGTTAAAAAACTATATGAATATGTTCAATACTAATTGCTTTGTGCGAATTACTATATATATAACTAGCAAACCCGGCGAACTCCGTTTCGCCACCAGATGGCTTTGTTTTTCATAACATTTCGTTTGGGTATTAAAAGATGAAGAAAATATTTTTTGTTTTATAAGGAAAAATTTTTGAAAAGGAAACATTTTATTATATTTCACAACAGTAATGAATTCATTTCGATTACAAAAATTTCGCCGAAGATCCTTCAATGTAAAGTTAAGTGCTTCAAGTGATTTCTTATGTGCCATTGTGCACTCATCCCAAACAATGAGCTTGCATTGCATCAACAATTTTCCCATTGCACTGGATCGGGAAATATTGCATGTTGGAGTAACAATTGTGTTTAAATTGAGTGGCGACTTTAACCTACACACATTACTTTGCCAGCCACCCTAAAATACTTAATCAGTGGGTCATATGTGTGTGCGTAAAACGTCACGAATTTATAATTTTTCTTTTTCAATAAATGGGCTATCTAACGTAGCAAGCTTTTCGTAACAACCTCTTAGAATAATGCAATTTTTTATTATATTTTTTATATGGTATTTTATATATTTTTTATTATCATTGGCGCTGTAAAAAATATTAACCGCCGATGTGTCACCAAACGTAAGAACTAAGATATTACGAGTCTGTAGTTATATCGGCTCAGTCGCCCTTCAAACCGAAACATAACAATACTGAGTATTGTTTAGCGGCCATCAGATGAGTTATGAGTCAAACTAGTTAATATATATATGATTACTAGTAATCGCCCGCGTCTTCGCTCGCGTTGGCGTTAGTTGTCATATCTTTTTTTAGAGTTCAATTTTGCTTAATACTACAATAAACAACAAACAACAGCCTGTAAATTCCCACTGCTGGGCCTCCTCTCCCTTTGAGAAGAAGGTTTGGAACATATTCCACCACGCTGCTCCAATGCGGGTTGGTGAAATGCTCATGTGGCAGAATTTCTATGAAATTTGTCACATGCAGGTTTCCTCACGATGTTTTCCTTCACCGCTGAGCACAAGATGAATCATAAAGACAAATTAAGCACATGAAACAGCGGTGCCTGCCTGGGTTTGAACCCGCAATCATTGGTTAAGATGCACGCGTTCTAACCACTGGGCCACCTCGACTCTTCCTTAATACTAAATTTCATCAAATTAGGTTGTTTGGTCGTGAAAGAGCGACGCAGAGCCAGACAGACGGACAGAGTTACTTTCCTTTCGGAGACTTCTTCGTGAGGATAGTAGTAAGGATAGAGTCCTGCATTATTAATTGTAGAACATGCTATGTGTGCTGTGCTCTATTATAGAGAGTTTCTCGGATTCGCTTATTAATACTTCCTTTAGACTCTATTACAAAATGTATTTTTTATAATTTAGCTCTTGAACTGTTTCTGTTTCTAAATTTTATTTTAAATTTGTGTTAAGTATGTCAGTTTAGTAAGTAAGTTTTTTTTAATTGGTCTTTATTTTTAGTTAATTTTGTGAGAATTTTAAAGAGCGACCTTTAGTACGAATTCGTTCATGTTCGAATACGAATGTCCGCCAGCGTCCTTTCTGGTGATTTTATTTCGATTGAATTGAAATAATTTCCTTCTTTTTATACATTTTTGAAAAGCTAAGAAAACGGTTATTTTTTTAAAATAATCTGCAGGCCAAGTTCCATAATGATTTTTTTAGTCTTTGAGGCATTTTTGAGGAAAAAAAATTGAGATAGATTCGTTTTCCGTCTCGCATTTTTAAATTTAGACCAATAATTATTGTTTAAATATTGATAAATATCCAGTGTTTAATCGTTTTTATAAAACAAAAGAAAAAAATAGATTTTAATTGATACTTCTTTTTTTAATTTTTGAAGTTGCATTTTTGACAAATTTTGAAAATAGATAAAAAAGTGATAACTCAAAAACGGTTCACTTTTGGATGATGCATATGGGGGTTAAAATTATTGCAAATAGTCACCCCTATCACCCCTCCTAACGGATATACGTCGAGTTACCAATAACACTGTATTTCACAAAGTACGGCAATGGAAATCATTCTATTTACAAATATATCCTTTAATATTATTGTTACATTAGTAATAGTGACGCTCGAGCTCACAATATATCTTAGTGTGCGTGAGATGACTAAAGTAAGAATGTAAACAGCCAAATAATAATTAATTTATATTTTTTATTCATGCCGATAGATCAACGAGCGTGTATCCGAAAAAAAACGCGGCTGCGTTTTAATAAATTTATTCCAATCTTATATTTTATCTTATTTAGATTTTATTATAACATCAGAAACCATTATTGTATGTACCATGGTGAAAATGTACCACATCTGGGCTAAGGCCTCTAACTTTGAGGAGATTTGGAGCTAATACAACTGTTAGATTCCAAATTCAATTTATGTAGAAGATTAATTATAAAAACAAATTAAGCCGTTAAAGTTTCAATTAGCTATCATTGGTCTACTTTTAGCCGCATCGGCTTTTTTTACACTACATTACAATTACACAGGTCTGCGAAAAAAAAAAAATTGTCAGCTGCAGGAGAAATTTTTACTGAATTATATGTTTTAAAGTGCGCTGATTCCAAAAATGACGGCTATTTTTTTCTATCACATAAGAATTTTTTGCAAATTCAAATACAAAAAAATGTTTAAAGGACTCTTTTATTCAAAATTTTCAAATAATAAGTATTTATTTTAAAAGCTAACGATACATTAATTTAATACATATACTTATTCATGTTCTTTATTAAACCTCTTCTTCTTTTGCTTGATACTTTGATGAGTCCTTTTCCTATTTTCATCTTCAGTTTCTCGCTTAAACAGCCAACAGTAGTCAGCAAGCATAGTGACATCCCAGCGCCCTTATTACCTTCTCTCGATATCCGGACATCCTGGTGAAATCGCTCCCCCTGCTCTTCACTGTAAGCTTTTCCCAGGTTTTCAGGAAAATAGTCTATGTGAGAGTATAAAAAATGGACCTTCAAGCTCATCTTGCAGCCTTGAGCTTCGTATTCTGCTAGCATCCGTTGCACAATGGTTTTATAGTTAGGATCCTTAGTATTTTCCAAAAACTTTCGCACTACGTCCTTGAACGACACCCAAGCTTCTTTTTCCTTCTCATTCATAGTTTTCACAAATGAAGCTTCCGTTAAAAGTTTTCTTATGTCGTGGCCGGTGAAAACTCCCTCTTTCAACTTTGCGTCTGACAGCTTCGGGAATTTTGTACATATATATTTGAAACAGTCTCCATCCTTTTGCAGCGATTTTACAAATTGTTTCATCAACCCTAATTTGATATGGAGAGGGGGCAACAAAACCTTTTCTGGTGGTACCAAGGTAGTGTTTATAACATTTTTCTCTCCAGGTTTAAAGTTTCTCGGGAAGGCCTATCACTTTTTTTCCAGTGCTGTTCTCTCTGGCTCTAGTATCCCACAAGCACAAGAAGCATGGGTATTTAATATAGCCTGCCTGCTGACCCAAAAGCATTGTCAGTATTTTGAAGTCCCAACAAATCATCCTTCTTCGTCAAAAGTTAAATCTGAGCTTGATTCACCCGGAGCCGGCAATGTAGCTTCGTCCTCCAACTCACTGGCGTATTCATCCAAACTGGAAGGTGGCTGCGGGATAGATATCTCGGAGCTATGGAGCACTGGACGTATAGCTGACGTCAACATTAGGATAAATTATGTTTCTTTTGTTTTTTGAATTGAATCCCCTTATGTAAACTGAGCAGAAGTAGCAGTCTGTGGTGTGATTTTTCTGCTCACGCCTCATCATAGGAATTCCAAATCGAAAAGATTTTTTCTTAGCGATATACGTCATTAGACTTGTCTCAACATGTTAAAACATTTCTAATCACGCCAACAGCTCAGGTGCTTCTTCTCAATTATCAAATAAAAATCATATATGTTTATTACCAATGAACAAATAAACTGCAATATACATAAAAACTTATGTGATATAATAATTTGAATATTTTTTCTGTTTTTGGGAGGCTAAAATCTGTAAGAAAATGTAAAAAAATCCTATGCAGTTTTTTGGTCGCAGACCTGTTTTATTGGTTAAATTCCGTCATTCTTTTTACTTTTTTTAAATGTCATAGTTTAAGTATAAATTATTCTTATAATAATTTCAGGAACCGTCGTCGGTGTAGGCGTTGGTTTGACTCGAGACTGCTCCACGTTAATGGTGGCTCAATACTTCAAAAGGAGACGAGAGCTCGTAGAGATTTTCATTGTAAGTGGCAGCGGTCTCGGCATAGCTGTCATGTCGACTTTCATCAAAAGTGCTATCAGGTAAAAAATTACAATCTCCGAATTTACCTATAATATACTGCAAAACAAACCATTATATCTACGATTACCTGTTTCCACCTATAAAGTTATCGATATTTGTCCGTATTAATATAGTGATTATAACTACAAAGTTCTCTGACAGAGACCTCAACCATTGCCTTCTGGCGTACTGTTAAATGTAATTGATACTAATCAAAGATAACAATATTTAGAAAGTTAAGGGTGCCTTGGATCTTAATCATTAATCGAATGGAATACACGCAGGGCCGAATTCACCGTCGATGTTGACGCGGTATCGGTGCCCTTAATCGGAGCAATGCATGTCTCGAGACCCATTTTCCCTTTTATATCTTATTCTATTTTATATTTAATATGAAAAATGAGCACAGGAAAACTTACTGATACTAGGTAGTTTTGAAGCCGCATCCTTCACTAAAAATACACGTAATCCAGACCCAGTTTCGACTGTTATTAACACCAGAACTTATTTCAGAGCTATCGGTTGGCGATTGGGTCTACAAGCGGTTACAGGAGTCGTCTTTGTCACATTCATACTCGGAACATTTTACCGCTCCGCCTCACTGTACCACCCTCAACGACGTGCCATATTACATCTTAAGAACCAAAACAAAATCAAACGGAAAATGAAGGATAGAAATAAAACGGACGACAGGCAGCCGTTTTTCGATTTTTCCACTCTACGGTCTAAAACTGTCAGAATCTTACTAATGTCGACTGGAATATCAGCGTTTGGGATCAACACACCGATATTTTATCTCGCTTATCACGCCGAAGAAGAAGGTTAGTAATTAAGTCTTTTATTTTATCTGTCAGCTGTATTCATCCTTTTTGGTTATAGTTATTTATTTATTTTATGGCATAGGGGACGAGCATGTGGCCACCTGATAGTTAGTGGTCATCACCGCTCCTAGACAATGGCGCTGTAAGAAATATTAGCCATTGCTTACATTACCAATGCGCCACCATCCTTGGGAACTATTTTATGGCCGTTGTGCCTGTAGACACACTGGCTCACTCACCCTTGAAACCGGAACACAACAATACTGAGTACAGTTGACTGGCGGCAAAATATATGATGAGTTGATGGTACCCAGACAGGCACAAAGCCCTACGACCAAGTAAACGTAAAATAAGATTATATTTTTTAATATATACTTTTAGGATTAGGCGACACAGCGGAGCTACTTCAAGCATATCTCGGTTTAGCATGGGCTGTTGGGTGTGCGGCGTTTGGTCTGCTAGTGCGACAAAATTCAGCCGAGTGCCGTATAGCGAGACAGTACCTCACCCAAGCCGCAGTGTTTGTGTGTGCGTTGGCCACTATGGCGCTGACGGCTGTTGAAGGCTCGTATAGAGGATATGTGATGTTTGCTTGGGTTTACGGTCAGTTTATTTTCCTTTATTCTGAATTTTTATTTTATTTTCATATATTAATTACATTTTTAATATACTCAAACTCAAATAACTTTATTCAATGTAGAAGCATTACACTTTTTTATTGCTGGTCAAATTAAACACTACTACCGGAAAAAGGAGCACCCAGACCTGAGAAGAACTGGCGAAATAAACTCAGCGGGTCTTTTTTTGTCAAATAAAATAAAATTGTATAAACACGCAGGTATATTTTGCGGCGGGTATCACTATTCACTGAAAATGTATACTTACGAACGAGTGCGTTCCCGAAACTTCGCGCGCACGTGGGGCTTCGTGCAATGCTCGCAGGCCGTGCCCATCGCTATTGGGGTGCCACTATCAGGTATGACCATTACTTACACTGACTTCAAAAATCTAGCATGTTGATAGTTAAATATAAAGCGGAAACTCAAATCAATTTATTAAACCAATTCGATTTTCAAATTTCCTTTATATTACCTTATAAGTAAAAATTCAACACCCTTCATATTAAAAACGAGAGAAATGACAATCAGTGATACTTAAATTGTGATTATGTATAAGATTTGCTTTTTTTTTGTTTTTATTTAGTATATCCTATACAAATTTCGACGACCTCCGTGGTCGAGCGGTGCGTACACCGGTTTTCATGGGTACGCCACTCTGAGGTCCCGGGTTCGATTCCCGGCCGAGTCAATGTAGATTACCATTAGTTTTCTATGTTGTCTTGGGTCTGGGTGTTTGTGGTACCGTCGTTACTTCTGATTTCCATAACACAAGTGCTTCAGCTACTTACATTGGGATCAGAGTAATGTATGTGATGTTGTCTCATATTTATTATTATTAATTACACGCTACCTTTTGTACGTAGATGATTTTATGAAAATACGCAAATCTTACTACCTACTATACTACATACTATACGTCCAAAAACGTCTTTAGCATTTATGTAATGATGATCGTAATGATAACGTGTGATCTTTGTTTAACCAGGGTACATAAATGTGGGTTGCGGCGGCAAAGCTGGCTACTACTTCAGCTCAACCTGCTCGCTGATCGGTTCGCTGTCGCTCTTCTGCATCGACCTGCATCGTCGCAGCGTCGCTAACAAACACACCAAGTACGTCGTCCTCGTACTACATCCAGAACTTATATCAACAAACAACAACAACAACAGCCTGTAAATTCCCACTGCCGGGCTAAAGGCGTCCTCTCCCTTTTGAGGAGAAGGTTTGGAACATATTCCACCACGCTGTTCCAATGCTGGCTGGTGGAATACACATGTGGCAGAATTTCTATGAAATTTGTCACATGCAGGTTTCCTCACGATGTTTTCCTTCACCGCTGAGCACGAGATGAATTATAAAGACAAATTAAGCACATATATATAGTGGTGCTTGCCTGGGTTTGAACCCGCAATCATCGGTTAAGATGCACGCGTTCTAACCACTGGGCCATCTCGACTCGAACTTATATCATTTAATTATTATTAATAATACAGGCGAATAAATGATGCCCCTGGTGATAAATAATAAGAATAACAAGTTAACACTTTAGGGTTTCCTCGCTATTTTCCTTCACTGCAAAATACAAGATTGACAATATAGACTGTCAAGTATAAGTTGGCGTTCCTGTGGCAGCGCCTGCTACACCTTTGTTTTGCCACTTTTTTGTTTATTTTACCAATATCTCCCTAGAAAATAATTCTCTACGCCTCATTTTTAATAGATTTTGGGTAAGTTTTCTTAATAAGGGTAAATAAAACAAATAAGATATAAATGAACAAAAAAAATTTGTACATGTTTTTGCCACACGCCAACTTACACTTGACGCGCTATATATACAAATGACAACATAAATTTATGACATGTAATTTTAGTGTTGTTTGGGTTTGAACCCCCAAACTGTTGAGACCACTGAACTGTCTGGACTTTTTAAACATTTTAGTATATATACCCTTTTTTGTGGAATAGGTTGGCGGACGAGCATATGGGCCACCTGATGGTAAATGGTCACCATCACCCATAGACAATGACGCTGTGAGAAATATTAACTATTCCTTACATCGTCAATGCGCCACCAATCTTGGGAACTAAGATGCTATGTCCCTTGTGCCTGTATTTGCTTACATTACCAATGTGCCACCAACCTTGGGAACTAAGATGCTATGTCCCTTGTGCCTGTATTTACACTGGTTCACTCACCCTTCAAACCAGAACACAACAATACTGTTTACTGTTGTGAAGCGGTAGAATATCTGATGAGTGGGTGGTATCTACCCAGGCGGGCTTGCACGAAGCCCTACAACCAAGTGAATGATTATATTATTTCGTCAGAGAAAATGGCGGTACGGTTGGATGCGAGTCGACAGCGACGTCGCGCAATCGGGATCGCGAGCCTCGCACCGCCGCCGGAGCTGCTACTGCCTTAGGTAACACAAACACTTCAACAACAACAACAACAACAACAGCCTGTAAATTCCCACTGCCGGGCTAAAGGCCTCCTCTTCCTTAGAGGAGAAGGTCTGGAACATATTCCACCACGATGTTCCAATGCGGGTTGGTGGAATACACATGTAGCAGAATTTCTATGAAATTTGTTACATGCAGGTTTCCTCACGATGTTTTCCTTGAATTATAAAGACGAATTAAGCACATGATTCAGCGGTGCTTGCCTAGGTTTGAACCCGTAATCATCGGTTAAGATGCGCGCGTTCTAACCCAGTGGTTATTTACGCTTTTTATGGTTTTGTAGAGTCGAGATGGCCCAGTGGCCATCTCGACTCTACAACTCTACAAAACACTTCATTCATACATAATTATTTTGCTTTGATTATTATTATGTAATAAATAAAGGAAATAAATATTTCATTCTTAATTATGTGTTCCATTTATATACAAAAAATATTTAAACTTTATTATACATGTGATTTATGGATGTAGTTTCAATCATCAAAAATCACCTATAACTTTAGCACACTAATGATATAAATTATACTTTTAAATATTATTATTTTTTACAATTTCTATATACCTATTACATAACATTCCCCTATTTATTTAAAATAAGACATCTAAATAACAAAGACCATATCACCCAAAATATATCAACTACACAAATTTCACAAATGAAAGTTTCTACTGTAAAGATTAGGATACTAAAATTCTAAAATAACCCATGTGTATAAAGTTCTAGGAGCAGAATTAGTAGCACCAGGCAGAGCTGGCCGAGATCTATTACTAGACAGCATCGGCCCGGGCAGCCTTGGATCCCCCCCTCCGAACCTCCCTCCAGAACTGACGTGCATCAGCGAAGAAGGAGGATTAGACTTAGATTTAGATCTAGACATACCGGAACACCTCCTAGAGGAATTGGATTGTGGGGGAGATTGTATTACTAGTTGTAATAAGGTAATCAAACATATTTAAACATGTTTATATATATATAAGTAAAGTAAAAATAAAAGTAAAGTAAAGTAACAGCCTGTAAATTTCCCACTGCTGAGATAAGGCCTCCTCTTCCATTAAGGAGAGGGTTTGGAACATATTCCACCACGCTGTTCCAATGCAGGTTGTTGGAATGCACATGTGGCAGAATTTCGATGAAATTAGACACATGCAGTTTTCCTCACGATGTTTTCCTTCACCGCCGAGCACGAGATGAATTATAAACACAAATTTAGCACATATATATAGCGGTGCTTGCCTGGGTTTGAACTCGCAATCGTCGGTTAAGATGCACGCGTTCTAACCACTGGGCCATCTCAGCTCATATATATAAGTAAGATTTATTTTTTGGTCAATTACTTTTTGAAGTCAGGTCGTCTCTATAGTGTACTAGTCTTCGATGGTAGCTTTGCTCGCGTTTTAAAGTGTTAGTTGTCATGTGTCAGACAAAAAGTAGGCTATTTTCTTTCTTGGAGTTTGAGTTCGCTTCATTGCAAAATTCAACAAATTCGGTCCAGCGGTTTGGTCGTGAAAGAGCGACAGACAGACAGACATGGTTCCTTTCACATTTATAATATTAATATAGATAGTCACACTGGCTTTTCCTATCACTACAAGAATCAAAAATCCTTTTCCCTCTCTGAACTGTAATACAAAAATATAAAGGGTCGAAGATTTGTATTAGAATAATAATAAAATAAATAAATAGGGATACTGAGAGTCGGTAGCCCATCCTGGAAGTAGGCTGCGCAAAATCCTACCACAGATACCATATTACGCTTTTTTTTACTCATATGGGTACAGCAAAATTCTTGTTCAGAACCGAGTGGACATTTCTGACGCAAACGCAATCAAAAATATCTAACATATTTTTAATGTTATTAAAGGAACCAAACCATGTATTATATATTTACAATCTTACAGGTGGAGAATTACTTGATGCTGAGTGAATACGAGAACAATCTAATCGCAGAGATTCCTAACTTGAACGAACGGCGAGGACGGCGGTGGTCCATCGTCGTCGCCAACTCGAACTCCCCACAACCATCCACCAATCAGGAGAACCAGAACAACTCACCCGACCATCACAGAAATTCAATCAAATGGAAGAAAAAGTGCCATAACACAAACAACAGACTGATAACAGTGATCAATGAAGCGTCGTTATAAACCACTAGTGAAATAAAGTTGAGACAATAAATAGAAAATAATTCGTTTAGTGTACCAATGACCTATTTAACCTCATAATTTATTTCTTGTGTGTGTATAGTAGCCTCATTTGTGTAACGTTCGGTATTATTTATTAAATTATTATGAAGAATCTTTGACTTTCCTTTTAAAACGAGAACAGTTTAATAGAACATATTCGGGGTTCAACATATTATGTTTTTGTTATTTTTCCCAATATTTCAACAGAGTTGCGGCCATTGGGACGAGACCACGACACTGTACAATTGAATTTCGCACAATCATGTATACCTATGTGTCTAATATTCCATAGAAACTTTTATAGATATGACAATTGGTAATTGCACACAGACAAGAACCCACTATCGGATTTTACTTGTCTCTAGATAGAATAAAACAAAGTAGCTTGCCGCCTTAGATCTCCCGAACTATGCAGCGGATTTAAAGTTTCCATCAATAAAGTGATTCAAGAGAAACGGTCTGAAAACATGTGTTTTTTTCTTTTATGTGATCGTTTTTCTAGACTTGAAGACCTTATGGTACTCATATCAAGCTCATTGCTATAAAGTCTATTATGAGCACGAGAGATCTAACTCAGTTAATAGTGAAATGATCGCAGTCGCATTTAGAAAATGAAATATTTAACATTCATTTTATGCAAAACATATATAAAAACGTAAATATAAAAAATGAAACAACGTTTAAAAGAGGGTAGTTAAATATATTATTGACATTTGTATGATAATAAAAATAATAGTAATCATTCTTATAACTAGCGAATACAATACCGCACAAAAATATTATCGGAACACAATTATCCTATAACCTCTGGGGAGTAACAATGTCTTCTAAGAATTGGGCAAAACAGCGCATCGCTTGCAGCAGAGCCGCTAGGAGTATCGAGAGAGAGAGACTCACCAACTTCTGACTCTCAGATTTAACGATTTCGTTGTTCGTAACAGGAACTAAACTTCGGTTCGAATCTATATTAAGAATGCTTGAATTATCACAATCGATGCTATAAACATTTGTACCAACAACAGACTCACGCCTCCTTGAATCATAAACATCGTTAACGTCACACGATACATTTATCACGATGAAATCCGAATCGACTAAGTTATCTTCGCCGTCCACTTCATCGGACTCGTCGAGGCGAGACCTGAACGAGCCCTGAGAGTTGATGACGTTATTATTATTAACATTTGAACAACTTGGAATCTCATTCCATAGCACAGCACAACGATTATTATTGGTTAGGCACTTTGTTACTACATTATCCGCTACGTTTGATCTTAAACTATCACTAACATTTCTATTACTATTATAAACGTATCTCATCGAATCGTCGTTTTCACCCGACGACATACCACTATCGTTATCTATAATACTATCTCTAATTGGAGAGATATGATCGAGATTATTGTTTACAATGTTACTTCTATGTTCTACCTTAGTGCTATCGAAACTTCCATAGCTTTTAGCTGGAGCATAGTTTGATGTATGCTGATGTACCGTGCCCAGGTCGGGCACGGCCTCCGGTCAGGAGACCTTACCGCAAGTTATGCTCCCTTTTATAACTATCGAATTCGATATGAGCTCTTGCGTCCCGAATATGCTGTCGGTGTCGGAGAGTGACGCGTTGTTCAACGAACAGGCGTCATCGAGTAATTGATCGGATCTTAACCCCTGTAAACAAAATATGGTCCATATATCAGAATTAAAATTGCAATTTGAAATTTTTACAAAACATTTATTTATTATCCACAACCCGCATTGCAACAGCATGGTGGAATAAGTTCCAAAAATCTTCTCCTCAAAGGGAGAAGAGGCCTTGGCTCATTATAGAGAAATTTACAGGCTGTTGATGATTTATTTATTTTACTCATTATAGGCCAAACTAGTGAATCATCTGGTGATCAATCAAAGTCACAAACATCTATAGGCAATGGCACTGTTAGAAATATTAACCATTCCTTACATCTGCAATACGCTACCGACCCTGAGAACTCTAGATGTTATGTCCCTTATATATACATGTTACACTGACATATACACCCTTGGTACGAGAACACAACAATACAAATGACTACTGTTGGATGGGTAGGACCTACCCTGGCCTTACATAGAGGCCTACCAAGATTTTGTCTTCGAGTTTCAAATGTTCTTAGCTTTCACGGTTCGATAAACAACAATGTTACTTGTGAAAGTGTAAACCCTAACGATTCTTATCGTAGGCGTAAGAAAACAAGTACCAAGCATGTTCTTGCATAAGCTCTTACAATTATATAACTTTGATTCACTTTGCGATATCACAAACGTACACTACTGACCTACTATGAATGCTCAGATAAAAAACAGCATAAAAACATCTGATATTGAGATCACATCTATAGTAACACATTACGTAAATTGAGACAAATTGTTTGTTAACTGTTGCCTTTTTTAGATACGGAAAATGAAAGTTTATTCAATAATTTTGAAAGTCAGATAAATATGATAAAAGTAAGTAAAATAACAGCCTGTAAATTACCCACTGCTAGGCTTAGGCCTCCTCTTCCAATAAGGAGAGGGTTTGGAACATATTCCAACACGCTGTTCCAATGCGGGTTGATGGAATGCACATGTGGCAGAATTTCGATGAAATTAGACACATGCAGGTTTCCTCGCGATGTTTTCCTTCACCGCCGAGCACGAGATAAATTATAAACACAAATTAAGCACATATAATCGGTTAAGATACACACGTTCTAACCACTGGGCCATCTCAGCTCTCATATGATTAGCAAAATTTGAATTTATTGCGTACAATATTTTAGTCACCACCTCGCATTCTATAAGAAGAATATCTAAGTGCAGATAACGTAAACATGTGGGATTTGTACAAAGACAGACATACAACCAAAACTTTAACTCATCAATGAATTAAAAATACAATTTATATAATACAGTAATATAATAATATTTATTTACTTGGTGGTAGGACTTTTTCTTGGTAGAGACCACTCACCATCGATTACTCTACCGCCAAAGAGTACTACTCAATGTTGTTGTGTTCCGGTTTGAGAAATGAGTCAGTGTAACTACAGGAATAAGCGACATAAAATCTTAGTTACCAAGCTTGACAGCGTATTGGCGATGTAAGGAATGGTTAATATTACTCACAGCGCCATTGTCTATGGGCGGTGGTAACCACTTACCACCAGTTGGTATATACCTATAACATAGTATATAAAGCTAGTCAACTAGTCTTACCTCTGAAAAATATTCATAGTCTCTTTCGAATGACAGTAAAAATATACAGAATATTCCCGCCAAAATATAACTACAGAGAGAACTAACGACGTGACACACGTAGACGCCTTTGGAACCATCTGGAACAAAAAAACAGACCATGCTTTAATTGAAATTATTAGAAAAATGATAAACCAACTAATTATACTTTTAAATGCATAATTATAATAATTTGCTTCTAATAATATAATTATAATTTCTAGTCAACGCAAGGAAAAGTATATACTTCACGGTCAGCTGCGTACCCGGTACTGACTGATTTCTTGGGAATTTATTTGGTGAATCAAAAATCAAAAGCAAAATATACTTTATTCAAGTAGACTTTTACAAGTTTTTTTGATTCGCTATTTAACAACTATAAGTGGAGCTACCACCGATTCGTAAAGTAGATTCTACCGAGAAGAACCGGCAAGAAACTCAGTAGTCAGTATTTTTCAACATTTCAAAATGCAGTCATGTTTACAATTCCTCAATTTATGGAACTTAACAATTTTACTACAGTAGTCAGTATCCTCTTACGACTCTCGTGACTTGAGATGGCGTATTAACATTGTACTCTTACGGTATTGAATTGAACTTACGCACTACTTTTAATTGAATTTGCAAAATCTAAACATTACGTCTAGGTTCTTATGCATCACATTAGAGGATTAAATTGACTATAATGCTACCAGATCGGTATGTAGGTTTCTCTAACGAAATACATAGTCAAGTTTAAACAATTCAATTTACTGGACTTATACAACATACGTGAACTGTACATGAGAATGTTAGGAGATAATTCCATCACGCTGCTGCATTGTACACTTTATAATAATATATTCAAAATCTAGATCTTATTAAAAACTGTCTATATCTAAACAAATATAATTTAATTGTCTTTAAACGACGTAATATCTATTATAATTAGTAATAAACTAATTATATTAAGTCTTACAGTTATTTAAAAAGGGGGTTTTTACTACGTTTTCTATTTTTGTATTGTTTGGTCTCGTGAAGACATTCGTTGATAATGTCGAAATATGGAACTCAATCAAATAATAATAAAAAAACATGGTAAATATCCCATTTTAAATCTTAATTTAAAATGTTATATTTTGAACAGATTTAGTTTAACTTACCTTCAGGTAGAAAAGAGGAGACCGTTCCAAAAATCGCCATTAAAACTAGAACAGGGAAGCTCACGTTTGCAAGGCATTGCCGCACTACTGTCAACCTTCTATCATAAAACAATGTACAAATATATGTCGTTATGATACACTGAAAGAAAAAAAAACAAAAGACATTTTATTTTAATTTATTACTATCATTTCACGGACTAAATTAGAGGAAGATTACCAACCTGTACCCACATGTACAAAGTTCCGAACCCACATATAAATATATTCAATGCTGTTAGGCATTGTTCATCTACCTGAAACGCAAAAACCATCAACTATTAAAAAGGTTGTACATACTCATTTTGGTAATTTTCAAATGATCTTGACAAATGATCTTTTTAATGTGGTTTCGTAAAAGGGGACGGAAGTGTGTAACGGAAAGCCGGGGAATACCGCGTTATTTCATTTGACCAATGAACGCTTAGTGCTAAAATTGCCCGAGAGATGGTACCAATTAATTCTCTGAGAAGACGTAATGTTAATATTGCTTATTACCAAGGACATTTAAATGGCATCTTTCCAGGTGGATTTTACACTTGAATTATTCAATACAATGTAACTATTGTTTTTATATTACGATGATGAGACTTAATTATCGAATACAAACAAGGCTAATGTACATTAGACGGCATTATGTGCATCGTTCTCATCCAGGTAAGAACGTTAGCGAACAAGATAACAACATATAAAAAAACAGAAACCACTTATAAAATAGTGAAATTGGAGTCATTAATTATTATATAAAAATTAGAACATAAGCATTGTCGGAAAAATTATAGAACATTTTAATGGCTTCCTATTCTATCACGCTATCACTGCTATGTAGAGTATACGTGCGAGAGAATTCCATCACGATGATTTCCTTCATCCCCGAGCACGAGATGAATTGAAATTAATTAATCAATTGAAGGATTAAAGAGTCATAACAACATATTCTGATGTATACAGTACGTCATCTCGAAATAAATTGATTACAAAACTTACAACGTACACAAATTGTAAAATAGTCTTAGTTTTGTATTTATTATTATCACATCCCATCCAATCGATTAATAAGTCTTCCGACTAACGGAACTCTAGAAGAATGAACTACTGAGTGTATTGAACCGAAATAATTAATTATCTTCGAAATTGGCCTTGTTAACCGTTTTCAGTGACAAAAAAAAAACGATCAATTTATCTAAGATCCGTTTGAAATTGGGACTACCAATTTGTGAATACAAAATTTAATTTGACTTCACCCGTTAGTCTGTGTAAGAGAAATATTACAATTTTTTTTTTTATAAATATGGGACAACATCACATACATTGATACTCTGATCCCAATGTAAGTAGCTGGAGCACTTGTGTTATGGAAATCAGAAGTAACGACGGTACCACAAACACCCAGACCCAAGACAACATAGAAAACTAATGGTAATCTACATCGACTCGGCCGGGAATCGAACCCGGGACCTCAAAGTGGTGTACCCATGAAAACCGGTGTACGCACCACTCGACCATGGAGGTCGTCAAAGTAACATTTTCTTTTAACAGATTAAGCATTCCTGCACTCTTTTATTTTATACTAGTTTTCACACGCGGCTTCTCGTTTTAGGGGGTCGATTGTCACGTGTTAGGCGAAAAAACGTACGCCTGTTTCATTCCTTGAAGCTCAAGTTTGCTTCACACCAAACTTCATTAATTTCGATTCATTGATTTGGTCGTGAAGGAGCGACGTTTGTTTATTTCTGTAACTTATACCTAGATACAACAGATACAGCTAGGGAGCTCCTTTTAAGTAATGGAATTAACTTGTGTTAGGAGTCCCCGCTCTTCCACAAACGGAAACAATTACATCAAGGTAAAAACAATGAAAAAGTAACATTATTATACAAATTAAGAATCGTTTAAACAGGTAACATATAACTTCAACGTAGTTTTATTCATATAACGCGCTTGTATGTTCGTGAATGAGTGTGTGTGTGTGTGTGTGTGTGTGTGTGTGTAAATAAATTAGATTTATAGTATTAATATACGTAGATTTAAATGTGAGTACGTTTGTCTTCTATGCTTACCATGACTGTAAAATTGACACGTAGGTAAGTTTTTCAAATCATATTGGACTACAAACGTATGTTCCTTTCTAATATGTATATGATAAATTGGGTTTAACGTACCGACCCTTATTTAGCCCGTGCAAAGCTGAGTCAATATTCATAAGTTTAAAATCATCAATAAACATAAAACTGCTGCAATGATTATTAAAACTGAAATCTTTATCTAATTGCAGTTTAATTTATTGTAGTTTCAGTCAGTGCCGTAATGACTATCGAGAAAGCTTAATCGATAAAACATTGGGGGCGCTTGCACTTCAGGATTCTCCGCAAATTCACTCATTAAAAAAAATTCTTTTTACATACGAAAGTTTTAAAAGAAAAGTATCATTAAGATATACTTAATTACTATTTATTTAAATACTTTATTAACCACCATATAGTAAATGGGACAAAAGGCAAAGTTATTTTTTTTTATGGTATAGGTTGGCAGACGAGCATATGGACCACCTGATGGTAAGTGGTCACCAACACCCATAGACAATGAAGCTGTAAGAAACATTAACTGTTCTTTACATCATCAATGTGCCGCCAACCTTGGGAACTAGGATGTTATGTCCCTTGTGCCTGTAGTTACACTGGCTCACTCACCCTTCAAACCGGAACACAACAATACTTAGTACTGTTATTTGGCGGTAGAATAACTGATGAGTGGGTGGTACCTACCCAGACGGGCTTGCACAAAGCCCTACCACCAAGTTAATGCTTGAAAGCATTATCTGCCAGTAAATATACCATGAAAAACAAACATGGTTATTTATATACATTCTCATGAAGTCCAAAATACAAGGTCGGTACAATAACGTGGATTCATCTCTCCTTCTGTTTAACACATGACTAACCTAAATTGTGTTAGCAATCAGCTTCGATCCAAATAAAATCCCCCCACCCCCTCCATGACAAATATTTATAGGCCGACCGGATATTTGTCGCAACTGTTTGTTTTTGTTCACGTCGTGCGTATTTCCGGACAAGGGGCTCCATAGTGAAGCCATTTCGTATAGCAGTGACCAGAAACCGTAGAGTTATTTACTAAAGTTTTAATTATAAATTCTAAGCGCTTATATTATAATCTACTTATCACGAAGAGACCAGTCTCGAGGCCTTCCTTTTCATATTTATAAGAAGAAAGATTATCAGTCAAGCGAGCACTCGCGCTCTACTTCGAATCGCGAGTAGAAATTCTAAAAATGTGTAAGCAGTCATTCTGAGTAATAGGAATCATTATTAATATAAATTATGTACACTCAATCATCTTTAATTTTATAATATATTAGCACGATAATTACTAGTAGTATTTTTTCCGAATCTGTACTGTGTACTGTACTGTAACTTAAAAAAAGAACATTTGTTAATTGGAAAAAGATCATCTTCTAAAATAAGATGTAAAGTAAACAATGTTGTCATTTCAAAAATCTTATATAATAAATATACTTAATATTTAAATTTTAATAAAATGTTTTCACATCCTTACAGGTATTCACTTTAAGGGTGTCGCGAATAACAACTCCCCCAAAAGGGATGAAGCGAAGGTAGGGAGTATTTTTCGAAGCAAAAATAAAAGAGACGCATCGTTAAACTGCAACATTAGGCTAGTTTTTTTTAATGTAAATTAATAATTGGCACTCTTTGGGGGTAAGACCGACTTATAGGCCGTGACGTCATGCACGCTCTCCCTTGTTGCTCTTGACGCCAATAATAGTATTATAGAAGTCTTACACTTTAAAAAAAATACATTTTATCACGGAAGCACGTTTAATTTATTTTGCTCCATATTTATATATTAATTTTCCTTAATTATATACAACCATAAATTTCGATGATTTGCACTAGCCGGGCGCCTCGTAATGGTCACTTTTGTAATGATTCACAAGTTCTACTTTCACTAGAAAATTGTTATTTGTTAATCGATTATATCGTTCGTTCAGATTCACTATCACTGGCTCTTGAAACTGGCAGAAGATTACAACCCGGATCGCTTGCAATTCGCTACTACTTCTAAGAGCAACTTTCCCGTGAAATTCGCTATAACTAGCAAAATTAAATGTAGCGAAGCGATACCGTAACATAACTTATATGTGTATATAATATTTACAAGCTGTGCCTGCAACCTTGTACGCGTTTGAATTTACCAAAATAAAAATTTTATTGTAGCCTAAAATTTTCCTTATTATATCAGTTATGTGCCAGTGAACGTCCCGTCAAAATCGGTCCAGCCGTTCCAGAGATTAGCCGGAACAAACAGACAGATAGACAGGCAAAAATTGTAAAAAATGTTATTTTGGTTTATGTACCATGTATACATTGATACGACACGCATTGAATAAAAAAGGACTATTTTAATATTACAAATAGACACTCCAATTTTATTATATGTATAGATAAGTAATTTAATGTATGTACTACTATGGTACTATTTTCATAGTTTTACATATTTTATAGAGCGACGAAATTGCGACAATGTATTTTTTTGGCAAATATAAAATAACAATTAAAAAAAACGTACATTACAACATTAAATGTAGAAATAAAATCAAACACTCGCAGTTTGTCGTACAATATAAATATAATCGTAATATCTTTACATCTAAAATATAAATCATAAAACGATTTCAACTTGTGTTTCTTCATCTCTGACTCGTCATTAAAATTGTGATAGCAACGCTAGGCAGGCGGCAGCGGCTTTCAAACTTCACTTCAAGTAGGTATTACGCGAGGAAATTAAACGCACATTATAACTATTTCAAATTTAAATGAGAATTATGAAACTAAATGAGTAGTTTAAAAGAAAATTATACGATACAATTCAGGAGTCTATCTCTAGAGAGTGTATTATAATATTCGTGTGATACGATTTGTATGTCTTTTCCATAATCAACTTATTTTTTCTCTCCTATTTCTTATTCCTCCTTTTAATTGAAAGATTAATAAACCTTGTTTTATAGATGTTGTAGAAGATCGCAATTATTCCACGCAACGAATAAATTGGGAGCACTTGACAACAGCTAATGTTGTGGTCAGCCGTTAGTTGCAAAAGCAACTAGTATTAACCTAAATTCCAGAGATTTGACACAAGTAGTAAATATACGTATTATTTTAGTAGACAAATTAATGCAATAATAAAAAAAATGTTTTTTGAAACTTGAATAAACTATTTGTTAACACATAATACTCATTTGTTATGTTAATATAACGAAAAAAGTTTTTATATGTTTGTTCTAGCTAACATAATAATACTCAAAATACATATATGAAAAAAAAATTAATTGTACTTTCTTCTTATTATAGGGCATTATATACAACTCGATTAAATAGTTAGCTACTTTTATAGCTAAAAGAATAAAGAACAGTTCATCCTAATTTAAGATAAAAAAGCCTTATATATATAATATATACTCAAATGATTCCGAAAATATTATATATATACATCAATATGTTAAATACATAAATAATCATTTTACATTTATATACACATAAAAGGGTACTTTTTTAAATTATTTAATCGAAACAAAATCATTTGTAACATAGAATATATGTTAATCGTAATAGGCAACATATTAATTTTCAACGATTCACGTAAATAATAATACCACGGTATTTTTCGATTTGATAATACAAGATATTTTTACGTTTGGAAAGATTAGCTAATGTGTATATGTCGCGATTCGCGAAGAAAGTGCTTTATTATCTTACCAATATAGAAATTATGCCTAGACGTATTTGATAAGTTTTCGCTCAAAGTTACCGGCATCGGAGCGAAGTTAATTCGCCCCAAGTGCATGTTTTCTCTAACTTTTGGCCATACATTACAACTACATACACAAATTTTTGAAAATATTAATTATATAGTTAGGTTGCTGATCAATATGTATCTTTTTTTAGTTATTTTAGACCAGAGATATGATAAGAGGTCACTAAACTCATTCCTTACACCATTAGGCTTTATTGAAAAAAAAGAAGATTATACCCAATTCAGTTTTAAACCATTTCATTGTGTGTGGTGTAACAGATGCCTTTATATTAATTATGATATTTTGTTAGTCATGCTTATGTAAATTAAATTATTAATAAGTCTAGTATATTAGTTTCCAACCACAGCTTCACCTGCATGTTGTATTAGATAACTTAATTCATTTTCTGTAACCCAGATAGTGTGTATGCTAATTTTCACAATGATTGGTCGAGCAATGAAGACATACCATACAAATAAATGAACATAACCCTATATATAATATACATAGGTATCACAACCAAAACAAAACATATAGAATGTAATAATATTAACATTACTAGATAGGCAGACAGAATGTACCACATGATGGTAAGTGGTCACCACCTCTTGTAGAGATTGGTGTCATCACACAAAAGCACCACCAACCTTGAGAAGTCAGATGTTATGTCCCTTGTGCCTGTTATTAACAGACTGAATACATGTGGAACTACAAACAACATTTTTTTTTTTTTAATTCATTAATTAATATATCATATTGAACCTTACCTTAAATAGAAATAAAAAAAAGTAGACCAGGAAGCCCAGAGACAGGAATGAAGCTGAGAAACAAGCAATCCTATTCGCAAAGGAGGTCACATTCGGATTTGGGGTTAATGATCCTAATATATGTATTTGCTGGTATCTGTCATATATGATTTTGCCAGCTGAAAAAATTATTTGTTAGCACATATATATGTTACATACATAAAGTTTACTCGATAATGTTATCCTTTTACCTATAAATGCCGTTCAGATTTGGTAAAGAAATGATGTTTTTTTCTTTCAAATGTTATATCAATGATGATCAATGGATAGAAATATTATTAGTAAACAAACCACTCAACAATATTTATAGGCAAGTTTATGTTTTAGTTGGTGTGATATGAATATGCAATTTAACACAATTTGTGATATTTTTTTTTTATTTTAACCAAGTTGTTATTTATAATCAGACATATTTTAAACCCTAAGATTTTTAAATAACAAGTGTTAAACAAATTAATGTTTTATTTGACTATGATAAAGGTAGAAATAAAAGTTAGAAAAAAAAAATTATTTTTAATCTGACTTTGTTGATAGCATTTAAAAACCTTTGGTTTTTAATTAATGATCTGTGCCATCGTTAACCAATTTATTCGTAACTTTTTAATTTTTTTAGTAAGATAATGAACACCAAAACATTAATAATTTGTTCCTAAACTCAAGACATTAATAATATTAAGTAACTTATTTATACTACAATATATTACTTATATAATTTTACAGTTAATCAACAACATATGTCGTATAAATATAAATATTAAAAACACAAATTATACTCTTCAAATATTTAAGATATATAATGTAGACATATAGTGTTAAGTTTTAACTTTTTTTATCTTACCAAATGCTCCACTGGCAATGTACATAAATGCAAGGCCAGTGTCGAAAAAGTTTGTTTCGTTAACGACTTGAGAACAAAGGCTGAAAAAAAAAAGAGAAAACGTTCTTAACACAAATAAGAAAACAAATGAAAACTACACTGAAAAGTGAAAGGCAAATGCTAGAAAAAGTAAATGTTATACATTACATGGTCAAATTATACACTTTACACTACGATGCATTAATAACACTTCAAAACAGTTATATTAAATGTTAATGCTTATCATTATTTCAATAATTTGATATATTTATAATAAAATGGCCAAATTGTTTTTACTTCGTAATTCTAGGATAACGCACTTCAATAACACTTGAAATATACTTACGATAAAATATAGGTCGAAGTTAAAACTATAAGCGCACATTTAAAAATTAACATATTAAGCACAAATAAAATGTAATATAACAAAATCCAATTAGGTTCAAACTGTACACACAACACAACCATCAAGACGTCAATTTGAAATGTCAGACTGTCAGTGTCATATACTACTAATTTTTTGATACATTTCTTTTCACGGCACTTGTTGAAAGTATTTGAAAAAGATTATTTTTACACTTCTCTAACTGTTATCAAAATTTCATGGTACATGTAACATCAAAATAAGTAAAATCTGTGTTTTTTTGTTTAATATTCTTCTTTAATTTATTTAATATTTCTATTTATGATAAGATTGATTGGATTGAAATAAAAAAGGCAATTATTTCATAATTTGTTTTTAATAAAAATCACTTTTTCAATTATATTATATTATTATCTGAATGTTATCTTTTTATTTACTACATTATCACATTTTTATTCGAACCATCAACATTAATTTTAAATATGTTACATAATCAGTTTTACTGAAGAATCTTACTCAAGTAGGTTTATACTGTTAGACAACCAATATTGATCTTTCATTTTTATCCATAATTATATTATCAAACCATACCCGCTAAATTTTGTTTAGAACATGTGTTACATTTTTTACAATTTTTTTAATCATGCAACAATAAATTGACAACTCTATGTTACTATTATATTTCGTCTGTATATATACTCTATGGTATTAACTGTCAACAAATGCTCAAACTTGAAAATACCGCTAAATTTTTATACTTAATTTGAGTTACAATTAATCGTGTATTGAATAAAACTTTTACATAATAAGTGGATAAATTACCAACATACTGAAATGTCGTCACTTCAGCCTATTCACGCACTAAATTTAGGTAAATGTAAATATATATTTATATTTAAAAATATTTTCTCCTTTGTGTATGTTTTTATATTAAAAATAAAAAGGTTTTGCTAAGCTATAGTTATATTGGAATGAATTTAGACCTTAATTATCAGTTGAAGTGGTATTTTAAACTCTTATCACCAAGAAATTAATGTTTATCTTGAATTTAAAACAATGAACAATACATTATAACAAAATATTTCAATTGATAATAATTTAAAAACTTATTTGTTTATCCTTTAAACATCACATAAAGTAACTTAATTTTCTAATTATATTTACAAAGACTTTAAAAATATTTTTTTATAATTTGTCTTTATAAAAAGTTTCATTGTAACATTATAATAGTTAGTTTACATTTGATACTTGAATTATGATTTTTTAGTAAAAAAATTAAGTCGAAGTATTTGCAAGAAAAATTTAAATACATTAAAAAAACATATTGGAATACAATATATAAAACATAATAAAACTGCTAATGCACAAAACAAACAAAACATATGTTACATGATTCAATCAGCATATGATTATGAGTTAGTAAGAGGTGATTAGATTATGTTGCACATTTTAAAATATAATAAAACTTGTTTATATTTTTTATAAATATATTTTAATATGATATAATTACTAGTAATATATAAAAATGTCATTTCCTATCTTTTCAGATTCAGTACAACAGCAAGCATTCATTAAATACTTTCATTCATTACCCGATGTAAGTAAAGTCCTTGAACATATACATTACATAATATTAAGATGTATTTCTCTATAAATTTCAATTTTAACTATTCTATATTTCTTACATTGATCAATTGTTTCAACGGCAAAATTTCTCAACTTTTAAACCATGAAACAACAGATTCTTTGGCACTTTTAGTTTTACTCCATACAGATTTCCAAAAACCAGGTTTTTCGGTTGGCTCAATCTGTTCTACTAACATGTCTTTGTTTTTAGGAACTGATTCCAAATTACTAGCAGTTTGGAACCTCCTTTCATTTTCATTTAAAGATTCTTTAATTTTCTTGTCTTGAGAAAACTCTGTTTGCACTTGTTCATTCTTACTTTGTAAATCATCATTGAAACTACCAATTTCTTGTGGTGCATATAATTCTTGTTGCATATTTTCACTGAAAGGCACTTGTGCCTGTTGCTGTTGACCGAAATCTATTAATACATTATCAGCATTACTCATTTGTTGTTCCATGTCAACAAAAGTTTGTGCAAAATGTTGTTGCTCAATATCTTCAGGTATTTGCGCTTCAGAAATTTGTACATTGTCATATTTAGGTTCGATTTGAGCAATTGATGGCCTTATATAACTCGGCCTATTGTACTCTTTGTGTATTAAATGATTATTATCATTATAGCTATTGTAGTAGTTCACTCTTGGTTTTACAGTAGAAGTGCTAGTTACTTCAAATTGATGATCTAGTCCTATCACACTTAAAATTATAGGTTCTTGATCTAATTTGTCACCAAATTGATTTTCATTACTCTGTTTCAAGCTTAAAGATTCGATCTCTTGTTGTGTTTTGTACAATTTATTTGAATTTATGGTGCTTATAGAATCTGCCACCTTATCATCGTTACTCTGGCCACTTGTTTCTATTGATACTACTGGTGTATCATCAGGGCCAATATCTCCACGTCCAATGTCAACAATTGGTATAATTTGATGAGTTGTTATATTATTTTTGGGACTAGCATCATTTTTATTTATTTCCGTTTTGTTCGTCATTGTATCTTTTGAATCAATTTCTATATTTTTATTCGGTTCAGTTGGTTGGACAGACTTTTCTGATGTTTTTTCAATTGACTGTATAAAATCATGCTCATAATTTGTATTGTGATAATTATTATTAGTACTTTGAGTGTCTACCCAATTAAAGTTTGATGTATTTGTATGCAAATACTGATTATTGTCAATGTTATCCTTATTTTTTTCAGATTCTTTAATTAATTTGTCAATTGTATCCCATAGACTTAACTCAGCAGTAGTCATTGGATGGTCCTGTGGCCTTGTAACAAATTGATTAAAATTGTCCCTGGATTCTTTCCAATTACTTTCTTGATTAAAATTCACTTGTTGATGGTTCACCATAGAACTTTCAATGTTTTTTTGAGCCTCTAAACTGTTAATTTTATTCCAGATGGGTTGCATAGAATTTAAATACATTGATTGATCTAAATCTCCACTATTAGTATTTTGATGTGCCCATTGTTCAAATGTTTGTGAATGTTCTTCGAAATTCCCTGCTTTAAGAGTTTTATTTAATAGAAACAGCAATATTTTAATACATTACATTAGTAAAGTATACTTTATTATTTAGGCAAATAGATATAAAATTATATATGTTATTAGATTGTAAATATATTTCAGATAATAATATTATTATAATATTTATGGTTTAATATATTTTAAGTAAATATATTGATTTAATAAAATTTAAAAAACATTAAGTCATGGCAACATAAAACAGACCTTAAAAATATTAAATGCTTTTCTCAATTAAATATTTAAACTTAACATACTGATTGCTTGTGACTGTCATAAAATTACAACTTACTTGACTGTTGATCTTCGATCCTGTTCCATGTGTTAATAGTTTGTTGATCATTTGATTTATCTTGTTTCTGTGGAGTTAATTGTTCAAATTTATCCCACAGATTCTGTGTCTGCTGACCAGAATTTTCAAAATTATTCCATTGATTTTGTTTTTCTTGACCCAAACTCTCTAAGTTGTGCCATTGGCTCTGAGTTTGTTGACCTTCTAAACCATTCTGAGATTGTTGATTTAATTTTTCCAAATTGTCCCATGTGTTTTGTGTCTGTTGACCTAAATCTTTAAAATGATCTAATTGACTTTGAGTTTGTTGGCCTAATTCTTCAAAACCACTTTGAGGATGTTGATTTAAACTCTCCAAGTTGTCCCATTTATTTTGTGTTTGTTGACCTAAATCTTCTAAGTTTCCAAGTTGATTTTGAGGCTGTTGACTTAACTCTTCAAAGCCGCTCTGAGGATGTTGATTCAAACTTTCTAAGTTATCCCATTTATTTTGTGTTTGTTGACCTAAATCTTCCAAGTTGCCGAGTTGATTTTGAGGCTGTTGACTTAATTCTTCAAAGCCGCTCTGAGGATGTTGATTCAGACTATCTAAGTTGTCCCAGTTACTTTGTGTTTGTTGACCTAAATCTTCTAAGTTTCCAAGTTGGTTTAAAGGTTGTTGACTTAATACTTCAAAGCCACTTTGAGGATGTTGATTTAAACTCTCTAAGTTATCCCATGTGTTTTGTGTCTGTTGACCTAAATCTTCTAAGTCACCGAGTTGTTTTTGAGGCTGTTGATTTAGTTCTTGAAAGCCACTCTGAGGATGTTGACTTAAACTTTCCAAATCATCCCATTTGTTTTGTGTTTGCTGACCTAAGTCTTCTAAATTACCCCATTGTGTTTGAGTTTGTTGGCCCATATTTTCGAAGTCATCCCATTTATTCTGTGTCTGCTGACCTGTGGTATCAACATTTTCCCAGTCTATGTTATAGGATCGTCGCTTTCGTAAGTGACACAATTCATCACAACTTGTTTTAGCTTGACCATACTGATTTCCGTAGAGACTCGAAGAGTACAAATTTTGATCTGCGGCCGTAGCTATAAGTCTTTGTGATGCTTGTCCACTTAAATCACCTCCAACTGGCTTAATGACATAAGGATCACCACGCCTTTCCCATGATTTATGATATGAATATGAAGAATGGTAACTTTTCGGACGAGAATTCGTAGTATCTACTAGATTATTCAAATTTGCTGCTGCGTCAGAGTTAGCCGTATCGAGTGCATATAGATTTGAATTCGCACTAGCTCCAGAACTCTGATGTTGAGCTTGATACTGTAATCGACTAGCGGCTGCCGATTTAGTGTTGGCACTATACCCACTCGTATAACCACTATTAACATTTCTTGCATATGCACTGTTACTGCCACTTGATTGGACGTTAGAGGAATCTAAAGCACTTTGATAACGTTGTCCGGCAGCTTGGGATAGTTGCGTATCCTCATAAAGTTCACTATTTACGGGGAATGGGTTTTCTGTAGGCAACACTGTAACTGGTTGAGTATCATGTTTTTCCCATTCTTTGCGATAACTATAAGATGATTCGTAATGTTTTGGTTTCATAACACTGACTCGCTGTCCACCGTTACTTAATACATCAGCCTCTGTGTTGACTGCATTTAGATCATGCACAAGTGAAGTTTGCGACGCGTCGTAAGTTTGAGCTGCAATCGGTATCGCTATCCTAGTTCCTGGTCTAACGTAAACCCTCACAGGCGTTGTTATTAGTCTGCTTTTAGAGATATCGTCACTGTTACTGAAACTGTTCAAATTGGTGCTGCTTTGATCGTATTCACTTCGTGCTTGACTCCCACCATGAGAATAATATTTGTAGTTGCTTGCAGCCTGACTTCCGCGTTCGTAATTACTAGCTCCACTGTACTGGCTTTCTGCTTGTTGGTTGTCAAATTGTCCATATTGCGATGCTAATCCTGCTTGACGGTAAGTGGAACTAAGGCCCGCAGCTCTTAATTGGTTAGCACTGTATCTCGCATTGTTAGCCGCCGAGTACGAGCTTCCGGTGTATGCAGAATTTTGAGATGAAAGCGAAGACTGGGATCGCGAATCGCCATACGAGACACCTTCTTCAAAGTTTCTGCCGTGAAGGTTAGTGAGATCGTAGTTTCCAGATCCATACAAACCTCTAGAATTTCCAGATGTAAATACGCTACCAGTCCTCGTGTTTGCACCTTCGCCCAGTTCGCCATCGACTTGTCTCACGAGTGTGCTCATCTGATGCTGCGCCAATGAGTCCATGTTATGTGCTTTTTCATAATTTCCTCCCATGTTACCTCTCTGAGCGCCATAGTAGCCGGATTTGCTTCCGTCGTCCGATGAACTTCTAGAGAATTGAAAATCTTCTTTTTCTTTGTACATTTCTGGTTTACCATAGGCTAACGCCCATATGGCGCATATCATAATGAGCAGCCTCATTTTGAAGAGCATAGAAACGATCTGAGAATAAAAATAAAAACAAAATAATACTCATTCTTTTTTTTTCTATATTATGTTCTTATATTCTTATTTTATATTAATGAAACCTTAATAAAAATTAAAAATTGAATTATAAAATTAATAGTATAATAATTGAGAGAATTTGAAAATAAAAAGAATCGATCAAAAATAGTCTCAAAAACTAAATCATCTTTAAAAAATAATGTTCATTAAAATATTTTTTTAATTTTCAAATCGAATTTTATAATTAACAAATAATACAAATAATTATCAAATCAATACATGTACTCACTGTGAAAAAATTCAATCTGTTGACAAATTAAACCTCCTTGCTGTAAATACGTATGCGCACTGACATTGCACGGGAATAAAGCGCCAATTTATTCAGTATTCATTTAGTATCTACCGCAAGATAACCCCTGGCCCAGCTTTATCGATCTTTATTCTAAGAAGTGCGAACGTGCAAAATACGCTGAGTTAAATGAACATTTTACAAATGGTAGCGTTTTATTAATCATGTTATGACAACACATTTATTTACGTTCGTATTTAAGGTTTGATTTGCGGTTAGCTAATTATACGACACTGATGCCGTTTTGGTACCCGTGAATCTTAATCGAAGGTGTGGGTTGAAGAGGGTGTAATTTGTGATCTTATTTAATTTATGTGTAGAAATTTTTTGATAAATTAATTATTATTTGTTCAAGTTATTGAGGTAATCTTCCTCTCTATAGTGGTCACCCTCATTGAGACAAGTTTATCTCACTGAATATATTACGATCGCATCTCTTTCTTATTTTACTCTCGTAATACGATGGACTGATAATTCAAAACAACCAAAGACAGCTCAGGTGCAGGACCAAAATAACTTTACGAGCGCCGAAGTGTAAACACCAAATTTTAAGCTCCAAACTGGTATAATATGTTGCTTGCTCCAGTGTTGGGACCCTCGGTTGTCTAGGACTTCAAAATCTGTATCATTATAATCTGAATTACCCCATTGTGTTTCATTGTTGATGTTTCTAAGACTGACATAATCTTAAAAAAACATGTGTGCATCATATTCAAAGAAAAAGTTTAATTAATGTCATCCAACAATCAAGTTTTCGGTTGATGACATAATGTGTATGTTTTTATGATTCAGGACATGATTTCATAGTTAGTTTCATCAAATGACACCTTAAGGCCGTGGGCGGTCAATGAGTAATTTTATTTCGAAGGTTCCTATGAATAATTTAAGTTATAGTAAGAATTGTCAATTAAACCTAATTATTCCTCGAAAAACTTGAGGGAGGGTAACCAATGTCCTCCATTTCTTACACTCATCAAATCAGTTCGATGGTACTGCATAATGATACCTAGTTAAAGTTACTGTTTTTGTAAGACTGGCAACATAGGTTTATTTTCACGATGTTCGCTTAAGTATAGTCTATTCCAACTACAAGAGGATAAAAGCCCAATAAACATTTGACAATTTTTTTTTGATATAGTTAGGCGGACGAGCATATGGGCCACTTAATGGTAAGTGGTCACCATAGACAATGACGCTGTAAGAAATATTACAATTCCTTACATCGTCAATGTACCACCAATCTTGGGAACAAAGATGTCATGTCCCTTGTGCCTGTAGTTATACTGGCTCACTCACCCTTCAAACCGGAACACAACAATACTGAGTACTGTTGTTTGGCGGTAGAATAACTGATGAATAACGATGATGATGATTTAGACATGTCACGATTGGTTGAAAATTGAATAATATACAATACACGGATTAAAATAAACGGCTTTCTAAAACTCTATGAATATTTTTTAGTAGCTACGTATCGTGTTGTATTGTGAGTAAAGACATATTTATGAATAACTGTTAGTAGTGCACAATATTACTTGTGCTATTGGAAAACTGTATGGAATACGTAAATCTAAAGTTCTTTTATCTTTATTCCTTCTTCGTATGGAATAGGAAACACAAAACTTATTAGTCAAGATTAGGAATTTCGAAGTTTCGAATCGATAAGTTCTACAAACGAAACGTATTCTTGGCCTTTCATTCGTTTATCTATTCTACAAAATCGAAACGACCCAATATCGATTAAGGAATCGGGATAGTATTCTATCGTAGCCGATATCTCCCCTATCTACATACATATATATTATAAAACAAAGGCCCCCGGCCTCGTCTGCTGTTTGTATGTTTGCGATAAGCAGCTCCAAAATTACTAAGTGGATTTTCATGCGGGTTTCACTAATAGACAGAGGGAGGGATAAGGAATGTTTAGGTATATAATTTATTAAGGTTTTTGTATAAATAAGTTGAAATAGTACATTACAATTACATTTACAAAACAATTGTCAGACATGTCAGAAAAAAAAACAACACAAGAAAGCAATATAAAATGTAAAAATTTTAAAAAACTTTTTGTCCACCCGTGCGAAGCCGGGAAGGCCGCTAGTATACGAATATAAACGTAAATTTCACTCACTGATTACTCACGAAATCTCAGGAATTATAACACCTACAAACTTGAAATTTGACAGGTAAGTTAATAGGGTGTTAACATCGGCTAAAGATTTTACCAAACTTAAAGTAAAAGGTGAGTTAGAAATTTTAGTTATATAAATATACTGCGGATATCATTACTTTAATAAAAAAACTGAACTGTTATTTTATATATTGTTAGTTTATATATGTTTATTAACATAAGTTTTAAAAATATTCGTGGTAAACGATAATGAAAGCGTCCTATTATTTTTTTAAAATAATCTTAGAAACAATTATAAAAAGTGATAACGCAGTTGTGCTTGGAGCTCTATAAACATATTATTCTTATAAATGTTATTTATTATTATTCCTTGTCGTTGATATTCCTGTAGTTACTTATGACTTTGATCTCGATTCAAAAGTAGGTCGTATGTCCAAGGATATTTCGAGGAAAAGTTATTTAAAAAATAATAACATATCAAATTTTTAATCGTTACCAAGTATTTTTTGTTGCTGACTAAAGAATGACATTGATCATAGCCAGCCAGTCTTGATTCTTCGTATTATATGAAAACCTTGACATTGACCTCCGAATAACATGTGTTTGTCTGAAGCTGTGATTGCCATTTGACACTAATTTTTCGACGCACATATTTCGAACATATTCTATTTATAAATTTATCTCGAATGAACTGTTTATTTTGTGATTCGGCCTCGTGTATTCATCGATCTGAACTCGACCAGTTCGGCGAAATAAGCTCTAATCCTTCTAGCACCTGAAGATGAAAGGAGTTCGTCCAAATCATTTATAGTCGGTGATTTGACATTTTAGTAAATCCTCATCCTTATTGGATGTGAAGTCCAAGTAAAGTATTACAATTTTAGAGCATTTAATCAATTTTAATTAAATGCTCTAAAATTGTTGAAAAATAAATACAATCATAATTACATAATGGTCGTTTAAAAGAGAGTAAATGTGACTTATCAGTATCCGTTATCAAAATGTTAACAACCGAAACATCGAGAAACTTTTGTAACAAAACAATGAGTCAATATAAACTAAAGGACAAAACATTGTTATTTCCTAAAGCTGTTGTTTCATGAAGCTGATTTCATCCTTAAACTGATATGAATGTACTAGTAAACGGTATTATTTTATTAATTATAAATAATTCGTGATGTCATTTTCTGATAAGCTTAAATTATTTTTTGATAAAAATAAAAGTTAAATTTAATGAAATTTGCATATTCTTTTACTTTACCAAACAATGTTTATGCAGTCCTGTTTAATTTTTAAATTTTTTTACTCATAATGGCATACCCTTAGACGTTGCGATTTATTATAGACGTGCATTTGTATGGGTGAGTGACGACGTGCTTAGAAAATAGTGTGCGTGAAACGAATCAGAGTAAAGACAGCAAAAAAATGCAAATTCGATTAATTTTGTTAAGTTTATTTTATTAAGAAAATTTAACGCGGCGGGTGCGTCTTTGAAGTGAAAATCTCGAAATAATACCAACGCATTCAGAAAGGAAAGTAGCTCTTCCTCTATATCCCTCAAAAACGTGATTGGTGAGACAAAGACGGCGTTCATTGGCACATACGTATACTTACTAAAATCACATACGGAAATAATTCACATCTGATTTTCGAATTTAAAATACTGACAATTTTCACTCGTCATAAACTTATAAACGATTTTCTATCGATCTTTCAGCTGTACGAAACATCAAATTTATATAACAATAAACTGCCAGCTCCTGCGGTATCCAGAGAAGAATCAGCTGATTAGCGACCGCCAGTACGGCTTCCGTTGGGGTCGTTCAGCTTGTGATCTTCTATTTTACCGTACTCACTCACATATGGGCGGAAGCAGTTGAGAGCAAAGGGCAGTCATTAGCAGCCAGCTTGGACATAGCGAAAGCCTTCGATCGCATGTGGCCCATAGCGCCTCTTGCAAAGCTCCCTTCCTATGGGCTTTGCGGGAAATTATGCAATTGGATTACCAACTTGTTGGCAGATCGGAGCATCAAGGTCGTTATCGACGGTGCATGCTCTGACTTAAAATTGGTCAATTCTGGTGTTCCACAAGGCTGTGTTCTGACTCTATTTCTTCTCCATATCAATGACTTATTGCAAATCAATAACATTCACTGTTATGCAGATGACAGTACCGTAGACACTTCATATATCGGCCGGTGTAATATTTCTCGGGAAAACGTCGAAGAAAACCGGAACAAACTTGTTTTGTTTTGATACAAACGGTGTTTGAAATCGACTACTTTAAACAAAGTCTCGAAATGGGGCCGGATAAACCTATTCCACTTCAACCCCAATAAGACACAAGTTTGCACGTTAACCGCTAAGAAATCACCATTTATCATATCATCTATTTGAGTACATTCCAAACGCCGCGTTGATATTTCGAACCTCGTTCAGTTCCACGGTCAATTGGAAAGCAAAGTCAAACCTTCCAGTCCTTCGGATATCTTGTCAAAATTCGATGTTTCGCCTGCACCAACTTGATGTCCCTAAATCCGCAACGGCGTGATTTCTTAGACATTTTCTGCCTCGCACAACCACTTTGTGTAACCAGCTTTCGGCGCTGTTTTCTCGAACCGATACGACATGTGAACCTTCAAGGAAAGATCGTACTCCTTCCTTAAAGACTGGCAATGCACCTGCAATCCCCCCGGTGTAGCAGATGTCCATGGGCGGTGGTAATCACTTTTCATCAGGTGAGCCTCCTGCTCGTTTGCCCCCTATAACATAAAAAAACCTTAGGTCCCTTCAATATAATTTTTAAAATTTTAAAAAGATATAATTAAAATAGGAGGTGGTAGAGTTCCGGTACTACGCCACTGATCTAGTGCTAGGTAAAAAAACAATACCGAAGAATCCTACATTGGTCATAATATATGTTTTGATTGTCTTTTGTTTTTAGTTTACTGTCATCAACGTTCAGTAATCTCGTATCTCGGATAATTATTTATTTACAAAATATTTAAAGATTTATTGCAAATAATGCCATGCGACAGCCATTTGATGATTAAATTAAAAGGAGACCACTGAAAATCAGTGTAGAAGCTACATTATGTTTCTATTTTTCACTGAGTGGATCTCCTTTTGGCTAAATTACACTGCTGCACACTATTTATTGTTTAATATTATTTTAATTAATTATTTTATACTCTCAAAACTTGTTCTGTTGTAGTTTTATTTTTTTTCTTGTTTCATGTATTTTAGGATGAGTGATATTTTGTTATGTCTCGTTTTTTATGTTGTGTGAAAGTAGTGTAATTTGCTCAATAAATGTTTATTATTATTATTATGATTAAATACCTTTTCATTTATTTATACTCGATATATTATTTCCTTCAGAAATCTCCAACAACAGTGAGAATATTCGATCGCAACGACTACTACAGTGTCCATGGCGTCGATGCGACCACTGCCGCTTTCGAGGTCTTCTCGACGAATTCGAATATTAAGAAGATGGGCATTGAACCGAACAAACTTGATTATCTCGTCTTGTCTAAAGGGAATTTTGAAATACTCATAAGGAAATTACTACTGGTAAGTTAAATATATTTTTATCTATGTATATAAAATAATAAAATTTTAACAAAAAGAAAAACCGACTTCAAACAAAACACTATTTTAAAACAAATGAATATGCACGAAAAAGTAATAAAAATAATTGCGTATTCAACATATTTTTTAGAGTCTTCCTAAGTTAAATGAAATGAAAAATATTAGACTACTTAAAAGTCGATTAACGATTATATCATGTAGTTATAGTTATTGGTATATTTGGAGCCGGTGTCAGCCACGGTGCCCTTGCCCCAACAATCAAAAGAAAGAAGCGATACGAGCCCCTTGATTGATCTAGTATATTATTGTGTAAAAGGTAATTTGTAAAAAACATATTTGTCAAAGTATTCTCGTATTGTTTTTTGATAGATATACTGTAGGGTTTTATTGGCTGACACCGACTCCAAATATAACAATAATTATAACTACATGATATAATCGTTAATCGACTTTTAAGTAGTCTAATATTTTTCATTTCATTTAACTTAGGAAGACTCTAAAAAATATGTTGAATACGCAATTATTTTTATTACTTTTTCGTGCATATTCATTTGTTTTAAAATAGTGTTTTGTTTGAAGTCGGTTTTTCTTTTTGTTAAAATTTTATTTATTTTTTGATTTTAAGTGAAGCTGATGTTGACTAACTAATTTTTTTTAATATGGATAGATTAAACGTTCCGTTTTTATGAGTCAGAAACTACTTCGAGGACAATTTCAAAGGAAACTTGCGAATAAAGCAAAGATAGACTTTCGAAAATGCGGATTTAATACGTCACACGGCGTAAACTACAAGGATCCCTCGAAAGAGCTGTAATCGAACTCAGCAAAAAAACTTTGAAAAAGACCAACTATATTTCCTACATCATATGACATCACATCACATACACAAAATTTGATTAAAGATAGTAAGAAATTCTGCCCCATATCGCACCCTAACTGCGAGCCGTATAGGAGTTCCATCACTACATAGTATAAAACAAAGTCGCTTTCTCTGTCCTTTAAATCTACGCAACGGATTTTGATGCGGTTTTTTTTAAAAGATAGTGTGATTCAAGGGGAAGGTTTGTGTATATAAAACATGAACAATATAGTAAAGAAACACTGATAATTTTAGAAGTTCGCGATGTGATGTCGTATATAAACAAATTCTGTAGTATATTTAGTATCAGTATTGCACCCGTGCGAAGCCGGGGTGGGTAGCTAGTTGATTATAATATTCGACTATGATAATTACATAAACATAACCACATTACGGAAGGTGACTCAAATATCCAAATAACCTATAAATAAAAGATTCGACTGAGTATCGCTAACGTGCTCCTCAGAATTGTTCCGTTCCCTTCCGTTCCGTTACTTTGTCATGGATCCTGTGCTCAGAACCTTACCAAACTTTCACCAAATTACACTTGAAGTATATATTTTATAATAAAAAAAGAATTATCAAAATTGGTTAACGTGATTTTCAGTTATTCACCTATTTGTCGCGCATATACATAATGCAAATTTAAGACTTATGTCGTTTTCACAGGGATACCATCATCGGAAAAAAAAATAAAAAAAATGGGACCCCACGGGAAGCACTACCTTTCAAACAAAAAAAAAAATTATCAAAATCGGTCCACCCAGTGAAAAGTTATGAGGTAACAAACATAAAAAAAAAAAAAAAAAAAAAAAAAAAAAAAAAAAAAAAAAAAACAAAAAAAAAAAATACAGACGAATTGATAACCTCCTCCTTTTGGAAGTCGGTTGACAAGTCCTGACTAACTGATTCATCATATCCGAGCGTAAACAATTAAAGTTAGGGCCTTGAAATTTGGTATGTAGGACGTGTAGTGTACACAGATCTTTAATAATATAAAATAAACAACATAAATACCGCCAAATAACGGTACTCAGTATTGTAGTGTTCCGGTCTGAAGGGTGAGTGAGCCAGTGTAACTACAGGCACAAGAGACATAACATCTTAGTTCCCAAGGTTGGTGGCGCATTGACGATTTAAGGAATAGTTAATATTTCTTACAGCGTCATTGTCTATGGGCGATGGTGACCACTTACCATCAGGTGGCCCATATGCTCGTCCGCCAAATTATACCATAAAAAAAAGCTGAGAGCTGTACAGTAAAACTGGAATAGACGACCATTCTGCCGTTAAGCTAAATGCTTAGGATTGATGTTGTTTTTCCAGGTGCGTCGGTACAGAGTGGAGATATACGTCGCAGAGGGTTCCGTGAGGGCGTGTGAGTGGGCAGTCAAGTACAAAGGCTCGCCGGGGTACTTGTCTCAGCTGGAGGAAATCTTAGGCGACGGCCTAGGCTCCTCGGAGGAACACGCTCCTTGCTTAATGGCTGTTAACATAAAAACTGACCCCGTCACTAAAGTACGTATTCCTATTTATAAACTACTTATTTATTTATTTACTTAGGACAACCAAAGAGGTTAAAGAAAAAGGTTAAAGAACCCATTAAAAGTTGTTTTTAGGGTTCCGTACGTCTGAATACAAAAACGGAACTCTTATAGGATCACTCGTGTGTCTGTCCGTCCGTCGCTTACAGTCAATTATCTCCGAATGTATTAGACCGATTAAGTTGAAATTTGGTACACATATCAATTCCTGTAACCCAAATACAGAGGTGTGACGTGTGACGTCGAGCAGATGAAATCTGTATATGGAGGGTCATTTTTGGAGGGGAAGGGGAAAATTTAAAAATAAATTCTGAAAACTGCATCGTGTGGCATATCAAATGAAAGGTCTTGTTGAGAAGATCTTAAATGTATTTTTTTGTAATTTTAAAATAAATAGTTTCCAAGTTATTCAAGAAAATAGACGAAAATTGACCATTCCCCCCCCCCCTTATCTCCGAAACTACTGAACCTAAAATTTTTAAAAAAATACAGAAATTAGTTTTCTCCTTATAGATTATAGGAAAACCTATAAGAAGTCCTTGATATTAAAATAACATGGTAAATCATTCAATATTGTGCGTACCAACTTACATTTGCAGGTGGAATGTGTGAGAGAACATATTTTTTAACTCCAATGTTAAGTTTTGTTGAATCGGTTTGTAGATTAATATTTAATGAAAAAAATAAGCCCACAATGAGCATTCTACGACCAATATTGTAGGAGATATTATCTGACCTTGATCTAATTCTAGCCGTGTAAGTAGGTCTATATAAACAAGAAAAAGAGTCGGGCCTAAAACACTTCCTTGCGGTACGCCATGCGTCAGTAATTGATCATTGCTATAATAGGTATCAATTTTAACGCATTGATATCTTTCCGAAAGATAGTCTTCGAATAGCTTAAGTTGTTTGCCTCTTACACCAATGCTCTCTAATTTTTTAATTAAAATTGGGATTGACACACACAGTCACTTTGACTTCATCATAAACCCGGCCAATCAGGAGCGTTTTGTGTCACGTGACAAACGTTTGAAAAAATGCATTTTTATTTATTGATTTTTGAATAAATTAAGTTAGTAAACTTTCGTTAGTAAATAACCATTTTTAAACTCATAATATACACTGATTACAATAATTCACAATTTATTTTTCGCATTGTCAAATAGCCTATTGCATTAATTTAATTGCCTTTCATTTTTTTTTTTTAATTATTTTTAATGATTGTGAAGAGAAATTTCCTGATCGGTTTGTTTATTTATGTAGAAATTCTAAACGAACAACAAATGGTAATAAATATTACGATGGAGATAAAAAATCGGGTATTTTCCTCGTCAGGTTATTGAACAGTTAGGATGTTAATGCGTAACAAACAAACTGACGTTCGCATTTAATAAGACTAGCGACCCGCCCCGACTTCGCACGGGTGCAACGCTGATACTAATTTGTTTAATTACGACATCACTTTGGAAACCTCAAAAATTATCAGTATTTTTCTATTATATTGTGTATGTATTATACATATAAACCATCCTTGTCAATCACTATCTATTAAAAAAAATCGCATCAAAATCAGCGTAATTTTTAAGATCTAAGCATACATGCGAGTCGAGATGGCCCAGTGGTTAGAACGCGTGCATCTTAACCGATGATTGCAGGTTCAAACCCAGGCAAGCACCGCTGTTTCATGTGCTTAATTTGTCTTTATAATTCATCTCGTGCTCAGCGGTGAAGGAAAACATCGTGAGGAAACCTGCATGTGACAAATTTCATAGAAATTCTGCCACATGTGTATTCCACCAACCCGCATTAGAACAGCGTGGTGGAATATGTTCCAAACCTTCTTCTCAAAGGGAGAGGAGGCCTTTAGCCCAGCTGTGGGAATTTACAGGCTGTTGTTGTTGTTGTTAAGCATACATAGGGACAGACGGTACTAGCAACTTTGTTTTATGATTCTCATAGACGAAGTTTTCATGAATATACTTGTCGCAATATTATACAAAATGTTATATATAAATAATTTCGTGAATGAATTTCGTATAATAATATTATTGTGATCTTTATCCGAAGGTCATCGACGTTGAATAATGCTAAGCGGTTATCTTTATATACAATTAAATATTGGAGGTCAAATCTACATTATATATCTTTAATATATATGCGAAATGAACCAATTTAATATGGTTTCCAATTTAACCAAAAACACCACAATTTTATAACTGATGATTCCGAGTTCAATCTTACACCAACGCCTCTGAATTTTCATGTATCGGACTTTGTGTTTATAATTCATCTCGTGCTCAGCGATGAAGGGAAACATCGTGAGGAAACCTGCATTTGCCAGATTGTGCCTCATGAGTCGTATCTATATGATCTATCAATACTTATTGAAGCTACCATAATATGACGGACTTGGGGGTAGGGGTTTGTGCAAGCCTGGGTATATAACACCCGCTCATCAGATATTCTACCGCCAAACAACAGTATTTGGAATTATTGTGTTCCGGTTTAAAGGGTGAGTGAGCCAGTGCAACTGCAGGCACAAGGGATATAACATCTTATTTCCCAAGGTTGGTGGCGCATTGGTAATGTAAGAAATGGTTAATATTTCAGTGGTGACCATTTACCATCAGGTGGTCTATATGCTTGTCCGTCAAACTATACCCTTAAAATAAAATAACTGAATATGACTCTATCATACACACACTGTGGAGCACACTTATTGAAATATTATAATGTAAATCTATATGAAGACGGCAGCAACTTTTTCTGTTACTCTTTCATGGCTAAACCACATTACCGTATATATTATTTAATTTATTTTTAATTTACACACACATTACTCTATTCTTACTATTATCCTCACGAAGAAGTCTCTGAAAGGAAAGTTTTTATAAATTTTTGCTTAACGCGTATATGGACAATATGGCGCTGCAATGGGGTCGGTGACGTCACTTGCCTGTATTACATAATCTGTGGTACAAAGCAAAGCAAGGTTATAAAGCAAGTAATTTGGTCTGAACCAAGCTTTAAAACCAAGAAAGACACAAGCTTTGAAGTTCAGTGGTTTGACTGTGACGATCAACAGAAATGCAGATAGTTTCTTTTACAATTAATAAATACTAAATTATTATTAATTGTAAAAGAAACTACAAACAAAATCTTCAAAATGTTGGTCTCGTCTCCTGTTACATCAAAGGTTATTGCTAGGGCTTATTCCAACACAGTACATATATGATATACTACTTGTCGCCCGCGGTTTCGCTCTCGATTTAGGGCTTCCTTGGCATGTGTTAGGCAAAAGGGTAATCTAGGTTCTTCCTTTGAGTTCGAGTTTACTTCATATCGAATTTTATCAAATTCGGTTCAGTGGTTTGGTGGTGACAGAGCTACAGATAGACAATGTTACTTTCACATTTATTATATTAGTATTGAAGTATAGTGCTGCGTTCACCATCTAACAAATTTCATAGAAATTCTGCCACATGTGCATTCCACCAACCCCGCATTGGAACAGCGTGGTGGAATATGTTCCAAACCTTCTCCTCAAAGGGAGAGGAGGCCTTTAACCCAGCAGTGGGAATTCTCAGGCTGTTGCTTTTGTTGTATATATTTATTTATTTAATAAGTACACTAACAATATATTGTATGGTAAGTATAAAAATAAAATTGTGGATTAGAACCCGCGACCTTCCCGCGTTTATATAAATAATATAAAACTTGACCGCCGTTGTATTATCGAGTATTCGTTCGTGACCTCATCGAATGTTTTGTCTCTGTTGAGTAAATATTGCTCTTAGTTTCTCAGAAAAAAAACTGTATTAACGATTCACATTTTATTTAATTCTATGAATAAATAATAATCTAAATAATACTTATAATTAAAAAAATATTTTCGTTCGGTATTTTTTGTGAATCATGTGAAACTTTTATCGTAAGATAGTTTATAGTTTCAGGATGTAAGTTAGCTATATAGTGTTTATATGTTACACATTTTTTATTTTGATTTTTATGGCAAAGTCAAAATGTCAAAGTTAGAACTGACGTTCCAAACACTACCAAACTGCTTTAGCTAATTTACATCCTGAAACAATAAGGTATATATTTTCAGGATGTAAATTAGCTAAATAGTGTTTATATGTTACACATTTTTTTTTTCTATAGCAATGTCAAATTGTCAAAGTTAGAACTGACGTTCCAAACACTACCAAACTGACAATAGATTACAGATACACAAAAAAATTGCAGATTTTTATTTAAAAGAAGGAAAGTATTAATTGCACATAATAATACATAAAAGTAAACATAAATACACATTAATTTATTTACTTTAGAGGTGTACAAAAGCAGTAGTATTTTTGCTTTAAGCAAACTTACAGACAATCTTTGAAATAATCAAACATATATGAGTAAGGAATCGGGATACTGCAATTTCTTTAATTATATAAATATATGTAGTACTCAAAATTATATTTATACTTGTAAAATATAACATATATGACTCTATACCAAAAATAAACGTTAAATTAAGACCTACACGTGTTTATAAATATGATTACATTTGTCAACATTTGTATAAAAAAAAATTTCATTATTTAATACAAAATAAATACCACCAGCATAGAAATATCTGCATGCATGCATGGATTAAATAGTGAGATAAATCAATGTAATTGTATTTTATAGTCGTTTTATATTACCGTCATGCGTATGAGCACTGGTAGACTACCTAATGGTGGGTGACCACTCATAGACATACTCGCCGTAAGAAAAACTATGCTGTAGATCACGAATGAGCCATCAATCTCGGGAACTTAGATAATAACATGTCCCATGTGCCTGCAATTAGATTCGCTTACTCAGCCTTCTCACCGCAACAAAACAATTGCCATTTAGCGATAGAATACTATGAGTGTGCGGTACCCACCCACACAAGTTTTTACAAAGCCAAGTAATATGAATGTATAATAAATATAAATATGAGACAACATCACATACATTACTCTGATCCCAATTTAAGTAGCTAAAGCACTTGTGTTATGGAAAATCATAAGTAACGAAGATACCACAAACATCCAGACCCAAGACAACATAGAAAACTTATAGTAATCTATATCGACTCGCCCAGGATTCGAACCCGGAACCTCGGAGCGGCGTACCCTTGAAAACCGGTGTACACACCACTCGACCAGGGAGGTCGTCACAATAATAATTATATTCTTTTACTAGGAACCCGACCCGGCTTCGCTCGGGTCCAATCAAAATCAAAATAAACTTTATTCAAGTAGGCTTTTATAAGCACTTTTGAATCGTCATTTTACAATTAAGTGAAGCTACCACCGGTTCGGAAAGTAGATTCTACCGAGAAGAACCGGCAAGAAACTCAGTAGTTACTCTTTTTTAACATTTAAAAAATACAACGTCATGTTAATTAAATACAATTATTTCAATTAATGTATCCTGCTTGGAAGTCAACAGGTATTAACTCCACGCTTTTTTAACATCCACAAAATCTTGTATCGAATAATATGCTTTTTCTACCAATGTATTTTTTACAAACGATTTGAATTTACTAAACGGCAAAGTTAAAAATTTCTGCGGAATTTTATTATAGAAACGGATACCTTGCCCCAAGAAGGATTTATTGACTTTGCGGAGTCGGAAACTTGGCGTTATAAGCTTATCCTTACTCCTAGTGCACATACAATGCTGATGCTATATAGTAGAGATTGTCTAAACTATCAATGTTTCTTTACTATATTGTCCACGTATTATATACAAAAACCTTTTTCTTGAATCACTCTATCTATTAAAAAAACCTGCATTAAAATCCGTTGCGTAATTTTAAAGATCTAAGGATACATAGTGCGGACAGTGGTAAGCGACTTTGTTTAATACTATATAATGACAACAATATATCTTTGAACCAATTATGTAATCCTATTTACTTTTTATTGAGGTATATTGAAGCTGTTTATATACTTAATAAGAAAATTCACCAAATTCTATACTTATTGTGTTTAATAATTGTTTATATACAAATATAACAAATTTCATGGAGACAAGAAAAGGTAACTGTATAATCAGAGTCGGATTTAACTTATTAAGTGTCTGGAGTCTGAGAGTCTGGAGGACCCCGGGCCACAAAGCAGTGGGGGCCCTAGACATACAGAAGCGTGAACAACCTAATAATTATATTATCATGAATTAATGACTTTTATTATTTCAATCAGTAAGCTATGATTTATTTACTTGTATCGGTAACTTTTAAAACATTAAATAATAACCTTATTATAATTTAACTATATCTCGGTATTTGTTAACTTGCTGAAAACTGTGGCCCCCACTAATGTGGAGGCCCCAGGGTAGTTGCCTCGGTTGCCTTCCCCTAAATACGGCCCTGTGTATAATATGTATTATATTCATATGGTTAGTATCTCCTGGGTTGATAAAATAAAGACTCCATTCAGTTTTTTTTGCTGTGAATTAAAAACATTTATTTATCTATATTTTATAATAATATTTAAATATTTACTCGCGTGTGAATTATATAACTTAATAAATATCCAAAGAAACCAATGAAAGAAATTTGATTTTATTCGTAATGGTTTTCATGATATGTTTATGACGAATGTTTCCAGGGTCGGCTGCTGGGTGTCGCGTGCGTCACCCCCGGCGAGTACGTGATGTCGGTGTCGGAGTTCACAGACGACGACCTGCTGACGGAGCTGGAAACCATCACCGTTCAAATGGCACCCTCGGAGTGCTTAGTGCTACCCGCCGAAAATGAGGATGTAAGTGTTATGTACGTTTTTCTTATGAGATAGCCTCTTCATGTAACTGGTGAGCATTTACGGTTAATGTCTCATTGATGTAAGTGTTACGTTTTTCTTATGAGATAGCCTTCTCATGTAACATGGGGAGCATTTACGGTTAATGTCTCATTGATCTATTGATCTGTAAGTTATGACGTCACGATTTGAAATAACATGTTGGACTGGGAAGACTCATTGGGTCTGAGGGTCTCCAAAACGGCACCCTCATTCACGAGGCGCGAGAGTCACAGTCCAGGACGATGTTCAAGGTGCAGACTCAGGTGAAGTATCTGGGCCTGATCCTGGATGGAAGATAGAGCTTCGGGCGGCATTTTGTCCACCTGACCTCGAGGGTCATCAACCTCGCCGCCCTCGGTCGGTCCTACTTAACGTGGGAGGGCCGGGATCGCCATGCCGTATAATACTACACAGTAAGGTCAATGGCGCTGTACGATACTCCGATCTGGGTCGACGCCCTTACTGACAATCGGTAGGTTAAAACGGTGAAAGGCATCAGAGGGTACCGTACAGTGTCGCGGACTGCGGTGACACTTCTCGCGGACGATCCACCCTGGGAGCTCCAGGCGGAGGTGAGAGGATCCGTAGCGACCGTTCCAGAGTCGATGGAGGACAGGCGGATCAGGACTCTAGCTCAGCAAGCCCTGATCTTCAAGTGAGAGGAAGAGCTCAGGTCAACCACGGTTGGGCTGGCGACTGGAGGCAATACGTCCCCATTTGAGTCGCTGGGTAAAAGATACGCTCACTTTTAGGATGACGCAGATACTTAGTACTTATACAGGTACACGGATGCTTCGGTAAGTACCTACTAGCACGGGATATTGCGGCGGTAGGTACCTCACCAGGTCAAACTCCTGCCGCTCCTTATATTTGTACTCCTCATATTATTTTTCCTAAAAAAAAGTAAAGTAAAGTAACAGCCTGTAAATTCCCACTACTGGGCTAAAGGCCTCCTCTCCCTTTGAGGAGAAGGTTTGGAACATATTCCACCACGCTGTTCCAATGCGGGTTGGTGGAATACACATGTGGCAGAATTTCTATGAAATTTGTCACATGCAGGTTTCCTCACGATGTTTTCCTTCACCGCTGAGCACGAGATGAATTATAAAGACAAATTAAGCACATGAATCAGCGGTGCTCGCCTGGGCTTGAACCCGCAATCATCGGTTAAGACGCGTTCTAACCACTGGGCCATCTCAGCTCATTATTTTTCCTGATACGAAGAAACAAATATTTTGAATATGATCTGGTTTTTGACTTGTAGTTCAAGATATATTACATTAATCGTAATGTTTCCAGTATAAATGTCTGAGGAAAGTCATGGAAAGAGCGAACGTGACCGTAACCAAGGTGAAAAAGACGGAGTTTTCCACGGAGGGACTGAACCAAGACTTGAATAGGCTGCTCAAGTTCAAAGATGGCCAGCAACAGGACGCCAACGCTTTCCCGGAAGTGAGCAAGGAAGTCGCCATGACGAGTCTCGCAGCTACCATAAGATATACGTCTTTGTTGAACGATAATACTAATTTCGGCAGGTAAGGTACTCCATACATAACTTAGTTTTGACCTACTCCTTGCTATAGTAAATAAATAAATATGAGACAACATAACATACATTACTGTGATCCCAATGTAAGTAGCTAATGCACTTGTGTTGTGGAAATTCAGAAGTAACGACGGTACCACAAACACCCCGATCCAAGACAACATAGGAAACTAATGATAATCTACATCGACTGGGCCGGGAATCGAACCCGGGACCTCGGTGGCGTATCCATGAAAACCGGTGTACAACCCTCGATCATGGAGGTTGTCAATCTAGTGTCTAGGTATAAAGCCGCAAATCATTTTTTTTATGGTATAGGTTGGCGGACGATAGTATGGGCCACCTGATGGTAAGTGGTCACCATCACCCATAGACAATGACGCTGTAAGAAATATTAACTATTCCTTACATCGTCAATGTGCCTCTAACCTTGGGAACTAAGATGTGATGTCCCCTGTGCCTGTAGTTACACTGGCTCACTCACCCTTCAAACCGGAACACAACAATACTGAGTACTGTTTTTGGTGGTAGACTAACTGATGAGTGGGTGGTACTGGTACCTGCCCAGACGGGCTTGCACAAAGTCCTACCACCAAGTAAAAACACATCAACTTTCCCACACTGAAAACTTTTCCCACATCTTCATTAAATAGACGACATGATAACATCCATGATCCATCCCTGATCTAAGGTGGCATTTGATCATATCGAATACTAAAAAAAGAGTCGAGATGGCCCAGTGATTAGAAAGCGTGCATCTTAACCGATGATTGCTTGTTCAAACTCAGGCAAGCACCGCTGATTCATATGCTTAATTTGTATTTAAAATTCATCTTGTCCTCGACGGTGAAGGAAAACATCGAGAGGAAACCTGCATGTAACAAATTTCATAGAAATTCTGCCACATGTGTGTTTCGCCAACCCGCATTGGAACAGCGTGCAGGAATATTTTCCAAATCTTCTCCTCAAAGGGAGAGGAGGCCTATAGCCCAGCAGTGGGAATTTACAGACTGTTGTTGTTGTTTTGTTGCTGAATACTAAAGAGAAACTGTAACATAGTTATTTGAAAAATAAAATATTTTTTAGATAAGAGCAGATGTTTAAATACCAGTTGACCTATATATCGTTTTGTATATAATTTTATATAATAACCCCTCGAGGGCGACCTATATTTTATAAATAAATTGCAGTCGTATCATTACTGCCTTCAACGAATAATATTATTTATATTGTATATTTTTCATTTATCAATACCATATATATTAGTTATTAAAAATATTGATTGCAGAATGTTAACCAAACTCAATCATTTAATATTATGCATTCTTAACTGAAAATTGTTTCGTAAATTCAAGTCGTTTATAAAATCGATACAAGATTTTATAGATGATTAAAAAGCTTGGAATTAATAGTTGTTGACTTCCAGTCAGGATACATTACATACATACATCATTGTATTTAACTAATATGATTGGATTTTTTAAATGTTGATAATGAGTAACTACTGCGTTTCTTGCCGGTTCTTCTCGGTAGAATCTACTTTCCGAACCGGTGGTAGCTTCACTTAATTGTTAAATGACGATTCAAAATTGCTTGTAAAAGCCCACTTGAATAAAGTTTATTTTGACTTCTGATTTTGATTGAGTAATAAAGGGCTATTCTAATATTACAAACAGACACTCCAATTTTATTATAGGTATAGATTACAGTTCTATATATTGTTATTCTAAATAATGTGCAGAGCTGAGATGGTCCAGTGGTTAGAACGCGTGCATCTTAACCGATGATTGCGGGTTCAAACCCAGGCAAGCACCACTATATATATGTGCTTAATTGTGTTTATAATTCATCTCGTGCTCGGCGGTGAAGGAAAACATCGTGAGGAAACCTGCATGTGTCTAATTTCATCGAAATTCTGCCACATGTGAATTCCACCAACCCGCATTGGAACAGCGTGGTGGAATATGTTCCAAAAACCCTCTCCTTAATGGAAGAGGAGGCCTTATCTCAGCAGTGGGAAATTTACAGGCTGTTACTTTACTTTACTTTTTTTTTACTTTACTAAATAATGTGCACATGCTTAGCTATGTATGTTTGATATTGACAAAATATTTCAGATTTCGACTAACAACAATTCAAACGGACTGCTTCCTCCACATGGATGCAGCGGCTCTGAAGGCTCTCAACGTATTTCCTGAACTAGGGGACACGAATCACGCCCCTTCTAGAAGCTTATATGGACTTCTAGATAGATGCAGAACGCAGCATGGGAAACGGTGAGAGAAATTAGTAAATAAGACAAATGTTGAAACTTATATACAATTGTAGTGTTTTTTAAATGGTTTTATAATAATGTATTCTGGTATATGTTATGTTTAATTGAGTCGAGATGGCCCATTGGTTAGAACGATCTTAATCGATGATTGTGGGTTCAAACCCAGGCAAGCACCACTGAATATTTATGTGCTTAATTTATAATTAATTTTGAGCTTGAAGGTGAAGAAAAACATCGTGAGGAAACCTGCATCTGTCTAATTTCATAGAAATTCAGCCACATGTGTATTTATATATAACTCGTATTAGAACAGCGTGGTGGAATATGTTCCAAACCTTCTCCTCAAAAGGAGAGGGGCTTTAGCCCAGCAGTGGGCAATTTACAGGCTGTTGTTGTTGTTTGTTGTTGCTATTTTTAATTCAAATAATAATATATTTTTATAGGCTATTAGCTCAATGGCTACGTCAACCTCTCCGGGATATAAACCTGATAAATGAACGTCAGGACATTGTAGAGCTGCTAATGAACAACTCACAACTCCGTCAGCAGTTACACGAGGATCACCTGAGGAGGATACCAGACTTGCAAGCCCTGGCGCGACGACTGACGAGGAAGAAGGCTAACCTACAAGACTGCTACCGAATTTATCAAGTAATTATATTTTTTTTTTAATATAGATTTATAATAATAATAATAATAAGAACTGGCTAATAAGATTAAAAGGCAATGGCAAGTAGATAACATAAAAATCTTGCCCATTGTAATATCTACAACGGGCGTTGTCCCGAAAACTATCGAATAACCTAAATGCCCTGCAAATGCCCTCATCCACCATTAGACTCATTCAGAAAGCAGTTATCCTCAACACTTGCCGTCTCACTCGTAAGTTCTTAGCATTATCAGATCCTTAATTTAAAGGCCGATACACTTGGCTTAGGCTCGTGTATCAGTTCCACTACCCCTCTAAAAGGGAGAAAAAACAGAAGAGAATAATAATAATAATAAAGATTTATTGGTCAAGTTGCACTACAACACAATAACAATCTTATTCACATATAAAAACAGTATAAAAAAACACAATAAATTAAAATTACACAAAAAAAAAAAAATAATATTATAATAGAAAAAGGGAAGAAAAAAAATTGTGCTGCAGTACGTCAATACCAAATGGAGATTCGCTCAGTAAAAGAAGCTAAACTGATTTTCAGCGGTCTCCAGATTTGATAAAGCCATCCCATAAAAATCGTAAGTATGAGTGAGTAAGTGAATATATAAACGCGTATCCATCCCTCATATTATATCATCCCTGACGTCATCCCAATTTTATTTAGGGACGGCGTAGTGTGTGTTCTTCCATACTTCCCTGTGTGACGTCATCAAGTATCATTATCATAATTCATCCATCGTTTCCTTGGTCGTTCTAATCCAGCCACATCCATACTCAAGACCTTATCTTTCTTTCTTTGATGTGTCATCATCATTCATCATCCTCCTGCCCTTATCCCAATTTTATTTGGGGTTGGCACAGCATGTCTTCTCCTTCCATACTTCCCTGTCAGACGTCATCTCACAAGTAACATTCTTTCTAGCCATATCGTCTTTCACACAATCCATCCATCGTTTCCTTGGTCGTCCTCTACCTATATCCATCCACATCCATGCTCAAGGCCTTCCTCACAATGTGTTCCTCATTCCTCCGCATTACATGCCCATACCATGATAGCCGTTATAACTTCTCGTTAACTTTACAGCATGGACAATGAAAACCATAAGAATGATAGGGCCCTCTTTGATGTGTATTTTTAATAAAAATAAACGTATGGTCCCAAATACCACCTCTATAGACACATTTGCTTAGGCTGTGTAATATTAGCGAGTCAGGACAAACGATTCTATAACTCTGTGACCTTATTATATTTAACGATAGCTCGAATAGCTTTATTTCACTTTTCAATCCATCGTCCTATAGATTTTCTAATATTAATAGTCTAATGATTATCAATATTAAAGTATGCTTTCTCTAACCCGTTTCGGTTTCAGAGCGAACAAATAGCTACAACAACAACAACAACAGCCTGTAAATTCCCACTGCTGGGCTAAAGGCCTCCTCTCCCTTTGAAGAGAAGGTTTGGAACATATTCCACCACGCTCTTCCAATGCGGGTTGGTTGAATACACATGTGGCAGAATTTCTATGAAATTTGTCGCATACAGGTTTCCTCACGATGTTTTCCTTCACCGCTGAGCACGAGATGAATTATAGAGACAAATTAAGCACATGAAACAGCGGTGCTTGCCTGGGTTTGAACCCGCAATCATCGGTTAAGATGCACGCGTTCTAACCACTGGGCCATCTCGACTCAACAATAAATAAATATATTCCAGGCCATAAACAGACTGCCAGCGTTGCTCCAATGCTTGGCGGAGGCGAACAACGCTACCCTACACTCGTCTCTGGCAGAGCCGCTGGCAGAACTCAACAATGACCTTGAAAAGTATCAGCAGATGATTGAGGCTACCGTCGACATGGACGCCGTCGACAGAGGTGATATGTGCTCAAGGGTATACAATGATACACATGACAATAACTTACTTTCAGTAACAGTACTTGCGTTTATTTAAATAAGTTATGTTATCGATATGGATTCGCAAGAAATAGCTTTATAAATGGCGATGATTAAGTTGGATGTGAGTAGTTAGTGTTATATTATAATTGTAATCCTTATCCTTTGTGTAATTCTAACATTATTAGATTATTTAGAGATTATTATTTTAAAAGTGAACAGTTGCGGTATGTATGTGTATACCATTAATCGGACGTAATTTATTAGCAGTTTAATTTTAAACTTGTCTATGTACCCCAAAAGCATAAGATTTATAAGTATATCTCCGGTTTATTTATCTATACTTCTTTGATTGGAGTTACATATGGGATATTTGTTATGGTCCTTCATGACTCGTCACTAATATCAATAATTAAAAGTTATGTAACATTTTATTGACAATGTTAGTTCCATTCCTTCTCTGTGCGAGTTATACAGCCTGTTTCTTTATTGTTATGGTATAATAATTGCAAAACAAAACAAAAAATTAATAGCATTACGCTGTAAAATTTCTATAATTATAGTGAAATATAAAATAAATATTTTCTATATTTCAGGTGATTACTTAGTAAAGCCGTCGTTTGATGAACAGTTACAAAGCTTAGCGGATCAACTGGAGAAATTACAATCGTCTGCTGAGAAGGAACTCAACAAAGCCGCTAGAGAATTGGGCTTGGATGCCGGGAAAACTATTAAACTCGAAAGCAACCCTCAAAATGGTTTTAACTTTAGGTAATTGGTTTTTTTTTTTCAACAACAACAACAACAACAGCCTGTAAATTCCCACTGCTGGGCTAAAGGCCTCCTCTCCCTTTGAAGAGAAGGTTTGGAACATATTCCACCACGCTCTTCCAATGCGGGTTGGTGGAATACACATGTGGCAGAATTTCTATGAAATTTGTCACATGCAGGTTTCCTCACGATGTTTTCCTTCACCGCTGAGCACGAGATGAATTATAAAGACAAATTAAGCACATGAATCAGCGGTACTTGACTGGGTTTGAACCCGCAATCATCGGTTAAGATGCACGCGTTCTAACCACTGCCATCTCGACTCCTTTTTTCAACACTGACACACAACTATATTTTTGGAATACTAATTGTCGTCTGCGACTTCGCTTAGAAGTTGGTGAAAAAAAATAGCCTTGTCCTTCATACTATATTTATATCAAATTAATTAATGACTCCGCCGTGAAACTGCAACAGACAGACAAACCCACACATATTAGTGGTTAAAGATAAAAAAAAAATAACAAATATGACAAACACTCTGTATTTCTATTTCTTACAATTTATTTAAGGAAACAAAATGTTAATCACCACTTTAACAAAAACACACACAATTCGATATGTTGGAATAATACAAAAACTCTCCTCACAATCAATACTTTATCTCTCCTGAAGTGGTTTACGATCCTTCCAATTCGACGGTTAAAGTAAGAATGACCATTTCTAGGCTTACTCCTAGTATTTAATGTTTACACGCCCCTCCTTCGACTGTAGCAACATCCGGTTTCGACCCATTTTAAAAAACAATTTAGTCAAAACCGGATGTTGTCAATCAACGCAAACTGTAACAACTATTTAAATCGAATTATTTATGCTGATAATACTTTAATACATTAAAACAATAAAATATGATCATATTAAAATTAAATGTCGACAAGGAAATGTTTCCACAAACATCTGTTACCGCTCTTTTATACGGTCCGGGTAGCAGCAAAAAATTGTTTGCCCGATTTTAAAGAAGCTTAGCTTATAATGTAATCATTCACACAAACTGGCAGTGCGAATTACTTAGTAATCATACCAGATTTATGATAAATGTACCCACTCGACTGAATATAGTACGGCACAAGTTAGATGTAGCATCGGAAAATGCAATGGAATGAAAATAAAACCGATTACTGCCGATTTACAAAACCAATAGAAATAGCTCCCTATCGCGCCATTCGACGCTATTCGTCCCTATAAATTCCCGCGTCAGAGAAAGCAAGTGCATGTTAATCGACGTGTCAAATTGACGAATATATTAGGTAATATGATATTACAAGTTATTACGCTTGTGCAAAGACCATATTCGCATGAGAAATAAATATTGATAATTTGGGATAGCTTACTCAATTCGGATGTGATCGGTTTTACGAATTTTGCCGATGCTACATCTAAGTTGTGTCATACTATACTTAATTACAGTAAATATATATTTCATCTAGATTCATGGTGGTAGTTCTTTGTGCAAAACCATTTACATGGGTACCATCCATATATAATCTAGAGTTAAAGAGCACTACTGCAGTACAGCCAAACGATAGTCTGTTCGCGTTAAGAATGCAGTGAGTTGTCATTGTTTACCGGCCTGACTCCGCCCCCTTTGACCAATCAAATCTTTTCAAATTACAAAGTCAAGTTCACATTTAATTAATTATTACCTGATATTTTTATAATTTCAATTTAGTTTATTTATATATTATATTTAATTTATTTAAGCTTTACACGTAATAATTAATGTAACCTATAGCTACTAGATTACGTTATGTCAAAATATGTAAATTTCTACATCGCAAGCGATTGTATATAGTGTTAAGAATTTTGTTGATTAAACACCCCGGTGACGTTGTAGAGGCCAAAAGGGCCAACAGCAGTACACAGTTCGAAAAATAAATGATTTAACATGACTTTCAGTGGCAGCTATTGGTTTTACTATTAAGCAGGAACCTTAGGATCGAGTGATATAAGTTGTTCACAAGTAATTTGTTTATTTAATTTGTTTGTTTAAATTGTTCATTTATTTAATTTTTATTATTATTAACTGATATTTAAAAAAAATTAAATACTCACCAATTTGTAAAAATAAACGTGCAAGAAATGCTGCGACCACGTCATAAAAGAAGAAATTGCCACGTGGGATTTCGATAATGTTATGGAACTCGCTGCAGAAAATTCTTTTATTATCAATACCAACGACGACACTAGTAATAGCGATTAAAATATTAATGACTTAATCTCGATTTTTTACTTTAATGTGTATTTTTTAAATTCATTATACTTAGTCTTTAAAAAAAATATAATTTGGTGGAATTTTAACACAAATATGCATACACCTTCACCCTGCTGTTAAAAAAGATTTGATTGGTCAGGGGGCGGAGTAAAGCCGGTAAACAATGACAACTCACTGCATTCTTAACGCGAACAAACTATAAGCATTGTAAGCACACATGAGTGTGAGTCTGTGTGACCACAGAAAACACAAGCACAAGGGACCAAATATGTTGGTCCAAATGTGTAGGGTTTTATAAAGAATGCGTAATATTTTATTCGGTGACGATTAAGTGACCCATTTCCTAATTCGGTTTTTAATTTTTATTAAAAAACATCGAAATTCAGTCTAAACTCTTTGTTAATTGTTACTATATCTGCATTTTCAGAGTGACCTTAAAGGAGGAACACAGTCTTCGCGGGAACAAAAAGTACACGATAATCGACGCCGTCAAGAGTGGCGTCAGGTTTAAAAGCAGCGCCTTAGAGAGTATCACTGAAGAATACTTGCAAGCGAAGAGCACATACGAAAAGGAGCAAGACAAAGTCGTTACGGAGATTATCGGTATCGCTAGTAAGTGTGCTAAAATCAATGATTCTACAATTATACAGTTTTTAATGATTTCTTGCTGTGTGAAAAAAGTGAGAAAATTGATAGATTAATGTGGTAAAGCAAACAAAATGTAACGATGTCAAAGGATTTTATTGTCGTACTGACTTATTCGAGACTATTCTAGAATACAAGTGAACTCGTTTGACACACAAACGAAAAAACAACAAAAAAACTATATACCCAGTAAATATTATTAAAAACCTTTTTATTGATAAGTCATATTGTAAGACAATGCCTTATGACATTGTTTATATTAGACAGCTCTAATAAAAATAACGATCGTATGTTTAAAAGATAAAAAAAAAGAAAATGTTAATTGTTGAAGATACTGGTCAATAACAGCAACAGTCTTTAAATTTCCCACTTGTGGGCTAAGACCTCCACTCATTTTAAGGAGAAGGTTTCGAACATACTCCACCACACTGATCCAATTCGAGTTGGTGGAATACACATGTGGCAGATTATCTATGGAATTAGACTTATGCTGGTTTTCCTCACGATGTTCTCCTTTACCGCCGAGTGCGAGATAAATTTACAACACAAATTAAGCACATGAGTATTTGGTGATGCTTGCCTGGGTTTGAACCCGCAATCATCGGCTAAGATGCACGCGTTCTAACCACTGGGCCATTTTGGATGTTGGTGATCAATGTTACTTTAGAGAATAAATCTTTTAAAAATCGTTGAATATTTTAATAATGTATTACGTAGCTTTACTTGGGGGTAGGTGTTTGCAAGCTCGTCTGGGTAGGTACCACTCACCATCAGTTATTCTACCTCCAAATAACAGCACTCAGTATTGTGTTCCGGTTTGAAGGGTGAGTGAGCCAGTGTAACTACAGGCACAAGGGACGTAACATCTTAGTTCCCAAGGTTGGTGGCACATTGACGATGTAAGGGTCATTGTCTATGGACGATGGTGATCACTTGATGTAAGGAATAGTTAATATTTCTTACAGCGTCATTGTCTGCTCCAAACTATACCATATAAAAAAATGCATCACGGAGCCGAATCTACTACTATGTTATAAATAAGAGTGATGAGGTGTATAGTGAAGTTGGCTTGCAGGTGGATACTCGGAGGTGCTCTGCTGCGTGTCGCTTCAGCTGGCTCGAGCCGACGTGTTATTGGCCTTCGCGCTGGCCGCCAGCGCAGCCCCGGAGCCCTACTGCCGCCCCACACTCTCGCGCAGCCCCGACGAGCTGATACTAATCGAACTTCGCCACCCCTGTCTCGAGGTGCAGGAGGGAGTGTCCTTCATCCCCAACGACGTCGTGCTCCGTCGAGGTGAGCCCCTTGACACGACGGCGAAATCGAAATATACTTTATTTAGTGCTTTTACAAGCACTTTTGAATCGTCATTTAACAATTAAGTGAAGCGAAGGTTTGAGCCCCGTGACACGCCGGCGAAATCGAAATATACTTTATTCAAGTGGGCTTTTACAAGCACTTTTGAATCGTCATATTAATTGTTAAATTAAGTGAAGCTACCACCGGTTCGGAATGTAGATTCTACCGAGAAGAACCGCCAAGAAATTCAGTGGTTACTCTTTTTCAACATTTAAAAAAATACAGTCATGTTAGTTACTAAAATTATTTAAATTAATATATCCTGCCTGGAAGTGAATAGGTATTAATTCCACACTCGATACTCTGCTTTTACAAGCACTTTTGAGTCATTTAACAATTAAAAGCTACCACCGGTTCGGAATGTAGATTCTACCGAGAAGAACCGCCAAGAAACTCAGTGGTTACTCTTTTTTCAATATTTAAAAAAAATACAGTCATGTTAGTTAATAAAATATTTTAAATTAATATATCCTGCCTGGAAGTCAACAGGTATTATTTCCACGCTCGATACTCTGTTATATTAATATTATAAATGTGATGGTAAATCTGTCCGTCTGTCTGTTTGCCTGTCGCTCTTTCATGGCCAAACTGCTGAATCGAATTTGATGAAATTTGGTATGAAGCAAACTTGTACTCCAATAAAGGACAGGACTTTTTTTGTTACGCCCAGTACCCGATTACAGAGGGTTAGTAACTATTTTTTGCGGCAATGTATACGTTTTTTTCAAAAGGATCCCAGAAAACGTTCAACAATATTCAATTATAAAATTCAAAAGAGCGTTAGTGCGCTGAAGGATATTACAGCACTAATGACTTTCTAGTTAACTGCACACTTGTGTGAGTTTCTTTCGCGGGTTCTTCTCAGTCTGAGGTATTATATTCCGAACCGGTGGTAGATTTTCGACAATCAATAACAAAGTTTAAACAAATCCATTTTGAATAAAGGTTTTTGACTTTGACTTGACTATGCCTAACACATGACAACCGACACCCAAAAACGCGAGCGAAGCCACAAACGACTACTGGTATATCATATAGATATATATATGTCATAAATTACTAATACAAACCTGGAGTAGACTTACCTCTGTACTTTTAACGGAAAAGATTTTTAAAAGTACTTAAGTAATATAAAACAAGACGCACCTATGTCTCCATGGATGTTTTTAAAAAATACCAAGTAAATCCCGATCAAAATATTATAGTATGGGGTTTCGTTCTGACATATTAGTTACTAATAAATAAATAAAGTAACAAAATAACAATTATATTATATTGAAATAAATATACTACTAAGTGTTGGTACATTTAAAAATTTCAAAAGCATTTTGTTACACAAAAAGAAAGACACTGAAAATAAGATTAATATAAAAACATTTTATGCAATAAAATAATGTCCGCCCGAACAGGGACTTGAACCCTGGACCCTTGGATTAAAAGTCCAATGCTCTACCGACTGAGCTATCCGGGCTGTAATAGTTATGTTCTAATTTTGGTAATCATTTTGCAAAGCATTTGATGTTACATATTTGACTATTTGTTTTTATATAAAAACTCTTTAAAATCGTAACTGCAATAATTTTCTTAAATTTTATTTTGTTAGTTATGCAATTGTAAAAATATAAAATAGGCTATTTGACAATTCGTAAAATAAATTGTCAGTTGTTGCAATCAGTATTAAATAATGAATAAAAAATGATTATTTATTAACAAAATTGAAAATAATAATTTATTCAAAAATCCATAAATAAAAATATATTTTTTTAAACGTTTGTCACGTGACACAAAACGCTCCTGATTGGCCGGGCTTAAGATGATGTCACTTTCTTGTTAACCTTGCTTTTCTATTCTACTATATGTACAACAGATTAAAATACAGGAAAATGACGTCACTGACCCCATTGTAGCGCCATATTGTCCAAGTAGCGTTTTCGCGCGTTATTTAAATATGGAATTTTTAATATATTTTTTGCCAAATGTACATATTTGATATATATCATAGATATAAAAAAAGAAACAACTTTTACTGAGGTTTCTTAACCTCTACTAAATAATATAAAATAAATTTTGAAAACTAGTCAAATAGCTTATTCCCAAATTTCAATATTAAGAAAACTTAGAGAATTTGAGAAGCCTTTTTTTGTCGCACTGTTAAAAATGTAATTCTCTGTCTGAACGCGTTCCTCGCCTAAACAAGTATGCCGAGGGCGACTAGTGTGGCTCATTCTTTCCGATTGTCCTCGCGTCTGGACTACTTGATTACCATGACTCACTATCAGGTGGAGAACATACAAAATGAAACATAGATCCCTGTGACTATCGAAGCTTTAAATCCATAAACAAACACTACAATTCGAGACATACGAGCACTACTTAGTATTATTTTTAAAACGTCGCTAGTAAATCTGCGTCGCATGTGACTCCGCTCCGTGTGGAGTGAGGGCAAGTTCCGAGTTATCAATCCAAAAAGTGCGCGTGCAGGTTCGTGCGTGGTGGGCGTGACTATCGAAGCTTTAAATCCACAATCAAACACTAAACGTGCGTGCGCAGGTTCGTGCGTGGTGGGCGTGGTGACGGGCGCCAACATGGGCGGCAAGTCGACGTGGCTGCGCGCGGCGGGCTGCGCGGCGCTGCTGGCGCACGCGGGCGCCGCCGTGCCCGCCGCGCGCGCCGCGCTGCCCGCCCTGCGCGCCCTCGCCGCGCGCCTCGGCGCCGCCGACTGCGAGCGCCGCGGACACAGCACCTTCATGCTCGAGATGATCGAGGCCGCCGCCATACTACGGGTGCGCGCCTTACATACTTATTTCTTTTAGAACCTTTTTTTTTTTACGCTGGAAAAACGCTTTACGCGCTTCCCCCACGTGATGGAAAGTGGGGGGGGTGTGTGGGACTCCCCGGTTTCCTGAACACCTAGTGCGCCCAGGTCCACCGGGTTTACCCACTAAAAAACCAGCGGTACCCTCTCCGTCTTTCGGTGGGCGCCACGGGATCGCTTACGCACGCTACCGTGACGCCCTGACGGTCGGCCCGCCTATGCGGCCCTCCAATACCTAGAGGGGGTTCCCAGGGTACTGAGACCCCCCTGGTCCCTGCGGCGCCTATTGGGGCGGGAGGAGAAGGTGCGCGTAGCGCCACTTCCTCCTCCCCGATCTTCTACTATTTCTTTTAGAACCTATATTAAGTGACACTCATTTGACACCTATTCGCAGAGTACATTCTACCGAGTGAAACCGGCAACGAACTCAGTTATACACACACGCAATCCTTTGTGACTCTGCGATTGTTTCATTTCAATTCAAATACGCAGGAGCCGAATTCTATCCATCAATCAAATCCAAATGTAACCGACATTCAAAAAAACTACGAATTAAGATTGAACTACTGATACTACATTGATTCTACCGAGAGAAACCGGCACCAAACTCAGTTATACACACACACGCAATCCTTTGTGACACTCCGATTGTTTCATTTCCATTGCAATACGCAGGAGCCGAATTCTTTCCATCAATGAAATCCAAAAGTAACCGACATCCAAAAAAACTACGAACTAAACTTGAACTACTAATACTACATTTCTAACAGAAGTGGTACTCGCTCTTCAGTAAGGAGACTAGATTAAATACATAGCGTATTTCTGGCAGAGTTTAATTTAATTTTTTACAATAGTAGCTCGTTACTCATTTCCTTATCTTTGCGTTCCATTATTTACCAGAACTAAAGTGATAATTAGCAAATATGTTACATCAGTTTGCCAGTCACCTAGCGGTATGATAGCGGCTGATTCGCCCCTGATTGTATCGAAAAGTGGTAATATGTACTGTATAAAAGTTTGATAGAAAGCTATCAATGAAAATCAAATACAGGCAATGCCATTTTTAATTAATTAAAAAATAAAATAATTTCTAATTAATATTTAAAATTTTTCAGACTGCAACACCAGATTCCCTTGTCCTCATCGACGAGCTCGGTCGTGGGACATCTACTTACGAAGGCTGTGGAATAGCTTGGGCAATAGCAGAGTAAGACAAAAACAAAACTCAAATTTAAACATAATTTTGTAAAATAGCAACAAACAACAACAGCCTGTAAATTCCCACTGCTGGGCTAAAGGCCTCCTCTCACTTTGAGGAGAAGGTTTGGAACATATTCCACCACGCTGTTCCAATGCGGGTTGGTGGAATACACATGTGGCAGAATTTCTATGAAATTTCTCATATGCAGGTTTCCCCACGATGTTTTCCTTCACCGCTGAGTACGAGATGAATTATAAAGACAAATTAAGCACATGAATCAGCGGTGCTTGCCTGGGTTTGAACCCGCAATCATCAGTTAAGATGCACGCGTTCTAAACACTGGGCCATCTCGACTCTTAAAAAATAAATAGCAAAGAAACCCAGCATTTCACAGACGCACAGGCATATACCACGTGATTACAAATGCTCACCACCGACCATAGAAACTGTAATATAAACTATTAAATCTGTAAGATTTTAATTATCATGTAATACCTTCTTCAATGTAATAAGTTTTTTTATCCTTAATGTTTGTGTTGTTCTAGGTTATGGATTAACAAGGAAATTACTACGACTATGCTAATCTTCAAAATTTAATTGAGTTTGTTTCCTCAACTGTACCAATCAATCTCTTTCGTGTCTTCTCCATCCTACGTGACATTGGCGAAATAATCTGTGCCTTGTCGGCACAACTAAAGGCCATTAAACCAAGAATTGAAGTTTTTTTATAATTTTAATCTGGTGGTTTTGTAAGCTTCATGTGATTAAGCATTGAATATCAGTCAATTTCAAATAGCAACAATCCAACGAAAAGCATATTACTTGGCAATTTATTTAGATAAAAAGTTATCTGACAGGCATTTTTGTCTACTTTAAAATCTTTGTTCCCCTTATGGGGTTATTAAATAATGATAATTTTTCTGGTAATCAAAATAATTATGACTGACAATATTATATTTCATTTTTTCCAGAAAATTAGCAACGGAATGCAAATGTTTCTGCCTATTCGCGACTCACTATCACGAACTGACTCGTCTGCCGAGCTTGCATCCGAATGTGATAGCGAACTTTCACGCCGCAGCCTCCGTTGTGGACCAACAGTTGGTGTTACTGCATAAAATCCTCCCGGGACCAGCAACTCAGTCGCTTGGACTACATGTTGCCAAACTGGCTGATCTTCCCGACTCAATCATCCAGGTATCCTATAAATAAAATATCTATGGGATTTGTCTATGCTAGTTATATCATTTTGGAGACTGTAGTACTCAAATATGTCTATTTGAGTTCCTCAGATATACTTTTCCATTGCATTGACGTAATAAATTAAATTTCATAAATATATGTCACATTAACATGTAGTTGAAGAGAGGACGGACTACATATACCCAATAGAAATAGGAAAAAGGATAAATAAACCTTAGATTCACGTATTTAATTCGATTTCCCAATAATTCAGCTATATTGTGCACTACTAAGATTTTAATATTAATATATTATTGTTTATAATACAACATTATACATTTAACTACTTATTTCCACTTTAATTTTACTTCAAAATTCCGCTAGAAGTTTCGTCGACTTTCAAAACGGCATTTTTTTTACGCAAATCCATAGTAAAAATCCTAGATTAATCAAGCCCTCGATCAATGATATTTTGTCAATTTGATGTCAAATGTTGTTTGTTGTCTTTTTTCTTTTATAGTTGGAATAGAGTATAATATGTAATTATAGTCTATCACAGTCCATGTCAATTCTTCTAAAATTTGTAAAGATTTGTTAAGCTGTGTGCTCACAGCGCCGACCCCAGATAATTAGGCCAAGTACACATGATGATTGCTTTCATACAACAACAGCCTATACATTCCCACTGCTGGGCTAAAGGCCTCCTCTCCCTTTGAGGAGAAGGTTTGGAACATATTCCACCACGCTGTTCCAATGCGGGTTGGTGGAATACACATGTGGCAGAATTTCGATGAAATTTGTCACATGCAGGTTTCCTCACGATGTTTTCCTTCACCGCTGAGCACGAGATGAATTATAAAGACAATTTAAGCACATGAATCAGCGGTGCTTGCCTGGGTTTGAACCCGCAATCATCGGTTAAGATGCACGCGTTCTCACCACTGGGCCATTTCGACTCCGAAATTTGTCTATGCTAGATATATCATTTTGCAGATTGTACCATAGACAATGATGTTCTAATAAACAAATATGTTATATCCATACTAAACAACAGAAAAAAGTGTGCCGCGCCGGGGACCGTTTATTTTAATTTTTTTTTACATTTCGTTAAAAGTAAAAAGGATAGCTTGATAAAAACAATAAGTAAAAGGGATAACTAGATGTTTTAATTACGCAAAACGTATTACTACGTAATTATGATGTATTATAACGTATTACTACGTAAAACGAGTAAAGGCATAAAAAAAAATTTCGAAAATGATGTCGTACTTAAGCAAGAAAGTAACCAGAAAAACGGATCAATTTGTTACGCAACACGGTACACCTGTGACAAAATCAGGTTCTATTTCTCCTGAGACAGAAAGAAACAATATAACAATTCGTAAATGCAAAACTAACATTCCAACAGATAACTCTTTTGAAGGCCTAACCGAGGTGGACTCAGATGATGAAAATGATAACAATTTCTCTTTCATGAGCTCGACCCCGTCTCGTCAGCTAACTGGAAGTATTAGTACAAAAACAAAAGTAATAGAAGAGATGAACTCTATGAGAAATAAATTATTAGCACTTCAGGAAAAGTTATTAAGCGCGGAAAACGAGATTAAAAATCTACTGGTCGAAAATAATAAACAGGTAAAGCTAATTTGTGATTATGAATTGAAAATTCACCAACTTACACATACTAGAAAGCATATACCTTCATGTAAATCCAGTGATCAGTTGAACACGATTAAAATGAGAACCAAGTTAGATTATTCTGATACTGAAAATAAGCTTATGAGCAAAAGAAAATCCATTGAAGAAATAGTTCAAGTAACGCCATCTCTTAGCGAATTTAGGAACCAAAGCGATCAATTATTATCGAATAATATATATTACCCTCCAAGTGACACTGCCTGTTCCAACCATATTACGACAGGAGCCGTGAAAAGTAAAGATCCAGTAACTGACACTGCACGAAATAATCATCCAAACACTATTCATGCATCACATTATAATAAAGAACAAGGCAGAAAACCAAAAATATGTATTTTAACCAATAGTGCTTGCGGTACATTACAAACGGTCGATGCAACATTCAACCAATTTGACTATATTCGTTATGTGTCACCAAATTGTAACATAAAACGTCTTCTTCAGAACTTAGACTACAAATTACGTAATTATAGTATGATTGACTACTGTATTATAATGTTGGGAGAAACAGATTTTGAGGCATTTAGTACTGATTATGCAGAATTGATTGTATATTTGAGGGAAGCTATACAATGTGTTTCGAATACAAACATAATAATATGTACACCTATGTATGTGTGTGGTGCCCCTATATACAATTACAAAATAGAATTATTTAATAACCTTTTATACCTAGAACTTAAAAATAACGCTTATGCATATTTTTATGATTCCAATGCCACAGTTACTTTTGATATGTTCTCGTTAAAAACTGGGAAGTTGACTAATTCGGGTTTAAAACAGGTCTTCAATGATATATTATGTAAAATTTTGGCTGATTACAAGTATTATGGATATTCACTACCGAGGCCTGCTAAAACTAAAACTTTAGATATGGACGATACAAGTCCGCTGTTTTTTCTCGCATAATCATTATTATAGCAGACGTAGTTTTAAATATCCGAAGAAAGGAAATAAACACAATATTAAAAATATTTATACCAAAATTACACGTTCTAAAAAAATATTGTTATATTACCAAAATGTAAGAGGTCTCCGAACGAAAACTAATATGTTTTATAATAATATGAAAACAATAGCCAGCGATATTGTCATCCTTACAGAAACCTTCCTCAATAGCTCTGTAAATGACGCTGAACTATTTCCACCTGAATACTGTGTCCTACGGAAAGACCGGCCCGGCGACGTCGGGTGGGGCGGGGTTCTATTGGCAGCTAAAAATTGTTATAATATGAAAAGAATTACAAATGTAGATAACTTAACTGATGATAAAGAATTATTGTTTGCTATTATTACCTGGAAACATATTAAGTTAATGATATGTGTAGTATACTTACCACCCAGTTACAGCAGTAAACAATATATTGATGTTTTAACATGTATAGAAAATGCTATAAATATGTATACTGAATATCCATTTATGATAGTTGGTGATTTCAATTTAAATTCGTGCAATAATAGTGTTAGATCTCAATTTAATAATTTTATGGAATATAGTAAGTTACAACAATGTAATAATATTAGCAATAAGTATGGATGTATCTTAGATTTAGTACTAACTACTCTAGATCACAATAATATTAAAATATCATCCGATACGGAACATCTAGTTCCCATGGATGCATACCACCCGCCCTTAGAGATACTGCTCACACTTCCTAGAACAGCAAAAAGTGTAACATCTCTTACACCAGGAGAATATTTAATCACGGAGTGGAACTTTCGGCAAGCAGATCTGCATAGCTTGTACTTTGATATTGCTAATATTGACTGGACCGACTTACTTGAAAAACAGCATTTAAATATAGACTTAGCCGTAGATATACTCTATAATAAACTTAATAGTGTTATTAGTACACACGTTCCTACAAGAACAATAGTCAAAAGTAATAAATATTCTTATCCAAAATGGTATACCAAAGAAATAATATATTATATAAAATTAAAATATTTTAATCTAAAAAAGTATAAGTGTTATGATTTAGAGTTTAATAAAGAACTTTTTAAATACTATAGAACTAAAGTCAAGTATCTTATAAATATAGAATTTAAGAATTATATATCTAGAGTTGAAAACAATGTAAATAAAGAGCCATCAAGCTTTTGGCAATTTGTAAAGGAAAAACGTAAAACTAGACAGCAGATAAAAACATATTCTTATAAGAATAAAGCTGTAGAAGGGCAGAAAGCCATTGATTCATTTGCTAAATATTTTAGTTCTGTGTTTCATGATACTTCTCCTCTGTTAGACGTTAAGATAGCTGAGGAAGAGGCTAATCGCTTTGGTTGCCAATCTACAGTAACCATCGAACAAGTGACACTTGCCGAACTCAGATTTGCAATATCGCGACTAAAAGCTTCAACTGCTTATGGTCCTGACAACATACCTCCCTTTCTAGTAAAAGATTGCTTGTCAGCTTTGGAAGTGCCGTTACTTCATGTATATAATCTTTCAATTAAACAATGTTTATATCCTACCAAGTGGAAAGTGTCTAGAGTAACACCTATTCCAAAATCGGGCTCGTCCACGGATATAACAAATTATAGACCTATCGCTGTTCTATGTGTATTTGGAAAGATATTTGAATCAATTCTTAATAACATAATTTATAAACAAATAAAGGGACAATTGAGTGATTGCCAGCATGGGTTTCGTCCTGGACGCTCCACATTGACTAATCATACAGAATTTGTAGATTATATAAACACTAAAGTTAAGTCTGGCTGTCAAGTAGATGCCGCCTACTTTGATTTTAAGAAAGCCTTTGATCTCGTAAATAATGATGTACTTTTAAACAAATTTGCTTTATTCGGATTTTCAACTTCTCTCTTAAAATTGATGGCTCACTATTTAAAAAATCGAAAACAGTTTGTTAAGTTAGACGGGTATAAATCGGAAGAGTATTATACTCGATCAGGGGTTAGTCAAGGTAGTACCTTGGGTCCTATGCAATTTTTAATGATGATAAATGATTTGCCAAGTGTTATCTCTAATGCAAAATGCCTTATGTTTGCTGATGATTTGAAATTGTACATATGTGTAACCGAAACTAAAGACTGTGTAGCACTACAGCGTGATATTGATGCCGTAGTTGACTGGACTATAAGAAACAAATTATCATTTAATAATTCAAAATGTAAAACTATCACCTTTTCTCGATCTCATAAACTTATTAAAAATATATACAATCTATCTGACACACCGATGGAGAATGTACCAAAAATCAGGGATTTAGGAGTTATGATGGATAGGAAATTAAATTTTCATGATCATATACTTAAAACATGCAAAGATGCTAATAAATGCCTTGGTTTCATTATTAGAATATCATCGCAATTTAAGAATACCAAAGCAATAGAAAAATTATATAATGCCTATGTCCGCAGTAAATTAGAATATAATGCAATAGTTTGGAGTCCGCGTGAGGCAAAGTATGCAATAATGTTAGAAAAAATACAAAGAAAATTCTGTAGATATTTGTTTAAACGTAAATATGGATACTACCCTTTTCTATACCCTTCAATGTTTGTGGCAGGTATGGTTGGTCTAGATTCACTTCAGCTTAGGCGAGACTCCGCACATATAAAATTTTATTATTTAATTTTAGTGCATAGGGTGGATAGCACTGCTGTACGCGAAGCAATATATTTATATGTTCCCGACAAATATATGCGTGGTGTTGGAAGACGGCAACATACTCGTTGATTGTTTTGCTACCCACCTATGTGGCATTCAGCCCAAGCTAGCAACAGCCCCACTGCTAGGGCTGTTAAACTTTTGAATAACTTTATACGTTATCGAGATGTAGACATATTTTATGATCCTATTTATACTATATTTAAACAAATTTACATATTCCTAAATTTTAATTAATAATTTTGTAGTTTCTAAATAGATTTAAGCTTATTTTGTTTATAAATTTTATTTTATTTTTTTACTAAATTTTATTTCATTTGTCTTTGTAGTATGTTTAATTAAAATTAGTAAGAATGTTTAAAATAAAAAAAAAAAATGTTTAGTAATTAGTGTAAATATAAGCGACTTGGTGTAAATACTGTAATGCTTATATTTTCAAATAAAGATTATTATTATTATTATTATTAATAAATAGCCTATCAAGTAAAGAACATTTTCAAGTAAAGGCAAACGTCCTAATTAGGACGTTTTCTAGTCTTCTCTTTTTGCGCGTTAATAACATATCTGGCGACTACAACATCATTGACTATAGACATATTTGAGTTCCAAAGATATACTTTTGATTCCGTGGCGTTGACATAAAAACTATAATTAAATATATCTTTAGTTATATATAATTGACATAAAAAATTATAGTTGATGAGAGAATGGACTACATATGCCCTTTTCCAATGGAAGTAGGAAAAAAGATAAACAAACCTTTGATTCACGTATTTAATTCGATTTCCCAATAACTCAGCTGTATTGTGCACTACTAAGATTTTAATATTAATATATTATTGTTTATAATACAACATTATACACTTAAATACTTTAATTTTACTTCCAAAATTCTGATAATAGTTTCGTCGACGTTCAAAATGCAATTTTCTCTTAATCCATAGTGAAAATCATAGATTGATCAAGCTCTCGACTAATGATATTCTGTCAATTTGCTGTCAAATGTTGTTTGTTGTCTTTTTTCTTTTATAGTTGGAATAGAGTATAATATGTAATTATAGTCTATCACAGTCCATGTCAATTCTTCTAAAATTTGTAAAGCTTTGTTAAGTGGTGTACTCACAACGCCGACCCTAGATAATAAGGCCAAGTATTTTATTTATTTATATTGTATTTTACTTGGTGGTAGGGCTTTGTAAAAGCTCGTCTGGGTAGGTACCACCCACTCATCAGTTATTCTACCGCCAAATAATAGTACTCAGTATTGTTGTGTTCCGGGCTGAAGAGTGAGTGAGACAGTGTAACTACAGGCACAAGGACATAACATCTTGTTCCCAAGGTTGGTGACATAAGGAATAGTTAATATTTGTTACAGCGTCATTGTCTATGGGTGATGGTGACCACTTACGATCAGGTGGCCTATATGTTCGTCCGCCAACCTATACCATAAAAAAAAAGTATACATGATGATTGCTTTCATATAATAATTTCATATCATTGTTTATTTTTATTTTAGTACGCAGAAGAGAAACAGGCGCAATTGGAAACGAATCTGTTTGAAGTTGAATCGGCCTTCAAATCCGAAGAAACCACTGAAGGACAGAAATTAATATTAGACTTTTTGCGCAAGTGCAAAGAAATACATAATACTATAACTTCGGATGATGAAATGTTAATCGAAATAAATAAACTCAAACAACAAATGTTACAAACAGACAGTAAATATGTGCAAGCGCTAATGTCCACTTTGTAAACTTTATCTGACTAAGAAATAAAGATTTGAATTGAAAAGCATGTTTTTTTTATTTTTTCGGAATTTATAGAAAGAATACATTTTTTTCTACTTAAAATATTAAAGTACTAATTTTTTTATCGTTTAAAATATGTCTGAATTATTAAAATCGTCAGAAAAAATGTTGGCCACCCTACTGTGTGAAGAAACCATATCGATTACGTCTAGGCTTAAGGGTATTTAGTATTACTAAGATCTCAGGAAACATTCTACTTATCAAAATTTTATTTTGGGTAAACAGGTGTGTTCATATTACTCTATTTTTATTTCAAATTAATTATTACTTTTTTCATGGGGTATAATAATTTTTATAATAATAATATTATATATATAATTTTATATAGATAATAATTTTTATAATAAGCGAATCAGTTTTGTTACAGTAGATTTCATGATTGGCAACGAAATAATTGTTGTGGTGTCTTAATTGGCTATGAATTGCTTTGCCTTCCCAAAATAAGTCTAAAAACTTACAATAAAACTAGATTGATTTTATACTTTTAAATTACTTTTGTATAATATAGGTACTGTAATGTCCATTGTCCAACATATCTGTTATTACGATTGTTTTCCTTCCTGCTCAATGGGAATACCGGCCTGTAATGCATTATAATATAGTTTTATGTATTGGTTATTTTAAAAAATATTATGTATTTTTTGTTATATCCCTACACACTAATTTAAGAAATGTGCTAAAAATTCATCTATTAACACAAGAGTAGCTTTATGAGCTCGTATTTCAACTATTTTATTAGCAAAACTTTTTTGTGATCTGAATAAATCTCAATAGAATTAACTTGCTTTCATATTAACTCAAGTTTTGTTACCTTCAATACAGTTAAAGCATTAAATATAACTTAGATTGTTTATCGAATTGATGACAGTGTGTTGACTTTATCATATTTACTGTGAAAAATGACATTATCAAATTACACCATTATTGATACAAATGCTGTCTCAATATTTTAAAATCAATGTATTTAAAAATTATTTTTTTAAATTAGTATATTACTTGGCGAATAAAGTGTGAAGATCTATGGTAAAGAAAACAAAAATACCATTTAACATTTTTATCTTTATTAATAACATCAACAGGTTGAAATAATAATTAACTATGACAAAAACATATTGAACGTGACTTTTATAAATTCTCTCAAAAATTAATTGCAGTGATATATTTAATTGTAAGTTTAAAATTAAAATCAGTTCTGTGATACTAATAGTTAAGTGAAAAATAATATGTGATATTAATTGTTTTACGATTATTTAAAATATGACTTTAATTATTCAATTATTATTTCATCTTAATTATTATATTTGTAAGGTGAATTTTAAATGCAACTCTTTTAACCCGTTGAAATTTTTCCACAAAATTAAAATCAAAACATTTATGTTACACGAATTACTAATTTGCTTTTGAGCATTGCCTGACAAATTCTTACCGAAAATCATTTTTTTACACTTCCTCTGCTTATCATTATGTCCTAATAATCTTTAATTTGCCCGTTATTGTCAAAATTAAATATTTACAGGAACAATTATTTATAGTGAAGTCATATCTATACTGCACTAATATCAATTTCCAAACACACGTGCAGTTATTATTATAATAATGGAAAAATTAAATTGTTCAATTAAATTCAATGTTTACATTTACATTATGAAATTAATTATTCATTTTACTTTTATAATGCAATCAACAAAGTCTTCACATGTCTACTGTTTGGCGCTACTGCGAAACGAATGGATACTAGGCAATGTTCATAATCATAAATCTTAACTAAACAAAATTTTAAGTTTGATCTAATTATATTAATAAATGCGCGGTGACTTTGTCATTGCATTAGAAAGTTTAAAATTTACAACTTTCATTTTTGTCGGTGGGACAAAATGACAAGCTAATATTTACAATTTATTATTTACAGGTGACATTATATTTTTAATAAACAATAAATAATTTAAAAATCATTTTAACATCTAAAATAAACTCCTGTTTGTCAAACTATCTTGCCCGAAGTACTAAAAGTTGCCCCACCGCTTCATATTTTAATATAATTACGAAATATATTAAATCACAGTTAAAGCGGTTTTTCACAGAGCGTGGTTTCAGCACGAGTCAGGGCCGCCCGGTGATGTGACTAGTAACGAGTCCTCTAATGATGAACCCTTCTCATGAGAAATACAATCGCACTGCGTTTGTGAACGTCCTTCGGCACATGGGACATTTGTCGGTCGACAGCGCGCATTTCGCACACGCCACCACGTGACCGCAGGGGACGAAGCAAACGTTCCTTTCCTCGTTGTAGCAAATCTTGCACAGCTTCGTATCCTCAACATGGTCCTCTTCCTTATCGCTGTTGCTTTTCTCCACCGACTGTGGCGGGGTTGGAGCTGAATCTTTCTGCTCTTTAGGGGCTGGAATAACGCAGGCTTCAGAAATCACTTTCTGTACATATTCTCGGCCCTTAACGAGTTGGACGTAGGCGCATCGGTTGAACCAACGAGCGTGTTGCTCCCACGGGACGTCGTCGTTTTCCCAGTCCTTCAGGCCGCCATCGCAATAAAAGCATTTCGTTTTATCACCTTGGCCGGTGTAGAAAAAGCCGGCCTCAGCTAGATCTTCAGGTTTTTGACGCATACTGCGCGGCCAGTCGCAAAAGCTGCGTAATCGAGCAGTTTCCGAAGCGTACCGAGGATGGACAGGACCGGGCATACGGATAGCGCTGGTGGCTGTGGGAGGTGCCCGAACGCCACACTCGTCGCGGCCGGCTGCCGCTGTCGAGTCGAAAGGAACGTTGCCCGAGCCGGTCTGACGCCGAAGGAAGGGACACTGAGGAGCCCATCGCTGATGGTCTTGAGCAGGATCATCACCTTCAACCCATCTCATGATTTCCACCTTACAGAAAGCGCAGCGGACCTCATCGCCTCGGCCGAGATAGTAAAAGCCGTTCCTTGCGAGAAGTTCCGGTGACAAGAACGATACAGGCCATTTATCGAATGTATTTAGCCTGTCTTCTTCCCGTTTCATGTCGGGGCCCCCGGGACCGAAGACGAATAAGTCGCGATTGTCGTTCTTAGGTTCAGATGAAGATGAGGAGGAAACGGAGCTGGGCGATGACGAAGGTGTTCCTGAATTGGAATCGCATCCTTGCGTGGGCAGCACCAGCTGACTTAAGGGTTGTCGATTTTTCAGCAAATGTGCTAACATTCCAGCTGCCATCGGCGATGTATTGTTCGCGGGCACTGTAACGGAAATAAATAAACGCGATAAGTACATAATTCATTCGAAAACTATACAACACACATACATGTAGCTGGAATTACAATTTCACAAACATATGAAATGTTTATTATTCGTAATGTTTGTTATAAGAAGCATAATCAGCTTTTATTAGTAATCGATGTCTGTAACTACATAATCTGTATTGAAATAATATTCGTTTACAAATTGCCTAGTAACGAATGTCGTTTAGGTTACATTACAGTTGTGTAAAACAAGACAGCAAACAAGTGCGCTCAACAGTTTCTCATAACAAGAAGTTCGCGGCCATCGCGGCCGGGCCGGCTGCGTCGCCGACATTCCATTCCCGCAGCCTCTCCTCGCCTCGCCTCCAGGCCCTCTGCGTGCACTCAGTGCGCATGCACTCAACGGCCGCAATCAATTTTTTCTTTCACAAACTTAAGCCTAGTCTATTTTATCATATTTTCGAGCTAATCATTTCATTAGCCTTTAGTTATTTGACAAATATAAAACTATTTCAAATTATATTTTTTATACTTAGTAGAAAACTTTACTATATCATCGTATCATAATTTAATTAAATAATGTTAATTAATACTCTTTATGAAGAAATTTAGAATAGTTAATAATTACAAATATTAAGATTTAGACAATTAGATTGATTTTAAAAACAAATAAGATAAATTAAAAATGATAATTATTTCACAAAGATAATTATTCAAACTAGCTCCGACTTTAAGTATCGGTAATGCAATAGAGTGAAATAAATTGCAATGTTAAAAACTATTACACGTAATCAATAGATAATATGGAACAACCAACGAAAAATCTAAAAAGAGCAAGGATAGTAATGGCCACAAAAAATCAATATTTACCGTTTCCGAGCTTGCAATCAACTAATAACGGCATTGTGCTGCGATTATGTAAACGCGTATTTCACGTAAAATAACAAAAGCACATCTCAAATTACGATAACACAGTTTGTTCTTCAATAAGATATAATTTAAAATCTGACAAAACTATTTGGCGACTCGAACATGGTAAGCTTCGCATTTGTTGTGTCGCATAGGGTTGCGAGTATCATTGACGTGTAGCTGTTGCGCATGCGTGCGTACTTTTAGGAGGGTTCAAATTCGCCTACGTGGGGTGCCTTGCTCAGCTGTGTCGCCAGTTAGGGTCCCCCATGCTGTTACATTTACGGAGTCCATACGAAAGGACTATATTTACAAAGGTCTTTACTCTCGTGGATATCACAAAGCAGTAATTGTAATAAAAAGAAATAAATTACGAAAATACGACAACCACGAATTATTTTTTCTTCTCGATCAAACCGACATGACCAACGGGAATATTTTTCTAAAAAGCAGCAACGCAAAGTGTTAACACGTGTGGTTGACACATGTTAAATAAAGTATGACCACCACGATTCAAGACGCTATGGTCGCGTACTTATTCGTCTACATTCTATATTATGATACGATAAACAAGCGAGAAGTGCGAAGGGACGACGCGGGAGAGATGTAGTTCTCAATCAGACTAGCGTCTGGGGCGACGTTGCCGCTCCGTTCACCGCCGACCGGATTTCATTCATATTTGAGACGCGGCGTTGCCGTCTTCAGCGGAAACCGCGACCACACAGCGTAAAAAAGGGCCTTTGGAATGTGGCAGTACTGCTGGGCGGGTCTAAGCAGTACCGAATAAAAAGTGACGGTGTGGAATGCGGACTGCACTTACTAGTACAAGCTATGTATTAGCCGTCAAAATTGAATACATTCCTCATATTTCATTGACATGCATTGAACATTAATGTATATTTAAATATGCGTTAAAATAAGCCTAATTGTAATTATTTAAATAAAAGAAAAGAATAAGAATAGATATGTGTGTTAAATTATAAATCTATATAAAAAGCATGTATTCAAAACATAGTAATTAAATGTAAAACAAAATGCGCGGTGAAACGAGACTGTCAAAGATTTCGAAATGTGTTGCTTCCATGAAACGGGACAGACAAGGAAAATAAAACAAAAAGTCTCGAATCCAAGGTCCATAAGCTCGGCGCTAAGAGCAAATGAAATTCAGCATTGTGCCTTAAGAGAGCGGCGATAGGCGGCGCCGTAGTGAGCCGTGGGGAAGGGGACGCGGCCGTGTTCTCATGCCTATGGGTGGTCGGCGCTCGGCTTTCGAATTCCAATGCCTTGCCTGTAGCACCTACGCAGCACTATGTAGACACCAACCTACCTACATAGCATTATCTCATGTACCTTTAAAATTACATCGCTAAAGGTCTATTACTAATGCTGTTTCTTCGATACAACAACGCCTTGATTCCAAAGTCCATTCGGTCACAAGTCGTTTACGAACTTCGGTTGTCATCATGAAAGATAAAAAAGCGAACCAAAGGATATAGCCCGGAAACGATATCAGAGGAAATGAACATCCGCCAGATGGGGAGCTTATTTACAAAAGCGGCGTTTTGTTGAATATAAAACTGAATGAATGAAAGTCATCAGCTATTTTTGAATATGAATGAAGCGAGATAAGTCGAATAGAAAACGAATGATGATAATGACCGATCGGCAAACTCTTTATAATATGTATAATTTGCAGATCCTTGACGGTAAACCGCTAAAAAAAGAAGAGAAAAGCGATACTAATTTTCCATGGTTTATATATGACAAATTTGAGACGCTTAAACATGAAAATCATTAATAAATAATTTTTAAAATCCAAAATTCTAAATGAATTAAAATGTTTAAAAATGTCACTGCAATATTGTTTCTCAAGCTAAAAATAAAATTAAAATTTCAGCTACCTTATTATTTCGACAACATAGTATCTAAATTATTATATTATGACGAAGAAGAAACTGTTTGCTTGTTGATAAGTCTGTGTAGCTATTTTAAGCTTACTATTTATAAAGTAGACCATTAATCACCCAATAGATGGCGTTAGTAGTCTCATTACAACAACAATACAATCAAATAAACAGTATCAATACTTTGAGCGCGGCTTACTTTGTTTTTTGTTTAAATATATAACGTTTCTTAATAATTTTAAACCATAAATATGTTAAGGGTCGATACCTTATGGGAATGGCAAGGTAGTAGCTTTTTGTGAGGTCATGCTACTTAAGTTTGAGGCACAATTGGGTGAGAAAAAAGACAAGGCCAATTCAACAAAATGTACACTAATTTATGTCGTATTAAGATTCGTTCTCGTCGATCAAGGTTCATCAAATTTCAACATTTAACGTATTGGAAATGTAAGTGATATAAAGTATATAGAACATTAACAGGAGGATAAAATAATATCTAGTTAGGCCATTGTTATTTTCTAAGAATAACTGGTCACTTAAGCATCTTATCAATCACATTATCTACTAACGGATACTTGAATATGTGAAATGGATTTCATTACTCTATTGCAATATAAATGAGTTTATACTTCTCAGAAATTGCAATTATGTTGACCATTTTCCTTATGTTTTCAAATAAATTGTATTTTTAAATCGGGTAATTTCTACCAAGTAATTTTGGCATCTTCATATAGATGTCGCTACTCACACAAACATAACAATGAAAATTAAAAATTGTATGTACAATGTATTAATTTTACAAGCACACTAATATAGTATTTAATCATATATCAGCTGTTTTCTTAATAAAATCGAATGTTCATTTCAAAATATTATTTGCCTTTAATAAAATTAATTAGTCGATTTAATTATGCATCTTTGTTCATGAAGCACAAAGTTAATATTTACTAATTACTTTAGAATGAGTTCTGAAAAACAAATTCCATCTAACTATTAAGATAATAATGAAATTAGGTAATTAATCTACACTACAGTACATAATTATGCTTGATCAAACAAACAGCTGTTCACAAAATCTATAGGTATATGTAATAATGAACTAACAGTTTGTATTTTAAAACTTCGTTTACATAAATAATGTAACATTATTAACGACTAAATTAATTGTATTAAACTATTAAAATCAAGCATCTATTCAATAATAAGTTAGCTGTCGACGTGGTAGAAAAATGCCACGATAGGCATTTACGTTCATAAATTGTTATCTTTCTTAAATAAAAAATACTTATCACTATTATTGATGCTTGATATAATGTAAAATACAGTGTGTGCCTATCGAATTAAATAATTTATTTTGAATAAAACACATCACCCAAATTTAGGTTATGTAAGAAAAAACATTCACCTCTAATTGGTTCCATTTGTAATCAGGAAATTCCACTATAAAACGTAAAACACATCAACTCCAAAGCTTCAACAGTTATTGTTCTCACTCTCACTTTAAATTACAATTTCCGATACTAAAACAGACAACACTCTACGTCCATGAGCGCGAAACTCGCAACTGTCGGTGGAATCGACTATAACCTACGATGGCGCTCCAAGCACGCCAGCGATACGTGCGTCACGTTCAGTAACTGTCCCGATATCCGCCAGGCGCGCTCTGTTGGGCTTCGTTCGAATGACTTGCCTGCCGTCGCACCGCGCAACCCGCGCGCTCGGCCAGTGCCAATAATTCTATCAGCTGTTTCTATTGCTTTATCAAGTTATTCCTAATTCCCTAAATCGTAACATTGTAATAAACAGCATACGAACAATTTGTAAGTACTCATTTCATTTAATAATTTTAAATAAATTTAGCCGTTTAATCTTTCTATTTTGATAAGCTATGACGTAGACATAACCTTAAAAGTAAGTTATTGAAAGGAAATATTGTATCTACCGTAATAAGGCGCTTTTTATATTTCGATATGATATTTTTTTATGAAATAATATTTTATAAATTTATACCTTTGCACACTCTGGATGGGCCTGCGGTTTCATTTTCTGCTTCTGCCTCGTCTGATGCCTCATTTTGCATGCCTGAAATATGCATTTATGTTTAGTATCGCAATTATAAAATTTAGTAAAATAGTATTAAATTTACTGTAATTATAATCATATAAATACACTTATTTTATTTTCCACTGAGAGTATTATAATATATTAAATGTCATTTTGAAAATGATTGTCACAAAAAAATAAAAATAAAATCGTTCCGTTACCTGATATACTAGTCTTAAGGAAAATAATTGATTTTTGATTTTATTTATCGATGATACACGGTTGTTGTTGCAAGCACGTGTAGGCACACTGAGATCTTTGATAAATATTTATTACGTAAAATGTGACGTTAGCATACACTGCATAGATCAATGAGTGTAAACAATCAACGCGACACGTATATAAACCGCTAGCTATCAATCCGACTAAATTTTTATTACAAAGTTACACTAATGATGTTAAGAATGATTTAATAGTCCAATCTGAGTAATAAATGCTCTGCTAGCCATACTCTGGACCTACTACGTATTTGTTGCATCACCAAAATTCCCTGGATGCGACAACTTGTAATCCCAACAAACATACCTATTTCGTTTGAATAACAATAATAAACACCGAAAAGGGGGAAAAATAGGTCGGGTTCTAGGTAGTATCGTCATCAAGAAAGTCAAATTAATTAAAAATGCGACAAAATGTCATACATAGTTGAATACATTTGGAATGAGAATATGTTTGTGTACGAGTAAATTCATAAGTACAGGTATATATTGAATAAAAATGTTGGTATGCGCAATCTCTTAATAAAAAAAAACTGAAGCAGATGCTAATATGACGTCTGTTTCGATGATAGAGGTGGTAAAAAAATTGAGGTGAGGTTTGGCGCAGGTGCGGACACAGCTTGCTCGTGCGCGGGCGTTACGCAGCTGCTGTTCCACGTGCTTTGCAGCTGTCGCCTCATCCCTAAAGCCTCGCGTTACACCACGGAACACACAAAACACAAAGACATCCGGAATCTTGTTATAATCAGCGATTATATTGATATACCTGGGCGTTCTGCATTTCTAGATGACTGATCCGAATCACTATTGCAGTTTAGTAGTGATAGAAGAATTTTAAACAAGATATTCATAATATAACTTTAGTATTCGTTATGGGTTATATAGTAAACGTATGTCGTTTTTACGTATGATCTTTGGCATTTTCCGGTTTTCAGGCGACCCAAACGTGTGTTCTATGCAACAGACCGCGCTAGCTACTGTGAGTTCAAACTTCAGGCCACAGTGGGCGGCTGTAGGAAAATCGATAGACTTACACAAAATGGTGCAATGTGGAGTTTCCTTAACAATTAATAGATATATCCCAGTTTTTATTCATTAAACACGTCTTATTCAGCAATAATATGTAAGTAAATCTTACTTTTATTATTGTTACCGATCTTAGTGACTAATTCATGTTTTGTTTCATGTCTCGAACAACGCCCTAGAATCTGTGATATTGTTAACACTTTGAATATTTTGGGAACCATTATTTAATGTAAACTATAGCTTGTTTTTTATTTTATTTGGCAATATTACTATTATTCAGACATTGTTTACTCATGTCGTGTTTCATTTAATATTTGGATTACCAAAATAATGGAAGTTTAGGTTACTTTATCAACTAAATTTATGATTACAAACAATACATATGCCATTATACGGTATATTTATTATGACGAGGATTTAAGAAGTGCGGATAAATTACAATAAATTTGAATAATCTTCATAACAAAAAAACATTAAGAGGATTTTTCATTTGGTCGTTTAAATATCGATTTGTAACATAATGTGATTTTAGTAAAACAAATACATATATTACCAGTATCGCGTGTGGTCCAAATTCGTCAAATTTTTTGTGTGCTCACACGTACTGTACCTTAAAATGATATGCGTTTCATTCCCCTTCCTTTTATAATATAAACTAGTTACCCGCCCCGTTTTCGCGACATTATAATGAATATTACACCCATTTTTTATTCACGATTGAACAACAATCTGTATTAAATGTAGTAATTCAACTGCTCGTACTGTACTTACTGAATTTTATGTAAATATATTGAGTTTATATAATAGTTTTAATAGTTGTTGGAATTAAAATTATAACGATTTTTTCAGAATAAACACTTTAAAATAGTTTCATTGTGATAGAAGTAATTAGTGTGTCACAAATAAATTTAACCAGACTTGTCATGTAACAAAACGTATTCCAAATTATTGTGACTAATCTTTAAAAGATAGATAAGAGATACATATAATAGAGTCGAATCGTTGTAGACTGTTTGGAGATTTATTAATATTATATACGAATATTTAGTCTGCATTTGTAATATATTCTTAGCAGTATTCCCTTGGAATCCATTAGATCAGTTAACTTTTAAGTCAATCCATTAAAAAAGTTGTCATATGTGGTCATGGAAGAATACATATCATAGAAGCATATTGTATTTTTTATATCGGACCTGGAATTTTGACTAAATCTCGTAATTATATTCTTCTATATTAATACTATAAATATGAAAGTAATTCAGTCCGTCGGTTCCTATTTCACGGAACCAAATTTGATTAAATTTGGTAAGGAGCTTGAACTTAAAGGAAGAACATAGTTTACGTTTTTATCCAAACCCCAAAAACGAGTGAAGCGAGATACAACTAGTAATTTGAGAAGTGTTTGCTCCAGTAAAAAGTATAAAAATGGCTGTCCACCTTACATAAGTTTGATAATTCTATTAGTTTGAATTTTAAACAACTGAAACATGTATTTTAAATTTTATGAGTAGTTTTCATACCTAATATTATTTCACATCTTTAAAACGTCCCATATTGTTTATATTAATATTTAATTCAAAACCTTCAATCATTTGGTACATCCAGGTGTTTACAATTTTAAGCTTACCGTAATAAGTAACGATCGCCCTGAAATAACGTTTAAATGTACTAGCTCTGTAGTTTATTTAAAACTTGTATAAAAAATGCGTACCCCACGCGTTTGTGTTAAATTACTGAAAATGTTCTCTAGATATCATTGTATATAATTAAGTTGTTAGTATGTTGTATAACAATCAAAGTCAACCAAGAAATCTATCTTACTATTCGCCTCGCGTCATATATTATATGCGAATGTAAATTGCATAGCGCAAACGTTCATAATTATGTTTTTATTTTTAGTTCCAGAAACATTTAAAAATGTTCTTTACTTAGATAAACATATTTATGTTACCAAAGCTTTGGGGAGTGAACGAACGGCAGCAAGTAAGAGTATCATACGACTAGGGAATGACTTGATAGATTTCGATAAAAAATACATTCGAGAGGCTTGGGCAACTTGCCTGAATAAAACACAATTTATATATTTATACATCTATCACATTATAAGGAAATAAGAACGCATTGAACAAGGAATATGCAATAAGCATGAAAGGTGAACTATTATTTTTGGATTAAAAATACATGGGTATGCTTGACTCAACATAATAGGAAAAGGTTTAAATCATCCAAATCGGTCTAGGCATATTCTAGTAATTTCTGGAAAAATATGCGCTATAGGACCATAAATACCTCCGTTTTTATGTTATATTGACAAGTTACGGTGATATTAAAATTGTTTGCGTAGGCCGGAAAGCAGCTGAATGGTATTAGAACATGCTTTGTATTCCTATATTGATCTATTCATAATACAGTTTGATATTATTCTTATGCTTATTAAGTTTAATTTTTATGTTCGATTTCTCTGGGTAGGGCGCGTAAATAGGGAGACGGTCCATTACAATCCGATGTTTGAACTGTTATTATATACGTACCTATGTATTAATATATATAAGAAAACACTAATTATATGCTAGGTCTTATATTATGTATCATTGTATTTTTAACGCTTACGTAATATATATTATCTCATTTTTCTTTGACATTATTGAAATATAAATTCTAGGTATTGTTAGTCATCTTAGTTATACGTACAATTGCATGGAAAATATACATCGCTTATTTACTTCATTTAGAGATGAGTGCAAACCTAGTGCAAAGATATTTTATAAGAAACATTTTTAAAACTATAGTACGACACAACTGAGATGTCAAAATTCGGCAAACATCGGCAAAATTCGTAAAATCGATTGCATCCGAATTAAGTACGCTGTCCCAAATTATCGATATTTATTTCTTATGTGAATATGATCTTTACACAAACGTATTAACTTGTAATATCATATGACCTAATATATTCGTCAATTTGACACGTCGATTTACATGCACTTGTTTTCTCGGGTTAAACTGACGCGGGAATCTATAGCGTCGAATGGCGCGATAGGAGCTGTTTCTATTGGTTGTATAAATCGTCAGTAATCGGTTTTATTAAATTTGCCGATGCTACATCTAAATTGGGTCGTACGATATTGTAAAATTTTGACAACTTAGGATGGTTTATGATTGATCCTATATAATCTGTTCCCACAAAATAGCTCAAATATGATATTAAAAGCGATGACATTGACGCTTCATCTTTTACTTTTACTCACAAGCATATTTGTAATAACATTTTTGTATTTTAAATGTTAAGACAATACAGAATATTTTTATGCTAGCAAATGCATTCCTATGGTTTAATGAATGAAACCGGTTAATAGAAACAACATACAAGCTACTCGGTTCTTTCGTGACCAAACAATAAAATTGTATGAGCATGCTAGACCATATTAGTGTAAGGCATAAACAAATATCTTTAAAACAATTAATGTACTTAAAATATACTTGAGTAACCTTAGAGATATAACTGTAGTCTCAAATGATAATCCAAATTATTGAGAATTGAAAAATTACGGTATTTCCTATTAGCAATATATTAGTAGTTAGTCATTTCAAGTCCTTATCATTATCCTAGATTATAATACACTTGTTATGTACTTTCATCTGTTACATTTTCGATGCACATGTACTAAGTATATTTAAAAAAAAATCTTATATTTTTTGTTTTTTGTCAACTGCTATAATGTTGATATTTTTCTTAAAGCATGCCATGTTTAAAGAAACATGTATTAATGTATAAATAGAAACTTATTTAACGATAATTATAGCGACACGTATATTTTAAAATCATAAAAGTCGTTTTACAAATGTGTAGGTTAAAGTAAAACGTACACTTTAAAAAGCCATCATGAAAGTAAACGGTAATGGTAAAGGTAAAACTGGTCTGAAAAATAAACGGCGTATCTGAGACGATTTCAAGTAAGTCTTTGGGCGCAAAGTGGAAGGGCCAATGGCAGCCCGGGACGTGGAATGCGGCCTTCTTTTCCCAGAATCGTCTGGACGGGCGAACAGCTCCAAGTGAACACAAAAATACCTGAATGTAGATGCTCTTGCTCACGCATAAAATGAAACAAGAAACTTATTTTCAAACATTAAGCTTTTAACATACTGCTGACTTTCGTTTTGTAAAAGATATTGATTTTTTTTTTTACTTTCTGTACAGTTGTGTATAACGTTATCATTAGTGATATTATCACGTTGATATATAATTAGATATTAAAGTACCTACATTAATTATGCTATCAGATTTTGGTCATTTGGTTTACGTAATAGGGATCAGATTTTTTTTTTTTTGTATTACATCAGTATATCTAATTTTAATGGGGTTCTTTTAAAATTGGAATGTTTTACCAAGACGTCACACAATGTGCTGCAACACAATGCACAGTTTTTTCCTATCTAAATCCGTTACATTCCATTTGCTGAAGCTGTGAGTTGGGCACGAATGTCTCTCGGCGAGATTTCGAAATTCCAAGAAAGGCAAAGCCTCATCTCAAAAGCGCCGACGCGGCCCTACAACCAGAATACTTTTTTTACTCCACAGGTAGGCTGGCGCTAAGAAGGCAAAGGAATTTATAGTGCGCCTCGATCGTCTTGAACGTCAACAAACATTTGTATTTATGTCATTTCTTAAAGTTTCTCATATGCGCCATTAATATGTGTTGTAATTATTAAACTTTTCAAACACATAACATAAAAATAATACAACCTTTAAAGATTTACTCTTTAAATATTATTAAGACAGCTTTATAACATTTACAAATTCTATAAATATTCCATTTACACAAAATAATCCCATGTTCGAGTATTCTTATAAAATTAAAGTACATTATTGTGTACATCTAATACTATAATTGGCTTTAAAATATTAAATTAGTTTATCCCTCTATCTTCCCTGTATAGTGTACTCTAAAAAATGCGCGCTGTACTCGTGAGCTTCACGATTCTTGGAAAATAGGGCTCTTGATACCAGCATTCCCGGGCGCAGTCTTGAAGGTCGTCTCACTAATAATAGCGATCATTGTACCTTATGGCGCCCTATTCCCACAGCATTCAACTAATTAACAGTCTAACTATTCAAGTGTAACTTACATTTAAATAACAATTAAGAAAAAGTGCTTCTTGTATAAAAAATTAAAGTAACCTTCTACGGTTACTGTACATAAAGTTTGCATAAATCCAATCTTAAATAATAAATAAATCTTAACCGAACTGATTTCAAGCGTCTCTACGATTATAAAGCATCTGCTAGACATTAAATGCCACATAGACAGCTAAACCATGAAACAACGGCGTTTGGAGGACTGCGCAAAGCATTCTGGCGCTTGGGTCTTACGGCCTTCGAGTGGTATTCCATTGATGGTGCTGCTAGCGGATGGTGTTCTGTGGAATTTGGGCCACGCCGCTGACTCAACGCCGATCTAATCCCTTCCCTCTCGTAGGTATTCTCGATAGACTACACGGATGTAAGCATTTAAAGCATGGGAGCGGTTACCTGTAACATTTTCCGCGACGTATTTTGCTTCGTCATTATTAAAATCAAGTTTTTTCATTGGTACAAGGTCAATAGACGTAAAAGCTATGGGTAACATTAAATATAATCAATGTATCTTATCGGGTCGATGGTCATCGTCATTGCCTTGCAATATACAAACATTTACTACTTTAAATAATTACACGTGTACACTAGGTACTCTTTTAAAGTGTGTAGGTATCCGCTTAACAAGCCTTATATACGTAAATAGACTTGCATATAAGATTGTTGTGATTGTGTTTCGTAAAATATAAGTAGCTGATTCTATAAAGTACATATGGTATTGAGTATTATTACAGAAATTCGTTACATAATGCTCCAGAAAATTTAGTTCCAACCTATCAAAACACAATGATGTAGGAAATTAATCGACGTTTATTAATAAGGAAATAATACGAGAAAAACAAGACCTAATTAGGCCCCGCCTTTTGTTTATATATCAGTTTATAGTAAAAAGTAATAAAAAAGACATCCTTGGGAAATAGTTACGGCGTAGTTTTTTTTTTCAACATGGTGGAGTTAACCTTCTTGTTTAACCACCATGGCAATGATTTTCCCACGGATAAAGGTGTTCGATTGTTACGCTCGCCATAACTCCGTCATAGCTTATAATGTTGCAACAACGATAAAAAAATAATAACCATGCTCATTATATTACTAGAAACTAAAGTTAAAACGCAATAGCCAAATATCAGCTAAACTATGAAAATACGTATTGATAATGTATTGATTACTGTAAATGAAATGTGTTAAACTATTAATAATGATTAGATTTGAAACAAAATTTATTTTTGCCTTAGTTTGTTGCGCAGTTTCATCGTACCTACCTCTAGAAGTCACGACTCACGACGCCATTACGATTGGAGGTCGAACGCCTGCCATTGCCAAATTTGTACCGGTGACGTCACCGTTACGAATCATTTTTGTTGAGTTTAATATCATTAAGAGATTAACAAATTTATCGCATTAATTGCTGGATTTTGTTATCATAAATTGACAATATTTTAATACCGAAAATAGAATAACAGCTCACGAATTTGAATTTAGAGGGATTGTTTAAGATTTAAATAAGTATGAGCTGATACAAAAATGGTCACGTTGTTAGCTTGTCGGTCAATGTCTCCTCAGAGACAAAGAACGGCTCGAATTACTCAAAACGTTTTGATGTATACTTATTCGAATGATAATCTCTACCTTTTTAGTAAACAAATGTATTACTTACGTTTTGAAATCAAATACACCACACATGTATATTTGGAATAACACATATCTATTTAGCTACGAGGTGACACTTTTTCGTATGACTGTAGAATTGTAGATGCGTGCTCGTATACATTAAGCGGCACAAGGATCTCGTTTCACGTCGTTTGTCCGCAGAAGTTTCACAATGGACATTGTGTTCTTCGCCTTCAGAGAAGCAAAGAATGCCTTCACACAATATAATGAAACAGACCTATTGTGTTGCCTTGCCATGTGCGCTGTTTAAGTGAAGAGAACTTTTCTTTTTTAATTTTATTTCCATGTTTACGCGGATTCTTCAATCTAAGATGGAGGTGGTGTGAGGATATTAGATATTGAATAATCAGAAAAATTATATCGCAATAAATAAAAATGCCCTATAGCGTTCTCGGCGCAATTTCCTTCATCGTAAAACGTCACATAAACTGCGGGTGTCAGAGCGGCCACCGACAAAAATAAAAACAATATTATGTAAAGTATTTTAGCACGTTTACTTGCTCTAAATGTATCTTTAAAAGAGAACACCATTTTGATATATTCAGTTGATGTATGGTCGTGGCCATCTAGATGATACTCATTACAGTATAATAAAAAAGTATTACGTAACTATGTTTGTGCGTTGTATATTATATTACCCGGCGAATTTTTAGGCCCCTCTGGGTGGGTAACACTGCCTTATCTATTCTACAGTTAAATATTAGTACTTTGTATTGTGTTCCGGTTTAAAGGGCAAATGAACCAATGATATACAAGGGACAAAATCTACATGGTTGGTGGCGAAGACAATGGGTGAAGCCATTAACCAATAGAAGGCCTATTTTTTAATGTGTAGCTCAAATAATTCAATCCCGCATTTTGCAAGTTTATTTTCCACGTTAAATAAATTAGAAGAAGTTAAACTTGAAGGGTCTGACATTGCAGGGCAAGAAATCTAATACTAAACCTTCATTTTGGAATTTTGTCATTTATTTGACTACAGCGACTTTTTTGCAATTATATCACAAAGAGTATGACAGGACGAATTGACCTCGTGGATAATAACTAAAACAATGTACGAAATAAAAACTATTCATTAGTCATGAATCGTCATTGTCTTGTGATCTATAATATCATCGTTAGTAGGGATTTTTTTCTGTTTGAAATTATTTACTTGATTTACTTCTCTCTTAACATACGTAAAGATAAGTCCAATAATACAAACTTTCCAATTGACTAGCAATAGGTAGGAATATAGTTTTCGCAAGACTGGTGCCGAGCGGCACCGTGGCGGATAGAAAGCTGCGACCTCACTTTCACCACTAACGTGATACTGAGACGATGACTGTCTCGAGCTGTGGCCCTATAAGTTGAGAGTACCAGTTACCATTCATAAAATGTCTTTTAAACTCTGTGGCGTTGATATCTTGTCTGTTGTTGTCTATAATTTAAATAAAAGACAATCGCAGTTTATTCATTGTACTCTTCACGGCTTCTCTACATATTATTAAAAAAAATCGCATAAAATAATTTTGGAAGGTTTTAAGGTGATGTCCTATGACCTATCATTATTGCACATTTGCGAAGCCTGGGTGGGTAGCTAGTTCTATATAAAATGCGCTTGAATTAGGTATATCTGTTTTAACTGTGAAGTCATTTGACAGCTGCAAAATAAGTTATTATATTTGCACGTGTGACTTGCGTCTTCGTTCTTTATGGTTCATTAGGCTTATTATATTCTTATCAACGTTAGGTAACCAATAGCAACAACAATCCATTATTTCCATGGTAGGTATGTAATAAAAAACATTATGAAATCAATTGTGAATTTAAGTTAAATATTTCCGTACTTTTATGAACCTTTTGTGTCAAACTGTCTATTGAAGTTATTTAAGAATGAGGGTTTGAGAATAAAAAAAGCTATTTATACATATAGTGAGTTTATTTGATTTTCTGCTTGGTGGTTCTGCTCTGTAGAATGAACAGACCTAACCTAACCCATTGTAGACTTACGTTTAACTAGCTGTGCTGCTGTGCCCGCGACCTTGTACGCGTTTGAATTTAACAAAAAAAACATATTGTAGCCTGAGTTAGAACTTATTATATCAGTCATCTGCGATTGGAGATAGACTGGAAGGAAAAGACAGACGGACAAAAAAATGTTATTTTGTTACCGTTTATACATACATATGAATTGAGTAAAAAAGGGCTTTTTTAATTATACAAACAGACACTCAAATTTTGTTATATTATGTATATATGTAGATGTAATATTGGTGCAAATATATAATATGTGCTTAATTGTGTTTATAATTCATCTCGTGCTCGGCGGTGAAGGAAAACATCGTGAGGAAACCTGCATGTGTCTAATTTCATTGATATTTTGCCACCAACCCTTTGCATTGAACAGCGTAGTGGAATATGTTCCAAGCCCTCGCCTCAATGGGAGTGGATGCCATTAGCCCAGCAGTGGGAAATTTACAGGTTGTTACTTTACTTACTTTATTGATTCAAATGTGCTGATTAGAGCCTACGTCGATATTGTTTTTATAATCGATCCAAATAAACACAAACATAACTCTATTGATATGTAGAGTTTATTTTTCTAAGAATTTCATGTACTCAAAGCATCATTCATTCGTCTCGTTGAGGCAATTTGTTCGGTGTCAATTGATTTCCAATAACTGTTTACAATTGAAACGGACGAGGCATGCGGGACCCGCTCGATTGTTTAATCAACAATCGAGCGGGCCGAATTGTGACGCCAATTTAACTCCGAATACATAACCAAGAAACAAAACTAACCTGAGGTTTAACCACCTCAGCGGGAGGTGGAATTTCGAGTGTCACAAACATTCAAATCAAATATTGACTTGAAATGTTAGTGAGAAACTAATGAACACAATTACAAAACGATGAAGTTTCTAGCACAACTCTTCGTACATGATGCGTTGTATTTCTGCGTTTATATATTTGTAGAGATATCAATTACGAATATTCTCGTGTGTATTTACTTTATCTTCCTTGCAAGAATTAAGGATACTGATAAGACAAAACATTTAGAAAATTACACTTTGTATAGGCAGGATACACGGCACACTGGAGCGAGACGGTTGCGCTTCGCGGCAATGAATATTCGCGATCCATTAAGTTGCACCGCATCACTGAACAATTTACAAAATAAATTCTGTTAACTACAACATAAGGTCTATAATTGGTTAAAGTATGTCTGCTTCTAATGCTATTTAATTATTGGTGGGGTATATCATTTCGTAGTCAGAAACAATGAACAACTACATTCGGCTCTAACTGCAAATTTGAGCCCTTTGACGATCAAGATAAGGTTTATAAACGATTACATGGACGAGTCAATTGGAACGTTCTGGAAAATTGTAGAATGGTTCCATGAACCGCTTCCGCCGCTGCTCCTTCCGTCTCGGGTTGCTAGCTGCAGACATTCCTGAGCCGGACACCGGACCCGGCTCAAGAATGCAGACCAGACGAGTGTGCTGATGGCATGATAGCTTAATGCACCCTCAGGCCAACCACGCTCGTACCGGCATTCCTCAGGACATATCCAAGGTTGATCTTACCACTACCGACCTCTATTATTTTAGTAAATAGAATTATTACAAGGTTCCCTTATCTGCTTTTAAATATTGGTATCGTGAGAATGTTTATAGGATGAGATTTCATATCTCTATGAGTTAAGCGCTCCATTCACGGAATGTCGCTCGGTGGGTCCACACACATTTGTGACCCATGTGTTTCATTATCTTCAGAAGGGTCGTTTTCTTGTACGTTTTATTTATTTATTATCTTCAAACTATTAATATGTAATTTTTTGTTAACTACTAAAATTGTCTCGTATTTTTTGCAATTTCATATTTTCTTCCACATCATATATATTTGATTTAACATGTATTTTGGCTTAACATCGTAAAGCATTTCAGAACCTAATTTGATGACTTTTATTAAATCAAATAATTTCTTAAAATATTACCAATTCATTCTATATGCTATTATATTATTTGTAAGTGGCTTTCCGTTATGCGAATTGAGTACCGATATCATTTGCCTATGTCGTATTAATAGGTTAATTTAAGACACCAAAAAAAGATCAGCGTTCAAAGTTCATACAAGAAACTCGGCAAGACATTATACAGATTTGTCAATGAGACATTCAAGAGTGATGGGAATATTTTTTCGGGAGCGTAACGGTTTTTGTATTATTTTTTGTCGTATTTGACCGTGTGAAGGAACTTCAATGGCTGCAGTATGTGTTCGAGTCGACCACATTTGTTGACCTTTATCGATGCACACATTTTCCTTTCTCGAACGGTAAAAAATTGAGTGTGTGAGGGGCGAGGGGGTCCAACTAATAATGGTTATGTGCAAGCCGTCTTCAATGAACTGTTCCTTTCAGTGTTGTCGTTCTTTAAACACATTGTTCGCTGTTTTCACACGAAGCAGTTTCTTGGAATAATCGTGGGAGGAAATATTATTTTCTCATGCTGCTTTGACGCTTATTAATAAATTATTATAGAATACACATATTATATTTTGTAGATAAACATCCAAGATAAAATATTATATTTAAGATCAATTTTCAGAACTATTTGTAAGCATTATTTTATCTATTTGATAATCTATATTTATGATGTGGACATATATTGTTATTTTTAAAGTCATTGGCTAGAAAACATCTGTAACGGACAGTTATATCTAAATTGTGCAAATGGCTAGGTTCTCTCGGTGTAGTGGAATGCAGGTCTGTCCGTCCTTCAAGCTATTAAGGGACATCGACTCGTTCTAAATTACCATAATGCCCGCACTCGTTAAAAATAAATTAGTTAATTGGTTAAAAAACCCATCAGGCTTGTCCCTAATATTAAACTCGTTTTGGTAAAAGTTGTTACTTATTCAAAAATTAGTAGTCGCCCGCGGATTCACCCGCGTTTTAGGGTGTTGGTTGTAATGTGTTAGACAAAAAAGTAGCCTATGTCCCTACTTGGAGTTCAAGTTTGCTTCATACCAAATTTCATCAAATTCGGTTGAGCGGTTTGGTGAGTTTTGAGGTAGGTTTGTGAGCTACTTTGACATATTTTTTTATATTAAAGATATATTAAAGATAACTAATTCTACACTATAGATAATAACAATAATCCTGTGAGATCCTTATTATATCTACAATGTAAGAACATTACATGCGTCGTATTATATATATAATAACCATAACTATAGCAATTTGATAAAACCTTATTTACGACTCTTTCTTTTATATAATTTACAAATCAGTCAGGTAAATATTTAAAAATAAAATACGTTTAAAATTTTCCTTATCACAATGTTTCTTACGGTAACTCTAAATGCTAGACATTTTAGGTTAGGTTAGGTTTAGGTACGGAAACTTTCATGTTTAAACGACTTACGGTTTAGCTATGCTTAAACGGGACCTTATTACAAAATTACACATTCGCAAAAGTATCTCGGCGCTTGACCTTTTTCACATGGCATGTGGCAGCGCTGCTGGCGCGGGTGTCGGTCGCGTTCTCACGGGAACGCGCGGTGATTGCACCGCATTACGCCCTGCATTGGGTCGCTACAACTTAACTAACAACCACGAATAACTGTGGACGCGATAAACGAACATACAACGCGATATTAATTAACAAATAACATCAAATAGTCACATCAATACAGAAGCTAACCGGGGTACACTATCATATTAAAACTCAGATTTTCCTTAGTGAATACAAAGTGGTAAAATCATTGGATATTGAATTTTATTACTATAGCAACAAAGTATAATATTACCAAATCATTTCAATTATTTAAATTAAGGGGAATACTTCTTGGAAACATAATAATAACATTTAAAAGTAATATCATTCTAATTCGAGTTTACTTCAAAAATATAAAACAAAGAGGAATACTTATCATCATCCTCCTGCCCTTGTCCCAATTTATTAGGGCCGACGCAGCATGTCTTCTTACATACTTCCCTATCAGACGTCATCTTACAAGTAACATTATTCCAGCCATATTTATTATCTTTCACACATTTGGTAACGAATAAATCATATTTTCCAAATTCAAATAAACGAGTTATAAAACTTTTTTTTATTCTACTACCTTCAAAGACTTGGCATACGAAGACAGGTCTAAATTAAGGTTACCCACTAATTTAGCTGAAAAAATAATATTGACTAAAAACGGAAATACCGTGTCCATAACTATTTTCTAGTCTCAAACCTTTACTAGTTCCGCGACTTCATTGCAAGGCGGCTGAATCTCGTTTCCAATCAACAATGGAATGCATCTTGCAATGCATTGCACTTTTTGGTCGCTTAGAGTCGTTCAATTCCTATCCGATCGAATCCAGTTTTTGTCCCGTTCCCGTAGTTATTCCGTTCGGTAACAAGGTCCTTTCATTACCTTGACAGTTACGTGAAGACTGTGCCCCGCAGAATATGACTATTTCATTAATCATAATTTTTTTTTTTTTTTAATATTTAATTACCAACCAAAGAGTTTTTAATACACGAATTTCAATTCATAGACATACATTTTGACTACTAACAAATTCTGTTTAAATGAAGTATAAAATTAAAATAATATAAAAATTATAGTTTCCTTAAAGTTTTAAGACGAAGAGCAACATCAGTTACCTAATAACAGGAAATCGTACAGTTTACACTAATCTAACGCTAGGCTTCTTTCAAGAAAATGAAGTTAACAATTACTTGAACGATAGAAATTGCCGTTTATTTAATAATAAAAAGAAAATTGCGCGACGAGCGATGGCAACATTATTTTTATTTAATAAAATATAATATATAAGAACAAGTTATTACTGCTAATAAAAAAATAATAGAATGAATACAAGTAATATTTATGATGTAAGTATCTGTAGTGAGTAATACAAACTATGATATAAGTATTTCATTTGGAAATCATGGACCGTTATTTTATAATGTGATGTGAATACAACGAAATCGATTATCGATTTTGGCAAATCTGCATCGGCTTGCTATCACATCGAATCACAGGATTTAAGGAATGATAATAATGTGATGTGAACAAACAAGTATCGAATGTGATTGATTTTGGCAAATCTGTTTGGCTTGCTATGCACGTCAGATCGAATGATTTAGTGATTGGAGATTGTACATGTTTGCACATACACTCGTGCACTAATGACACATCTTGATCAACTCATCCTGTCCTCATCGGATAACACGAGAGCTATTTATAATTTATAAATATCACAATGTTTTAATATAACATTAATAAGGACATACTAAGATTCCAAATTTACCGGAAATCAATATTAAAATATAATAGGTGTAAATATAAGTAGGCGCTTACGTAAATTTTGACCCGTGCAAATAATGAAATCAGCAAGATAATTAATAGTGCCCAAAATAAGATATATAATCTCAAAAATAAAATATATCGCCAATGTTGTTGACGTTACAATAACAATATTATGCATTAGGATAAACATCCATAAAAAGATCTAGAGTTTTAAGAATGTCACAAAACAAACGCATTACATGAGTGAAGGCTGCAGTTGCCTCGTGCATTAGAACAACACCAAGTGACTCATAGCCACCTACGTTTGAATATGGACCTACCGTATGATAAATCTACCTTAATCAAAGTCAAGTCAAAGTTAAAACGTTTATTACATATAGAAGAAATATACTGTAATTTTTAAATTCAACTATCGATTGTGAAAGAATAAATATCCTTCGAAGACGTTCAATATGAGCATGAAAGAAATTCAGAGGAACTGAATTTGATATGAGGCGAGCTTTATCAATACCGGAAAAATTATAAGATACTTTTTCAGAACTAAAATCTATGATCATCCATCTGAACACCCAACCCCCAGATAAAGTTGTGGGCGAAGAATATTTTTTTTTGGCTTTTATTGCGTATGTCATATGTTTTATATTTATGTCACGTGCGATGGAGAAGACACGATAGGGATTGATCGGTACGGACGGAAAACTATTTTAATATAATTCCACATTATCAAAGTGAGTGTAATTGAATAGAAATATTTAGAGACACTTTTAAATATTTAAACTTACCTCTATAAAATTTTACGGCTTGGGCAATAAATTGTCCGATTAGGCCTTTTCTGCATGAAAAGATCATTTTGAGAGCAATGCAGGCGGCGTTACCCCAAAGTACATAGATAGCCATAGAACTGTATGCTGTTAATCTAAATAAAATACTTCAAACGTGCCGTATACGTATATTTGAATCCGTTAAAATGCATAAGCCTGTTAACGGATTCAGATATAAATAATTTTACCGTGAAATTTGATAGGTATTGGAGTAACTAAGCTTACTTTTAAACTGATGCGATATATTACCACATTATCTATTAAACATTGTTCATAGCAGTGCTTCCTATAATCTACGACTCTAGTCTACCACAAAATTATTTTCGTCAGGAACTTATTACCTTAATTAATGACTTAAAGGTCTTCACATTATTCAGTTTCATTTAGTGTATGTTAAGGTGAGGACCTTAAGATACACTAAATGAAACTAAATAATGTGAAGACACTAAATAAACTTAGGTCACCTTTTTTGAAAGTTTGGTGATTTTTATTTATAATCTTAAATGATATAGAAAAGTTATGACTGGGGCATTAAAAATTGATTCCATATTAGTAAATGGTACCTGCTGTATGACCTAACCCAAAAATTCACGGGTATTCGTATTTTGTTGGTTTATTTTTAATTTTTTATAAATTAATGTATTTTATTTACAAAATTATTTTTGGTAGGATTTTGTGTAAACCCGATTGGGTAGGTGCCACCTATCATCAAATATTCTACCGTGCTGGTTTGTGACACTTTTTCCCATAATTACAGGATACTTGGGTGTGAGGTTTCCTCAAGGCATATTTATCGGTAACGCCCAATCGAGCAAATATCAACCTATTAGACATTATTGCTGCAATTTCGATATTAATATAATCACTGCCTCATTTTTGTTATTTGAAAATCTATGTTTTCGATGTAAATACTGGACTGACATTATTTCAATATTAACAAGCAAATAGGAATTATATAAAAAATACCATTTATGTTAACTTGAGACAATTATCATACAATTTTGGAATACGAAATTTTTTTGCGTTCTTAATTTAACTCAAATCATGTAAAAGATGGTTTAGGGCAACACTGTTAGGTAGCACAATTATCCGAAAAGGTTATATTTAATTTTCATTGATTTGATGATATCACATTGTATCAATCCTCACACCACTTATATACATAAGCTTTATATGCTTTATATAAGGCTATAAATAGCTTGACTGAAATACTGATACTAGGTAGATACTACTACATAGATACCTATTTAAAGTAAATCAGGTCGAAGCAATAATGTAACTGTGCGTATAGTAAATGTTTCTAAAATAACAGAATTCTAAATGTGGCTAATAGGTCATTAGCCTAGAACTTCACCGCTATGGTATATAATAATTGTTCTAATTTTTGTACCTATTCAGAAAGTATATGATTCATCTGAAATAGCTTACAAGGTATCAAGAGAAGACCAATACACAAATACTCTCGTGAGAGTTACTTGGATTTATAGTAGGTTCAATGTACTTTATCCGTAACATGTTTCTCCGAATTGGTCACGCTAAAATACCTTATTATTGTGATCATTTCGTGATATTTCTAAACTCAGAAACGTTAATTATTTTCTTTGATAGAAAACGAATATTTATGTACTTTAATGTCTACGAAAAAAGGCACTTTTAGTTTATTTTATTGAATGATTTATATTAATGTTAATTTAAGTAAATTCTCTGTTTCGTTGTCAATTGAAATCGTTTAGAGAATTGATCTAATCGGTTTCAAATTGGCCTATATTTCGTCCCACACAATTCCGATTCGGGAATTGCATCAGGGCGCGGCTGGTGGTTATTTTTGGTCGCGTGACTGCGTAAAGACATGACGAGGCGCCATGAGATCACCGATTCTCATTATTGGCCAAATGGGGATATGTTCGGTCATGACAAAAAAGCAATCGTCGCGCATGTGCAATTGTCCCGACGTCTTGGGTTCCATATTTATTACTTTTATGGATCTTAACGAGTCGTTTTAAGCGCTCCGTTGATTCGTCTGATGATGTTGTTCACCAGATTTTTTCTATTGAAAAATAGACGTTGTTTCTTCACGTCGATTTGACATTATACATAATTTATGTAATACTAAAAAAATATATAGTTTTAAAGTGTTTTTTATTTTTGTTACTAAATGATCACATCATGTATCGTTATATTGATGACATATATTTGAATAATAAATACGCAGCCAATTTGTTTTATTATTGATAATAACAACAAATTATTATTGTTATGCCAAATTAAATATGATAATCCAAATTATGCTGATACTGACGTACAAAAACCGATTTAAAATTATAATAAAATGTTGATAAGATTTTATCTATAGAACACTTTGTACCAACCGAAAAATAAGTTGATTAAACGGTCATAAATTTCTTTAGATATGCAGTTAATTGAAAACATATGCAAAAACAACAAACGTACAAAAATGATTCGACGACATTACATTACATAAAGATATTATATCTTTTTTCACATCTATCATACCTATTTTCATTTTAATAATGTTAACGAAAATCTCATATCGTTTACTTTTAGAATTTAAACAATTATTTTTTCCGTAAAAATGAAGTATCTTGATCAATATTTTTGTACCTTATTTTCAAACATCCATTTCAGCCAAGCTGTTATGATATACAATCTGTAACACTTCTCGTTTGTACACACGTAAGAGTAAACATATTAAATTGTTTCAGATTTGAGCACGTTTATGTTTTAGCCAAAAACATGCCAGGCGAAGGTAATCTCGGTGATGTTAAATTTATTTTAAGGAATGGAGTCAAAATGCCCGCTGTTGGATGTAAGTTTACAAGAAATGTATATTATTTTTTAAATGAACTATGTGGTCAGCAAATTTAGGTTATCCTAGGAAAATCATTTCATTATATTTCTCGAAACAAATGCTTAGTGTAAATTTTACATTTCAGTAAAATTTGTAAAAAAAAAACATTTATTATTGTAGTTTCATTTAAATTTCAAATACATAGTTCGTTTGACCTAATTATTAAAGTAATCAATTCATGTTTAAATAATTCTTTAAAATCTAAAAAAAGCTTTAAATTTTCAGTAGGAACATATCGTATCCGTAACAGTGAAGTTCTATACAGAACAGTAGATTATGCTCTGGAAGCTGGATATCGTTTATTTGGTAAGTTGCCATTAAATTTGTAATTTATTATAATTTATACAATAGCGTTAAACATTTAAACAAGCGTTGTTCCGTAGATACAGCAGCGGTTTATCAAAACGAACTATTCTTGGGATATGCTCTGCGAAAGCTGTTGCCAAAACACGGTCTAACACGTGAAGATGTGTTTATTACAACTAAATTAGGCAAGTGTTTATTCAAATCTTGTAATTAAATCGAAATATATTTATCGACCCTGAATTTTCTACAAAATATAATAACTAAATTGTTTCTTACAGCGCCCGCTGATCTAGGAGGTCACCTTGCTGCTGATGCATTTAGAAAGTCCTCAGATAACATAGGCTTGGACTATATAGATTTGTACCTGATCCACTTCCCGGGTGCAGCAAATATAAATGCACAGAATCCGAAAAATGCGGAATTACGCGTTGAAACTTGGAAGGAATTCATCAAACTTTACGAACAAGGTAAAGCGAAAGCAATCGGTGTGTCGAATTTCACAATCAGACATTTAACTGAATTGATTGAAGCTACTGGTGTCGTACCTATGGTGAATCAGGTAGGTGGCGTTTTTTCTCATATTATTGATCTTGTTGAAGAACTGTTACATGTTTGTCATTTTGTCCGTCTTGTTTCGTAGATTGAGTGGCATCCACACTACCACCAAGACGATATGCTTCAATTTTGTGAAAGTCATAACATACGAATACAAGCGTACTGCTCCTTCGGTGGATTAGCTGTAAGCAATAATACCCTAATGGAAGAGAGCATTGTGAGAGAAATATACGGCAGATACAAAGCGACTCCAGCGCAAGTATTGCTGGCGTGGTCGTTACAACGAGGAGTTGCTGTGATCCCAAAATCCTTGACACCACATCGAATCAAATCGAATATTCAAATTAATTTTAGATTATCTCAAGAAGATCTGTTACGACTCGACTCTTTGGGCAAAGCTAACATGAAATATGCGTGGGATCCTCATAATATTGCATGAAACAGGTTTTCTTCAGACTAATTTCAAGAATCTGATCTTGCTTGATAGCACGATCAGTCTTGAAATTACGTTTGAAAATAAAAAATACTGAATTTCATGGATGTGGTAAATGGTGTCTTTCTTTTCCTGTGCTACGATCTTCGATGTACTTAATGTACATTATTATAATTAAGTAGAATATAAATTGAATAAAAGTGCAACACAGTCATTGTCATCATATCTGATAAGTGGATTTCTTACTATCATATTGTAAGATGTTACTTCTAATGTATGAAAAAAATATATGTATAAAGCTGTATAAAGAACAAAAACTCTTATAGATATCATGTTATATGACTCAAGCGATGATCTTTACATACGAACAATAAAAAAAGTACTAGACGGTAAAATATACTTTAGAGATGTGGGCTTCTTGAAATGCGGTCAGATTGTGGTCGAATGCATTATTTTATCGGCAATGGTGTTTCTATGTAACCCCTATGAGATAATAATGGCATGTAATTTACGAACATTAACGTGCTCATCTCATTGTTGAGCTTTAGTCGAGTTGCTATTCATGGTAAAATATTAAGTATTGGTAACGGGGAGTGCAAACTTTATCGTCAAAATGACAATTGATTACAGATGTATAAAGAATTAGATTACATTATCTTAGGGCTACCCCACTTTTTGCTTTTACGTGATATTTTATTTAATAGTCACAATGAAAAAAATATTGCAAGGGACGGATTTGGAGGATCTGGGACAAGTAAGGTAAGTTCTAATTGATTTCCAAACAAAATTTATCAAATTTCAATCAAGTGTTAATAAAACAAAGTAAATTATTTAAAGCAGTTCATGTAAATGTAGTACACTATAAAAATGATACTTGCTATTTACTGTATCTAGTAGATACAGCAAATAGCAAGCAACCAGAGGCATAGCTAGGTGAGGAAGGGCCCCGGTGCATAGAAAAAGAATCGGGCCCTCATCATTTCCCATCCCTCTTTAACTAATAATTACCCTTTAAATTATAGAAACCATCTTATGCGCAGGGCATAAGATTTCTTATTTGATTTCTGGTTGTCATGTTTTTCTGGCGTCAGAAGCTTAAGGTTTAGTTTAGAGGGCCCCCTGAACTCCGGGGCCCTGGTGCAATGCACATCCTGCCCTACAATAGCTACGCTATCTACATTCTAAATTAAATATCGTTGAGTGTCGAAATTCAGATGATTTTGTTTTAGAAATTTATATAGAGACTCCATGACGAGGTCCGGATGGCCAATCCCCCAATTTCGGCTCTGAGTTGTGCTATTCTGTTGTATCGTTACATAATATCTCTACTGGAGTTTTTTGTAAATATATTACTGTGTCCAATAGAGCTAATATATACAAGTATCAATTAGAGTTTTACATCGAATTTTGTGGATTCATGTTAAATTAAGGTTTATGAAGAAGATGCTAAAAGCAAGATATTTTTGAAGAAACCATGAAGATATAAGTTCATGACTTAAGACCAGGGTATAAGAATTCAAAACAACTGGTAACGTTTAAAACGTTTTGTTGTTGACATTGTGCTATGCTCAGCATATCCTTGTAAAAACGCCTATAAACTCACACACAACACAGTTATACACATTCTAAAAGGTAACTGGCATTTATTTTCAAATGATTAATTAATAATAAATGTTAAGGATATTAATAATATTACAATAAATATTCTTAGTGTATTAATTATAGACTTTAATTTGATTTCCTCTTGTCAATATCAAAACGTTGGGATTTAACAATGCATACAAATAAATACAGCGACGATACAATTTAAATCAATTTCATGCGTCGGAATTAGGTATCGAAAAATTGTAGACAAAAAGCATTGGTTTTTTAAAACAGGTACCATGGTAGAGTGACTCTTATAATCAACCGGTTGTACAAATAGGTATAACGAGATGACAAAAAGATGATATTATAACGTATGTGGCCGGTACAAGTCGAAACAAGTTTAATTCCATTAAATGGGGGGCCTCGGGGTTAAATTGTTATTATTCACAGATTTCGCTATCCTTTATTCGTCTCCCTAATGTAGGGCCCGTACCAAATTACGTATTAATACATTCAATCCAGTTACCATTCATATGTAATTCGATGTTTTTGTAAGAAACTCTTTCTGGAGCGTCAACTGGGTCGCAGATGCGCGTTGGATTGAGAAATTAGAATAATAAAATCGTGTGAACTCAAATTTAAAATATTTGAATTTCATGACCATGTGCCCTGTTGAAATAATATCGAATCGAAAAGTAGTTTTACTTTGACTTGAAGTGAAGGGAAGAGCCGTGATGTCCCAGTGGTTAGAATGCGTGAATCTTAACCGATGATTGCACGTCCAAGCCCAAGCATGCGGCAAGCACCACTGGATATTCATGTGCTTATTTGTGTTTATAATTCATCTCGTGCTCAGCGGTAAAGGAAAACCTCGTGAGGAAACCTGCATGTGTCTAATTTCATAGAAATTCTGCCACAATTGTATTTCACATTGGAATATTTGGTGGTAGTGGGAAATTTACAGACTATTGTTGTAAGTGAAGGTAGGTTGAAAATAATCCTCAACTTTTACTTAAACACACCAAATCAAGTAGACGAAACTTAAGTCATCGTTTGCAAATACACTTAAAGTTCAAACAGACGCCGCCGAGGAGTTTTATTTGAATAGTATTCCTTTCGAAATCGTGATTCTGATATAAGTCTTTTAAATGCGAAGATAGCTTTAAAAAACAAAATATATGGCGATCGTAAGCAACGCGCGTGCTCACGATTTAACTATTGTCACTCATCAGCGTCCATTGTCTCACATCGCGTGACTTAGCAGGTCGTTAAGGGAAATATCAATTAGATATTTACTTACATGTTCATCATTGTTGCGAGTCGATCTAGGCGATCGTTGACAATGGCATCGAGTATCAAATGGTCGTAACCGCATTCCATGCCATTCATAATTACTTAAGAGAATGCCACATAATTGGACTGACTGCCTTACTCCTTTATGCTTTCAGTACGAATATCAATATTTTTGACATTCTTCATTAGAAAAGAGGCATTTACAGGAAATCTATGGATTGTTGACGTCTAAAGTTCATGTCTCTTATTAATCAATACATCGCATGCAACAAAGTCGCATTATCTGCATTTTATACATATGTACGCTTAAATTTTTGAAACTACGCAACGGATTTGGATGCGGTTTCTTTTAATAGATAGAGTGATTCAAGAGGCAGGTTCAAAGGATCAATGATAATTTTAGAATTTTCTAATGTGATGTCGTAAATGAACATTCTGTAGTATATTTAGTATCAGTATTGCACCCGTGCGAAGCCGGGCGGGTCGCTAGTTAATTATAATCTTATTTATTGATACCTACGTTTGTGTTTGCACATACGAAAATGTGACAAAGCGAGTGGACACGACCATACATATAAAATTATGTAAATTTAAAAAGAAGGCCACTGACTTCGAAATCCTTTTAAATTTAGTTTATTTACACGTTGAAAGGTTTCGAAAACGACAAAGAACTGACTAACTGTTTATATTATATATATATATATATATGTGACCGTCGTTTTCTGAGAAAAACAAAATATTTTGATTATACACATTTGTAAATGTTTCTTTTAAATGGTAAGTTAAAATCGGTTATATCTCAGATACGTTAAAAACTTAACGATCTTACCTTTTCAAGGCCCTATCAGTTCATATGTATATGAAAAAATATATAGATGTTATTATAGGCCTTAATATACTATTTGTAAATATTTGGTTCATTGTTAATAAGTAGAACGAGAAAGGGGTCAGGTTCACACATAAATTATAAAAAAAATATTAAAATAGGGGACTAAATGTATACCGACCAAAATTTAAAATATTTACATTATAAATCATGATGTTTGATGCTGGGATGAGTGCTAGCGGTAATTCCCCATTTAAATATATCTTCGATTTTTGAAAGAAAAATTTAAAAGATAATGAAGTTAGTCTATGGTACACCACAATTTAATAATATTCTATGTCTCAATATGATATCTTTAAAAGTAGTTTAATAAAAGGAATTCATCTTTTATTTCGTATATTCACATGACTACATCATTAAACGATAAAATTGGACATGATGCAGTTTAAACCGATAGAACGGATGGTCCCATTCCAGCAGAGTAACGGTACACACGCCAAGCTTGCGAATATACTGCTATAACTCACAATTCCACTAACAAATAACACAACAATAGCCCAATGCCATACACAGAGAAATTATTTACAAAACAAACTTCCCTATTCAGAAAGGATGAAACGTGGACTGGTTTCATCAAAGTTAAGTCGAAACCGCTAAGCTATATAGTACAGTAACAGCCTGTAAATTTCCCACTGTTGGGCTATAGGCCTCCTCTCCTTTGAGGAGAAGGTTTGGAACATATTCCACCACGCTGTTCCAATGCAGGTTGGTGGAATGTAGATGTGGCAAAAATTCGATGAAATTAGTCACATGCAGCTTTTCTCTCGATGTTTTCCTTCACCGCCGTGCACGAGATAAATTATAAACATAAATTAAGCACATTTATTTAGTGGTGCTTGCCTGGGTTTGAACCCGAAATCATTGGTTAAGATGTAAGCGTTCTAACCACTGGACCATCTCAGGTCTATCGCTGTATAAAGATAGGAATTTAATTTTATCTAAGCCCTGTCAAAAAAGCTGGCCTCACCATTCTGGGTGTGTGTGAATCGCTCAAACGCAATATTCCCAGTGCAAGCGATGCCACTTGTGGCTGGCGACATCCACCCGTTTAAGGCGAGGACGATCGCCGAGGAATGTGGCCGCACTTCGACTCCACCGCATGCTTAGGTTACAAGCGGTAATAACGTGGAATTATGATTACCTAATGTACCTCGTTACGAGTTAAAAATAAACGAAATATCGGTAAATAAATAAATATTGAACATTACTCTGACCCCAATATAACTAGCTCAAGCACTTGTGTTATGGAAAATCAGAAGTAACGACGGTACTTCAAACACCCAGACCCAAGACAACATAGAAAAGTAATGAATTTATCAGTAAGTTTAGGTACATGATATGAACTGTAACTACATTACATTTTAATCGTAATGACGGTATACTTTGATATGCTCTGGTTTGTATGCGATCGAGCGATAGTATTATTAAACATTTCCAGTGCTTTGTTTAATATCGTTTGTGAGTTAATTATGGTATTGCGTTTCATTATAGCACGATAAGAACGTTATTTATTCGTAAACACTATTCGTTCTAGGTAGGGAAATGAGAAAATTATCGATATCACTAAATTGACATAAACACTCGTTGGTAGAGTTAGGGCGAGTAGGCCGGCGTAATTACAGACACTAGATATATAGTCTTACATACACATAGTGTCATACGTTTCATATATATTATCTGTGAATCACAGACCGAAAATCAAATCAAAATAAACTTAATTCGAGTAGGCTTTTTCTAGTGCTTACTTTTGAATCGTCATTTTACAATTAAGTGAAGCTACCACCGGTATGGAAAGTAGATTCTACCGAGAAGAACCGGCAAGAAACTCAGTACTTACTCTTTTTTAACATTTAAAAAATACAAAGTCATGTTAGTTAAATACAATTATTTAAATTAATATTAATAAAAGGACCGCTTAAATCAGAATCTTCTGATTGTCTTCCTAATTATAAAATTATTATTTTTTTATTAAATTAAAAGTAAAAATTAAAAGTCGTATTATATCGTTCACTCCTTTGACTTGCACCAAGTTGAGAATGAATCGACTCATCCTTGCCAACTACCTACATAAATGACACTTATGCACTTTAAGATATACAAATAGTTATTTAGTTTTATATCCATTTAGTGCTTAGAGTTTATTCCGAAAAGGAATATCGCAGTCATAAACGAAACCAGTATTTTTAATGTGAGTAAAGTCAATTTGTTTGGAATAGAAGTCTAAAGTTCGAGATGTAAATATATAAACATATAAATGTATATATAGTACGACACAACTTAGTAGTAGCATCGTCAAAATCATCAATATCATATAACCAAATACACGTTAATTTTTTTTACCATTTGTCGATGCTACATTTAAATTGTGTCGTACTATACCGTATTATATACCTTCGTAATTTCGTACTATAATATACATGGTTTCGAGAATCTAATTCACGATAATTCAAAGGTTAAGATGATATCGCAGATAGGAAGTTTGCTGGTGTTCCGAGCCATGTACGGGTCAATGCACAAAGACACCGCCGACCATCTAGAGAAGTGGAACATGGCATTAGCTGGCCATTCTAGCCTAACGGTGCTCTAGTCAAATATTTTAGCACTGTTTTATACGACTGGGGATATTTATTCGTTTTCAATATGTTTAACTTCAACCAAATTATATCAATTTTTTTTGATTGAATATAATTAAAGATGTTTTAAAACGAAATATGGACTTAGTTCTTTGTTTACATGTTTACATTATCATTAAATATTATAAAACAAAGTCGCTTATCGCTGTCTGTCCCTATGTATGCTTAGATCTTTTAAATTATGCAACGGATTTTGATGCGGTTTTTTTAACAGATAGAGTGATTCGAGAGGATGGTTTTAGTATGAAACGTGGACAATATACTCAGTAAAGAAACACTTATAATAATTTTAGTAAGTCGGGTGTGAAGCCGAGTCGGGTCGCTAGTTTTCTTTATTAAAGATTAAGTAACTATTATCATATAAATATCGTTATTACTAATAGAGTACCTACTTCGTAATTCTTTTCTTGATTAAGTATTCAAGATTTAATGTATAATGTTAAGACTAACTATGATTAATTATTGACCATCTATTGAGGCTTAAATAATAAAACATCGATTTTCATACAGACAATCGATTCTTTCCTTATATAAGTTCTAAGTAACGTGTACCAGATAGGAACAGTTTTAGATTGACCGGTGCGTGTTAAAATGCGGCCAATCGGTTCGGAACAAATTTAGCGTAAGCAAACAAACTTGTAAGTACTCACTATACGATTCATATTTAAACATAAACCTTCGCAATCTTAAATAGAAATTGCTATTCTACAAGCATGGAATTTGTTGAGTCATCCGTTTAAAAGGAGCTTTCATCAGTCCATCAAAAGAGACCACTCGCGTCGCTATCTGAGAGTAGGAACAATGAGAGTGTTTACGGTACAAATATTGTAGGTATGTATATGTCAACTTATATAATAGAAGTGTGTATTTAAAAAAAACAGTGGCTAAAAATATATAACAAATAAGGTACCTGACCCATGTAAGGCCCACCTTATTTGTTTTTAAGTACAAAAAAAACAATACGAATGTTCTAATAAAACAAAAGTGTTAATTTAATCAATCATTTAATAATCAATGTATTCATACTTATTTTGATTCAAAAAACAATGTTTTCTATCAACTATAAGCTTTTTTTTAAAAAGAGAGTTTTGGGCCTTATTCTGACCACTATTCCTTAATAAGGCCATACCCGGGCCTTATTATGACATATGAGAGTATTATGTTTATCTTAATATTAATATGTAGTATTATCTTTGCAATCATGTCTTAACACAAAATAAACTACATGTTAAAAATAAAACCAAATAAAATAGGAACTTTTTAATAACCGTAAATCTTTGCAAGCATGACAAAACCAAGTCCCAGCTAATGACTGCTGATTTTTTCTAGTCACTCCAGATTTCTGCCCTCTGCCTTTGGAGGTCTTTAGTCTTCCTTTTGGCCTCGTAGAAGATGTGCTTACCTTTCTTGTTGCAAATAGATCTTTTGTTACTTGTTGTCCGTACTGTGTTAATCTTAAAAATATTTGGCGTTTGTATGAGTGTTATGAAAGTGACTTAGCCGCTATGACAGATCGACAGCAGGGAAAACGATGAAGTCTTCTTATGAAGACTTGCAGTTTTCATCATTAATATCTCTCACAGCACAAGTGATCTGGTGCTCGGGCCATTTTGCACGTTTTGGCTTCAATTTAGGTTCTGATTCTTCGACTGGTTCCATAATTCTTTATAAGGCCCATGTAGATTACAGATGGGCCTTACTATGCTAGAGGAGTAACTTAACAAAAACAAATAAATACGTGTAAAACATTTTAATTTGAAACTTAAATTGTAATAACAACGTGTATAAAATGCTAATAAACCACTATATATAATTAGAATAAAGATTCACCAAATAATATTGAAAATACTTACTTTTTTGTACGTCGAAATTTAATAAGCGCCTACTGGAAATCGCACGCGCTGCTTTCTTTTGCCTGCACAATCCTACAGGTTCGCTTTAGCGAAGCGGTGGCTATGGCAACGGTGGCCATTCAAGGTTAGACACTCGACGATGTTAGCTCAATCGGTTTGAATTTGTAATTTAGGATATTTAAAACGTGGGCTTTATTAGGCACTGGGCCTTACATGGGTCAGGTACCTTAGATACCAAAATCTTTCTACAATAGTGTTTATTCTTATTTTAATTTTGGATTTTTTTTTTCGTATAACATGTCTTACTAAAAATGTTAATCAGCTAGATCTTATTTAAATGGCAAATATTTTTATTAAAAAGGGAATATTTTATTTTTGACCAATCGGTTCATTACCGCATGGAATAGTGACACGGATCCTATGAGCATTATCCCGTTAAAAGTTTAAAATATCAATTCTGATTGTCTATTCGCAAAATGAGTCATCTAGTCATTTCTACGTAGACGATAAGGAAAGTTAAGTGCTTTAAATGTATTTTTTGCATCACTACTTAAGACCCTAATGAACGAAAACCGTAAAAAATAATTATCTGATCATGTCTTTTTACCCCCATGGAACAGTATCAATGATATATTATAGTTACACTAATTATAAATTAGCTGTTAGTTATTATTGGATCTAAGTTTCTTTGTTACGCTTTCGTGACTTAATTGGGCGTCATGATATTTACTTGGTGGTAGGGCTTTGTGCAAGCCCGCCTGGGTAGGTACCACCCACTCATCAGTTATTCTACCGCCAAATAACAGTACTCAGTATTGTTGTGTTCCGATTTGAAGGGTGAGTGAGCCAGTGTAACTACAGTCACAAGGGATATAACATCTTAATTCCCAAGGTTGGTGGCAAATTGACGATGTAAGTAACATTTAATATTTCTTACAGCGTCATTTTCAATGGGTGATGGTGACCACTTACCATCAGGTGGCTCATCCGCTCGTCGTATATCATAAAAAAAAAATTCGACGCAAATTTTGATCTTGTACATATCGTCTTCGTCAGTTTTCAAATTCATTCCTTTATCAAGTCTTAAACTCTTAGTACCTTTTGAACCTAAGCATCGAATCATTGAGACGTAATATGTCATTCTCGATCGGTACAGCAAATTTTCGCTCATAATGCGCACACGAAAATAGATCTTAAGGTGACGAACATTTCCTTACCCCGACTGTACATTGTCATATGTCACTTCAAATTACCCTTTTTTCGTATATATGTACTATAATACTCATAGCACAGAACACAATTAAACCGTCAAGGAAAAATAAAAGCCATATATTATACAAATGGATTAGGGACAATCATGAACATTAAACGTCTATCCTTGTATATTTCCATATTTAAATAATTGTATTAACTAACATGACTGTATTTTTTTAAATGTTGAAAATAAGTAACTACTGAGTTTCTTGCCGGTTCTTCTCGGTAGAATCTACTTTACGAACCGGTGGTAGCTTCACTTAATTGTTAAATGACGATTCAAAAGTGCTTGTAAAAGCCCACTTGAATAAAGTTTATTTTGATTTTGATTAAGGTCAATTGGCAAAAATATTTTCGATAGCAAATTTACCTTGTATCAATTTTCAATAGCAATTGAGTAATCGAAACAATAGAAATGTTATCAAGGGCTCTGCAAGTGACTGAGATGTCAATTAGTACATTGGCCGGTGAGTAACACAGCCGCGATAACCCTGCCCTGCCTTGTCTGTAATGCTTTATTTCTGCTCTCCCTGGTGGTAAACACTTGTGCGTCATCCCCGAGTGGTCCCTGATCCACAAATACTTTATACATAATTTATCGAATCGGTTAAATTATTTTTATAATTTATTATTAAACATGTTTCCGTGCGTGGAATCGAACGTATCATAGAAAGAAGAAAGAAATGTTTGTCAGGACATGAGACACAATAAAAAGAATAAAAAAATTAAAAGAAAAACATCAACGATAAAAATTCTTGCCAACATTCCACGCGGTCAAGATTTCTACAGTAACTGGTTTTAGTTCATATTTGTATATATTTAAGCATTTAATGTTATTAATTCTTATGTTTATAAATTTATTTATATATAAACAAAAAGATAAAAAAAAACATATTAAGTAATTATAACTGCTGACTAACTTAATCTACAAAAAATCAAAAACAAAACAGAACTATGATAATTAACGTATCCTAAAAGATACAGCATAGCTGATATGATTTCCATTATCTATGGACTATTTCAGGCTTATGATATGTCTTTGCGACTAATTTCACTCAGATCTATCAGCCGCTTAACAAACATCCATCCATTCAAACTATCACATTGTAGTATAAGTAATTTTAATTTATAACTCAAATGCACCAATAAAGCAATGACTTGTGCACGAACTTTCTAATGGGAAAACAGAGCGCTTTGCAATTTACATCTATTTAGTATGCAAAGTCTTTAGAACCAGACCAGATGGGTTGTCAATACAGAAATCCTGAAATTTATGCAAGTTCGTTTTATGTGAATACGTGTTAAGGCTTTCAAGTCGCTATTCGTAGTTCACTGACTTATACAGGAATATTCATATCATCTTAATTGCTCAAGGGATGCCACATAATATCTTATGCAATTGATGCATATTATTTAACTTTTAATTATTTAAGAAGGACAAGCCAACTAATCACTTGATGGTAAGTCTCCTTCACCCCCACTGCCTGTTACTTGAACGACTGCAACCGGTGGTAGATTTTTGACTTTGACTGGTCTAACTGTGTCTGGTCATTGTGCTGTCAACCTTAGGATTGAAAATGTTACGTCATTCGAGCCTGTCATTATTTAGCCTTGACATTCAACTGTAACTTAGTAATTGGTGGTAAGACATCGGTACTTACTGCAGCTAAGCTGAACAATACCTACCACGGGCAGATAGATATTTCTTTACACATATCCTGTTGAATAAATATAATAACATATAATAGCTACATAGTCAAACTTCTTACAGTAAATACGAATCTGTGGCTGGGAAACTACTGTTTTGCAACATACATTTATTATTTAAACAAATACATATACCAGAAACTCTTGTTTAAACGTTTTATATAATTTTAATTGTTACCATAGGGTGTCAGTTCTAACGAATACATAGGGAAGCAAGTTACATTATTCCTTATTAGTCCTGTAATACTCAGGTATTCTGTAACTTGATAACCAGTGAAAAAATGCGACAGATTTATAATTTTAGTATAGATAACTGAAATGTTCAAATTTTGTCAATATATTGTATAGTAATAGATGTTATTAAGAAAATCTTCAAAATAGAAGTATGAGAAATGAGCTAAAACACTTTGTCAGTATAAACAGTGGCGCTTGCGCACCGCGAGTCATTCGCAAAACAAAGAGCACAGAACGCGGCCGAAATAAAAATATTTACGCAGCACCGCTGACTCAGGCGCAGCTTTGTTTGGATGGAGGAATAACCCTTGTAAAGAAAAATAAATTAATGTCAAATGCTTTAAATTCCTCATAAGCTGCTTTTTGAATGTCAAAAATTAACCGTTATAATAATATTCTTAATGCAATTTTATTATCTTCAGAAAGAAATACAAGGCGGAGATAGCAACGACTTGAAGATATCTTTGATGTTCAGAAAATCTTATCTAGTTACATCAAATTTTATCGATTTAGAGTACTATCCCACAAAGTTGTAAAAACAAGAGTTTCTGGTATTATTTAAACATTTAATACATACATTTAATTATATGTTGTAAAAATAAAGTTGTAAGCGAAAACAAATAACAAAGTAATCTAAGATCTAATTACTAATCTTACGATCGTTATTTAATCAGATAGTCGTCGAACTGATTTGTAAATAATCAATTAATAAAATACATTATTATTACCTACAATATCTATAAATAGAGCACCTCTTATTAGTGGTTTTGACGGTTGTGTTCAAAAACAGATAATCATGCCCAAACATTTTTTTTTCGGATTGATTACTATCAATAAAATCGCTTATTAAAATTTGAACCGCGATCAATCCATCAATCAAAGCCAGTCTTGCAAAATGATTTTTTAGATTACTACATTTTTTACTCCGATAAATAATTACCTACATTTAAAATCTGGTATATATATATGCTACCTATATATAACCTACTACAATATTTTTCCTGTTTCGTTCTCATACTAGAAAGATCTTCATTGGATGTCCAAATCCTTGATGTTTATTTCAGTACTTATATATGTTAACTAAGACAGACATAATGTGAGATTCTATGTTCATCTTTCTTTATTATATATTTATTCTTTATTTATCTGTTTTATGCTTAGATGGTGCCTTTGACACGGCTCGTACGGCACGCGAAGGCGACACGAGTCCTACCGGATGTGAGACATTAGTTTAATGAAATAACGACAATTTGCATCGAATAGCTCGCACCAGCTCCCTTCTACCCCACGATACCTCTCAATGAATGCTAACTGACTCACGCTCAATGGAAATAGAACTTAATTGATGTTAACCGTTCATAATGTGCATATCTCATAGACGGCGATATCTCAACATCCTTGAATGGAATCAGGTTTAATTGTGGGCTAGGTTTCGTAACTAAGATTATTTATACAATATCTCGCTTAAGAATCGAATTGAACGAGACATTCTTTCCATTTTCAAATAACTCGATACAATTATAAGCTTCTTTTTTTCTTATCTATAAAGGTGAAGCAGTATTTTGTACGTGGCCAGTCTTACATTCAATATAGTTAGGTCTACAACTCGTTTGTACGAAATATTGACTTACTTACTAAGAGTTACTTGTTTTGATAAAACTTAGAGCTATACAAGATGCAGTAGATTGAAGTATATCTATATTTTATAAAGAAAATATAATATTGCAGGATAATGTTTAAAAGCATTTACGAGAGAAAAATATAATAAAAAAAAATACTAGCAATATTTATCGTAAAAAGTAAATTGACTATAGGAATAACCTACATTAAAATTGTCTTCATAACGATCACAAGTATGTATTAAAAAAAAGAGATCTACAGACGTTTATGATATTGTTTTATATAACATGGAAACAGTTCTTGGAATTTATCAGATTGTCATGTCAGAGATATCTTTGATACGTTTGGATAAAGAAGTAATCTTGGACAGTGAATGGCACTCCCTTGAGATAATATTGAAGGCAGATGATTGCACCGAGCAAACGTCATGGCTATTTATAAACCATGTAATTGTCGACACGAAAGCCGAACATGGTAATTGCTGAGAGTTAATAACAAATGTTGCAGTTTTTTTGCCATTCAATAGAAAAACAAATGAAGCCAGAGTACGTTTAAGTACGACGTCAGAATTCACTTTGTATCACACTCATGAAATGATGACCATCGACTTATGGATATACGTCATTTTGATATGACTTTTCCACAAATTTTATAATAATTAAATTCAGTCTGATATTCGTATCGAATTTTGTCTTACAGATACGATAGAATACGTTATTGGCCTTTGTTTAGTAGAATTAGTACTTACATACATACATACTTTAAAATTAATTGCTTAACGGCATATCAATATTGCTTGTATTAATAATTAAGATTTTTTTGTATCATTTTATCATGTATCACTAATGAATATCTAAAAAAAATTAACTATTTTTATAAATATATTTTTTAAATTTTACTCTTTTTTTTCAGTCTTTTAAAAGGTGTCAAGATTTTTTTGATAACGCTTGCAGATTACGAATAAGAAAATCATAAAATCAAATTCATCAAATGTTAAAAGATAAAAAATAATGTAGCGCCAGAGTTCTACACATAAACGCCACGTATAGAGGCGAAAATAATATATTTTTTTTTAAATAAAAATTTAACATTATTAAATTCAATTCATTTTAATGCCCTAGGTATATAATACTATTAAGATCTTTTATAAACCATAGTTGGTGGTAGGACGTCAGCGTTACGCGTTTTCACATCATGTCTTGGGGAAATGGGGACGTATGTATGAGGACCTCGTCCGTCAACCAGGACACTTAGCACGCCCAATTACACCAGAATTTCTACTAAAGAAGCAGCGATAATTCCACCAACCCGCATTGGAACAGCGTGGTGGAATATGTTCCAAACCTTCTCCTCAAAGGGAGAGGAGGCCTTTAGCCCAGCAGTGGGAATTTACAGGCTGTTACTTTAAGCAGCGATATCCTCTCTCCGTATCTTTGGCGGGATTCACCGGACCGCATTCGTATGCTACCATGTCGTTCTAGTCCAGAACTCTCGCTAGCCCCTGCTGGACCTATTGAGGCGGAAGAAGAAGGTGAGCGTAGTACTTTTCCTGTCTTTCGATCTGCAGCGGCGTCCTCTTCCCGCACCCGCTCCGCGACATCATTCAGTGGCATCACGTTTTTGCAGAACGAGCGCATTTCCAACCAGTCGGTCTAAATGCCGAGGATAACGTTTATGATCCTCAGCAGGTCTCCACCCCTAGTCACTGCCCAGGAATGCCTTTGGAGCCACGCAGTCCGGATGTGGTAAGTCGTGCCCATTAGCGGAAAAAACTAGTAGCAGAAAGGTAATAACAACAAGGGTTGGTGCATTGGCGACATAAAGAATGGTTAAAATGTCTTACGGCACAATTATCAGCAGAGGTATCCATTAGGTAGAAAAAAAGGTTTAAAATAAGTCATATTAAATTGGATCTAGATTTATCGTGACGAATTTATGATAACAAAGATACGATATAGCATTGGCGCCAAAAATATATGAGTAATAGCAAAATAATGGCCTCATATGACCAGCGCATGCGTTATTGTTAATAACGCACACGTCACTAAGTACTACGCGATAAAACTGCTGTTTTCTCGAAACTTAATCTTTGATTACGACTTTCTTCGTATTAATAGACACCTTTGTTTAAATAATTTTATGTTTTCTTTATCTTATCCAATAAAATGTTAATTTTTGACGTGAATTCAAAATAAAATATATCTTTATAACATGAAAATACATCGCAGTACAATTTATGCATATTAATTGTGTAGATATCATTACTATCGTCACTTTAACACCTAAACTTTCCACTGATGCAGATAAGTGTAGGCGATAGATAATCCCTATGTACTTTATAGATTACATTCTGTAGGTTCCTTTGAATGTTAACAACATTATAAATAGCGTAACTATTCTTATACCATACATCTTTTATTTATTATTTTTATTAATACACTAATTTAAAGAATATACAAAATATTAATATACTTAAAAGTACTCTGATTGAATTTTCAAAACGAAATCCCACCTTGGGCGCCAAATATTTTTTTATAATAACGTACATATGGTTCTTTTGTATAAGATCTTAATGTGACGTTTTAACACAATACCATCGATGGTGTACTCAACGGTGACAAGAGATATTATTGGTAATATTAGTAAAAACGTAGGCGCATTCTCTAATTCGAAAAGAAAGAAAGAAAGAAAGAAAGAATAAAAAATACTGATTCTTCGCCCTCATTATCTTAAGATAAAAAAATTCTTATGAATTTCAACGGGAAACTTACAAAAGTAATAAAATAACCTGAAATCCAATGGTAAAATATAAATGAATATTTACAATGACGAATCGTTATAGCAGTGACTGGCATTTTTAAACAATCCAATTTACTACAAGTGGTGTATTGATAATACTGAATATGGTTGAAAGTATAAAGTACATTAACTATATGTATTTACAGCATTAAAATAAGCCGATATTAATGTTGTCTTAAATTTTCGCGATTATTACACATTTAAATAAAACTTAACTTTTAATCTTACATAGGCCAAACAAAGAGAAGTATCGGTACCAGGGTCAAGGAACATATAGGAGATGTCAAAAATAGGCGTTCTTCAAAGTCTGCAGTCTGTGAACATGCTCTGGATAAACCTAACCATTTTATCCGATTTGATAAACCACAGATCCTCGCTAAAGAACACAGATTCATTCCTAGAATGATACGCGAGGCTATTGAAATTCAAAAACATCCGAACTTCAATAGAGAAGATGGTTGAAGACTTTCTAACACCTGGGATCCACTCACAAGTCCCAAATCGAACAGACTGCAATACCTAAAGATACAGTCAGTGCCTTCTGCGTGCAACCGGAACGTTACTCAAGATACCAATTGCGAAATCGTTGGTGGTAGTTGCAAATAATATTTTATTTTGTTATTCAAATAGACAAATGCCTCCTTAGTCTGCCCGTGACCATGAACGCTGTAAAGTGCTCGAAACGTCGGGATGTCCAAAATAATTAATATACGCGATTAAAATCCGTTATAACTAGTTTTATTTAAAGCCGATATTAATTCGCGGAGAATGCTCCAGAAGCAAATAACAGCAATGGCTTTACCCATATAAAAATTCTCATAATGTAGTGAGTAATATTATTTCATTATCGTTCGTCGTTGATTTATTCGTAAACGTATTTTGTTTTTACTTTTGGTACTTTTGGACACATATCATAAGACGCTTATTACCATACGTTATCGTTTACGTTTTTCAAAAGTATTTATAACCTAATTGCTTCATATTATTATTACTTTAAAGGCCGGCAACGCATCTACAAGCCCCCCTCAGTGTGGCAGATGTCCATGGGCGGTGGTAGTCGCTTTCCATCAGTTGAGACTCTTGCTCGTTTGCCTTCCATTACATAAATAAAACTACTTTCAGCTGTTTATGTCTAATGTATCAGAAAGTTAACAGGCTACTCTATTGTTATGAAAAATACTTACGTTAGTAAGTACTTACCGCTGACGTCACATTAGGTATTGGTGAAAAGCCAATCTTAACTCTGAAGCCCTCTTTAAAACATCAAGTATTTGCCGTATGTGAGTGTTTGATATACATGTACTTTATGGTTGATCGTGCCTTGATAACTATTATATACGCAGCTGCATTGTTTACGATGTTAGATATACTGAATGCTTACATAATCTAACGCACAGTTTTCTTGACATACATGCCGTACCTTTGCACCTTTATTGTGTGCGTTTTGCTGAAATTATTTGAAAAGTTGGAATTGTTTGAAAAGTAACTCTGTCTGTCTGTCTATCTCTCTGCTACAACAAAACTACTGAATCGAATTTGATAAAATTTAGTATGAAGCAAACTTGAACTCCAAGAAAGGATTGAGGCTACTTTTTTGCCTAACATTTAACAACTCCCTCCATAAAACGCGAGTGAAGCCGTGAGCGACAGCTAGTTTATATTAAATGGCACAGCAAGGTGCAAGAAAAGGGTTGTAAAGATCAATTAAGCTACAATTATGATGGACATTGTGTATAATTTACTATAGACAATGATATTTAAAAATACTATAACTTTAAGACTTCAGTACCTTAATGGTGTCATTACTATACTGAAATCTTAAAGCTGCAACAGTAATAAAATTGAATAGTGGGAAAACCTACCCAGACGATTTGCACAAGGATATTAAATATATAAAATATTTGCTATGACGCTTAAACTGTCCACATCTGCTTAATTGTTCTACTGACTGCCTTGTTCGGCTAAATAAAATGAGTTCAAGGCCGGATTATTCATTAGGGCAGATTTGGCAACTGCCATATGCGACTCCAAATAGTCTAGAGACCCCTGGACTGGACAAATATTAGTAAACAAAGTTTTATAATTCAGTATTAGAGCTCTTTGTTGAAGCCTATATAAATATATCATGGGATCGTTAACTTCATTAATTATGAATCAAATATATTTTTATTATGTACTAATTGTGTATATTAAAAAGTTAGAAAAGAGTAAAAACGCTACGTCTTGCAAAAGGGGCCCCCACTAGTTTCAGGCTGAATGCGATTACTTCGAAGTATTGTTTTACTATATTCGCTATTTTAAATCGGTGAACACTTAAATCATACAACTGAATATGTAAAAAAGGTTAAGGTCAAAGTTATTAAACTTTAATTAGTACAAGTACAAATTATAACGTAATAAAGGAAAACAAAGAGGTATTTAACTGATAACGAGGAATCACCGGTTAAAGCCCCGCAAGTTGAACGTACTTGCGTCTTCATTTCACAATTTCAAAAAGTTCAACGGTGCGATTTTGTTAAACTTCACTTCGTATCAAATTAACTGTTCACAAGTAACTTACGGTAACACGCCATTTTGATATTCTATAAATTTTATAATTAACTAGCAGTAATCAGCGTCTTTGCTCGCGTGTAAATTGAATATGTTAACAGATTAAATTAAAATATAACGTTAATTTAAGACCTATACATCACATTGATGGGTATTTAATGTCATATTTTTACTTTGAAAATTAAGGACTTAAAAACTGTCAACCCTTATTCCACTCATTTAGGGTAAGAATTTTCAAAATTCCTTTCTTAGTGGGTACTACTACTCAATAAATCCCTCCTTCTCGCCAATTTCCAAGGCCCTAACTTTAACAGATTACGCTGGGCGATGATGAATCAGTCAGTCAGGACTTGTTATTTAATTTATAGATAATTAATGTTAATAATCAAATACTGAAATTTCATGCTCTTGTTTCCTTTTTACAGGATACTCCTAATACTGTAAGTAGTTATTCAGCGCCGATTGATTTTTAAATCACACGATCCTGTTAGCCTTTAGTGTTGCCGCTACACTCATTCAGCTTGCGGCATTTTTAAAATTAACCGCGCGTCTTTATCGGTCGTTAGGAATAATTTTATCACACCGAAATAAACGCATAATCTAATAAATCAATCCGTAATAAAAACTCCTCGAAACTCACCTAAGAACACAATAGAGAATTAATAGAAATATAAGTGAACTTGACTTACTTTAAAATAAAGGGATAGTTGCATCATGATTGTCAGAGTGACTAGTGAGATCTGGCATCAGTTCTTACGGAATAATGCTGATATTTACAAATAAAACTATGAGAATGACGTCATTCTTTTCAGGCATTAATGATATGAAATGTAGTAAACGTTTACTTGGTGGTAAGTGCTTGTGTGCCCGTCTGGGTAGGTACCACCCACTCATCAGTTATTCTACCGCCAAATAACAGTACTCAACTTTGTTGTGTACCGGTTTGAAGAGTGAGTGAGCCAGTGTAAGTACAGGCACAAGGTACGTAACATCTTAGTTCCCAAGGTCGGTGGCACATTGACGATGTAAGGAATAGTTAATATTTCTTACATCGTCATTGTCTATAGGTGATGGTGACCACATACCATCAGGTGGCCCATATGCTCGTCCGCCAACCAAAACCATAACAACAAAAAAAAAACGAATAATCTATATATCTAAACTAATAATATTGTAAATGTGAAACTATCTGCTCTTTCACTATCAAACCATTGAGGCGAATTTTTGTGAAATTTGGTATAAAGCAAATTTGAACCAAGGAAGGACATATGCTACCTAACACACAACCAACCCCCTAAAACGCGAGTAAAGGCACTAGTGACAACTCGTAGTCTATATTTAATTAATAGATATTCTTAGTACATCTCCACTGGAGAGATTAAACAGTGATGGACTTTTTATATTTATGTCATTATACAAAGTAAAAGGATTCATTTAAAAAAAGAATCAACGATTATTCTATTTTCAAAAAAGGTTTTTTAAAAAAGTAATTTTGGAAAAAGATAGACTATAACCTTTTTTTACTCCTAATATCTTTGGAGAAAACTTTATGAGTACAATATAATAAAATGAATGTTATTTAATTGTTTACAAAAGAATTCGCGTACCCAGGTCAGTAGATATTCACAAGGTCACTGCGCTGGATCCTATTTCACAGATCAAGGCCTATTCTATAACGTTATGGAATGTGATATTCACGATGCATTTATTGTTCACAGGTCTTGTTTCGTTTCATATTATATTAAAATCATTTTTCTTTTTATAGTAATTAATTAAGGATTCCATACTAATATTTTAAATATATGTTAATAAAATTAGAAGTTAAGGATTGATATAATATACTGGTCCATAACCAATAACCAACCATAAGATATAACATACCAGCGGTGGATATTTCAGTTCATTCATTGAGTCTTTATTTACAAGACCATTATAACACCATTAGCTTAAAGCAAAAAGTATTCTGTCATTTTTACAAGCTCGGAACTCTCTCAATGAAGTATTTATTGCTAAGAAGTTATTTACCATTGGACCAGATATTATATATATTGTCGACCTACAAGGTCGAGTGGTGTGTACATCGGTTTTCATGGGTGAGATCCAGGGTTCGATTCCCAGCCGAGTCGATGTAGATTACTATTAGTTTTCTATGTTGTCTTGGGTCTGGGTGTTTGTGGTACCGTCGTTACTTCTGATTTCCATAACACAAGTGCTTTAGCTACTTACATTGGGTAATGTATGTGATGTTGTCTCATATTTATATCTATTTAGATATCTTTAACGTTCCTCATGAGACAATAATATGAGAAAATAATATCGAAACAAAGCACGTCAGAACCCTAAGTAATAATACAGATCTAATAAGTCCTACATGTAAGATAAAGTCAAGCTTAAAATAACTATTACATGAATTAATAATTATTTGGTATAATCTTGACTTTATTTTACATTATAAGAATCAAGACAATAAGGGCAGTTATAAGCTTACGTCAACAGTGATAACTCTTTTAAATATTAACAAGATGGCCTAAATTCTAAGAATTTCGCTGTTTATCGCCTCTATATAAACAATTTTAATTATTTAATGAGTTTGCTCTCCATGACACAGAAAAGAAACAAGTTTTGATATCAGTGACTAGTTAGCACACCCTACATTTATTATTTACGTCCAATTCGATAATCTAGGGCACATGTGTTGTGATTGAAATTGTAACTGAAATTGTTTTAGTGATTAATAGCTTTAAACATAGTCAGTATGGCACGACTCTCTCTAGAACGGATAAAATCTATTCATTTTCCATGAATAATCTTACGTTATTTGTATCTTTTAAAAGTAAACGTAAAGTAAAGTAACAGCCTGTAAATTTCCCACTGCTGGGATAAGGCCTCCTCTTCCATTGAGGAGAGTGTTTGGAACATATTCCACCACGCTATTCCAATGCCGGTTAGTGGAATGCAGATGTGGCAGAATTTCGATGAAATTAGACACATGCAGGTTTCCTCACGATGTTTTCCTTCACCGCCGAGCACAAGATGAATTATAAACACAAATTAAGCACATATATATATAGTGGTGCTTGCCTGGGTTTGAACCCGCAATCATCGCGCACGCGTTCTAACCAATGGGCCATCTCAGCGCTTATATTACTAATATATTTTATTAGTAACTAATATAATCAGTAACAGAAAATAGTTAATGATGATAATTATACCATACCCTGTTCCATAAATTTTTGTATCAACTTTCTTTATATTATTATTGGTCAGGTAATCCTCTGCCTATAATTGTCAAGTGCTGCAAAAAGCAAACGTCGTTCGAGACGTTTGTCTCTTGACATTATGTCGTACTATTTAAAGGGTAAAGTGTTTTAAGCTTATAAAGTAAGCATGTGAAAGCCAGATCTACCTACGTCATATTATAGTTGATGAAAATTTCTTTGTGCAAAGTTGTCAATTAAGGTGGGAACGATTGGTAATAAAAAAAGTTATTACCATCGTGGCTTTGGCAAGCAACACGTAATATAATATTTAAATTTCTACCAAAGCCTTAAAGAGGAGAGCATTATATTAAATATTAATATTGATTATATGTATATACAAGAGCAAATAGTGGCGTATTTGTTAGTAAGCGCACATAGAAATCGAGTTATTGAATAAGAATTGCATTTTGTAACTAGAATATTTAATTCGCATTTTAACATATTTTTGATTTAATCATATAATTACGCGGACGTGCAAATAGGTCACCTGATGGTAAGTGGTCTCCACCATAGACAATAGAAATATTAACAATTTTTTCGCCAATGTGCCATCAACCTTGGATACTAAGATGTTAAGTCCTTATGGCTGGTTCCAACTGAAACAGAACAATACTGGATGTACTGCTGTTTTGATCGTAGAATCAGGTGTGTGCATACCCACCCAGATGGGATTGCACAAAGCCCTACTACCAAGTAAATGCAAATATGTTAAAGTATATGTAGATAACATTACTTGTAACGTAATTGACAATGGATCTTATTCGTGCTAGGTACTACTAAATTTTATGATCGTCTTATTAACGCCCGCGGCTTCGCTCGCGTTTTAGGGGTTTGGTTGTCATGTGCTAGGCAAAAAAGTATGTCCTTCCTTGAAATTCAAATTTGCTTCATACCAAATTTCATCAAATTTGTTTCGGTGGTTTGGTCGTCAAAAAAAACGACAGTCAGACAGAGATACTTTCACATTTATAATATTAGGATAGATTAAAACATTTCTGAATTTCTGTTAATATGTTATTTTTAGTTAACCCAAAAATACTAAACGTACGTTTTAAATTCTGCCAATTGCATCTTACGATGACGCCACAAAGACGCTCTGTGGTTGTTATTGAGCGTGCGGGTTACAAACTGAAGAATTATTTGAATATGAGCTCTAGAATCATGAACACAAGCGTGTGCGCATGCGCAGAGAACTCCGAGCGTTCCTTAATCGTTCTCAATGCTACACGACGCATGATCTGTTTTTCTATTACAAAGCCCATATAACAATACCCATACATTTGTCACGTGAGGCGGTCTCTTAACGAATCCCGTCCACTCTTAGACTTTCATCTCAGCGCTGACTAATGATCTGATGGACGTGGGAACGATTATCGGCTTATCGCTTTGTCAGTCAAAGGTTAAACCGTCATTTGTAACAATGTGTCGGCTCTGCCAAAGACCGGCGATGGACTATTGATTTAAACTTTAAACAACTCTCGTGCTACGCTATGTAATAATAATTTAAATAATAGGAACAGCCTGTAAATATCCAACTGCTCGGCTAAGGTCTCGTCTCCCTTTGAGGAGAAGGTTAGGAGCATATTCCATCACGCTGTTCTAATGCTTTAATGGTTACAAAGGCCAAATAACATTTTATATATAACTCATTGAACTGCGCAGACCTCACTCATTTAAAATAAGCAGACATATTTAAAAGGGCTAGGAAGTTCTTATTTTGTCTGTTAATGTAATTTTTCTTTCTCTGCTCTCATAAGGTAGTAACTATAAGTAAAAAATAATATAAAGTGGTTGCATAAAAGAAAAGCTATAGCTCGTAAGTGTCAACCTGAAATTGTATACCAATTTATTTTTTATCTGTTGGACTTCTTTATGGAATAAAATTTTGTTCTCCTTTTGAGGGCAAATTGCTTGCATTGTTGCGAGTTCATCGAACCCTTTGCATTGTTTAATTGTTTATATTATTCGCGTGATACGAAACCGATAAATAACGTTATTAACACGAAATCGTATGCATTTGTATTTTGTAAACATAAAGATAAATTTAAATTGCTGCTGCAAATACGAAGGATTGGAAGACAATCTAAAATAAATTATTCTTCAAACTACGTGAGAAAATACATTTTATTGTTCTTTTCAACTCAGATGACTATTAACGTAGTCATATTATTTATAACTAGGTATATAGTCATTAAGTACATGTAGATTATAGCATTTAAAGGTGTAGGTAAAACGGATACACCCTGACCCTTTGTTTATCAGTGAAACGAGTACCGGATATGCACAGTTGCTGACGGAAGTGCGTCAGCGGGCTACAATGGACACTAGGGCTGACGAACGTGAGATTATTCTTATAAAAAATAATATAACAAAGGGTTTTTACTCTTTAGTGGGGTCAACTACGTACCAACTCAACGAGTTAAAGTAGGTTGAGCTCTTAATAAGCAAGGCCTTATGTAAGATTCATTTAAAGATAGCTTAATGGATTGCATATTTTGAATTTTCAAGACTTCAAATCCAATTTAATCAAAAGTATTAATTTAAGTCAGTATTGTGAGTAAAAATTAGTCAAATTAGAAAGATAATCGAAATAGACTCTTAATTGAGTTATTTATGTTTTTTTTTTTTTTCATATATATATAGGTATCAATAGGTAAAAATATGTCGAAGTTTTCTGTATAGAAGTGAGTAAATTGCTCAATTAAAAAAGGTATTGACTTTCAAGAACGGCAACTTGTCATTACAAGTTCGTCTACATTTCTTGTGTTGTTACATTATTTTTCTATTTTTCTTATCCAAAGAATCAATGTTATTGTTGGCGCTTTGTTAATGACATTTTCATTGTTAATATTAATGTTGAAATAAGAGTTACATTTATAATGTAAACATTTCAATAGTTTTATGGATATAATATTTATTATATATAGTAATCTGTGGGAAAATTCTACATAAAGCGCTAATATTTTTGAAAAATTTTAATAATATTATAAGAAGTTTTACCACGTTATTCTATTGTATGCACACGTGTGCAAACACACTGTAAGTACGAATATCAAAAATGCAATAGGTATAATGTATATTGCATTAGAAAAAAAAGATATGAAAAATAGATAATTCTATTCTGTAAACAAATATTACAAAAAGTCCGATCGAACAAAAGCGTGAGAAAGCTAACCAGATACAATAGGAAACATGTTTAGGAACAACAATTAATATCAAATCAACAAATTCAAACCAAATCACTACTGTTATTGAATGACGTAAATTTATTTCGCAGCCCTAGACAGTGTTTTTTCTATACCGTTCAGCAGTTCTAGTTCGTCACGATCCAAATATTCTATGGCTACAAAGCAAACAGCGCGTTCCAAGCAGCGCCCGCGCCGCTGCGATAACTACCGACTCTCACATCCTCACATTTACTTGTTTACGATTTTAACACCACACGCATTTCAACATACCTACCACTTAAAACGCTCTTTATAGATTTTCCAGGAATTATGTAAACTATTATACCCTTGATATTTCCATGAAGTCCATTTGATTCGGAACTGAGTTCTGTTTTAGAACGAATTCCCATTGGTTACTAAATTTACCCTAGGTTTTCAGTCTCTTTTTAAAACGGTCACCATTTGTTTAAGGTAATTGACCAAGTAATTACGACCAATGACACTTTTCTTTACTTGATACCTTTAAAAGATTTTTAAGATTAATATTCGTGACAGATAAGGCATTCCTTCTCCTGTATTCTAGAAGAACACTTGAGGTAAATACTCCACGACAAGCCACCCACAAATGAGCAAACATACCTAGATTAAACGTACATTCAAGCTTTATTTGTCTAAGCACTTGTTAAGGAATATTTCACTGGATACAAACTCAACAACACCGCATCTCTTGTACAATATTTGTTAAAGTAATTGCTTTATTTACATGTTATTCATTTACGTCAGTTCTTTTCTTAGTATATACAAACAAAACGGTTATTCGAATTATTGTAATGATAAATATATGGCGTACAAACAAAATACAAAAACATTACATAACACGATTGACTGACAAACATAAAAAGACGTAATTAACATGAACTAGTTTGTATTACATAACGCGACTTTGGGAAAATAGTTTTCTTGTTAGTGCGAATTTTTATTGGCAATTATTATTATCAAGCAAAATTTCTCAAATAAGTGCAATTTGACAATACCGAAAGATTATTATAATCCATCTACATTAGATATAATTTTTAATGATGTCATAAACATGATGCAAGATGCTTCTGAAAATATGACGACACTATATATGAACGACATCTCTATGACATTAGAAAAACTGCGTTCTATCTGATTTCGTACCTGACCAATCAAATTCAGCAGATTGAGTACAAGTTATATTAAAAAGTTAGCTAAAATATTAATGCGTTTAGGACAGGCGACTTTGAACCCCCCCCCCCCTATTTTCCCACATGGTCATGGCTGAAATCCAGCCCATCTATGCTTTAATCTCATGATACCTTATTATATCTTCCAGCTTTGCCTTTTGCTGAAGTTCTACTTTCGGTGCATGATCAACATAAGAGATATCTAGCATAGATTTTTCTGTAACTCATTTAATATACATATAGGTATATAATCATCTAAATTGCTCTTTCATCACATCGACGTATCTCAATCGATTAGCTTAGGTTTTTCCTTAATTACCAATTAAACATCATGTTAACCATTGTCATATCCGGATGATTTGTTGATGTAATTAATTTAATGCGATCTCTGCAGTGCATTCATCCAATTATGGTTTTTAGTCTGGTAGTCATAGTTAATTTACATTACAATGTTGTCTGAAGGCGGACATGATATATGACCATAATATTATCACACATTTAACTATATTACATATTCACTCAATTTATTATAGGTACCTATTCACACTATTTTTTAATAAAAAAAAAATTTTGCACAACGGTACCTAATCCATTCCAAAATATCTGAAGATTTATTTTAAAAGGCGCATATCATCCTTATGTGTGACGTAAAAGATGGATTCAATAATTGGAATCTTTATCTATATCGATAAATGACATAAAACTAAATAGTTTTCTTATTGCGTATAAGTTCGCTAACTTCTTCTAAGCCAGTCAACATATTTGCTTGCAGCATTCATAGAAAAAGCAACAGAAGGGAAAGGTTTGTGGATATAATTTGTAAATATGACGCAGAAGATGGTTGATGTGTCCTTGTTTCGTATCTTTCTAATTAAGGTAAAATAAAATAAAATAATATATTTACAAATTAATATATCTAAATTTGACGAAACAATTTTCTCCAATTCATTGTTTTGTTTTTCAGCCACACACGAGGAGCTGTATCGCTGGTCAAAAATAACATTGTAGTCGTTGTCCTTTTTAATATTCTGTAAAAACAATAAGATTTATCTGGTGCCGATCTTGGATGCACCGATACTAAATTTAATACCTATATTGTGATAATATATTTTGCCTTACTTGAAGTACTGGGTTTAACACTAGACCAAAGATCTCATCAAATAATAAATCTTAGAGTACGCTACACAAGTTATGGTCAGACGAGGTACTTGTGTCAGAATTTCATTTATCATCTGACAAGCATTTTCTTGATTTCTAGTAATGAAGGTATTTAAAGGAATCTGGAGCAACAGATTCTACCCTGGTATAGTTGTCCCAGTTGCCTCTACCAATCCGCTCTTTGGTATAGACTATATTTGTATAATGAAATAAACTATAAAAATATGAACTCTAATTGAACCAAGACAATCTCCGTTAAACCTGCTACCATAGGTTAATCAGTCGTGTTAATCGGTTGTATCTACAAATAAATATTATCATTTAATACGTTCGTTGGCGACGTCTGAAAAGCAGGTCACAGGACCATGCGAAGAATTACAACCTGGACGATAATTACTCCGACCACGAAGCTCAATTAGTCCGCCCAAGTCGCCATTGACTGTGTCAAACCATTCATAGCTCGGGCCATTCATCTGTCACGGCGCCTTTGTTATACCCTTCTCTCTAATTTGTTTCCTTTTATGCATAAATATATCATATTTTTAAAATAAGAACTTATTATATATAGTCTTGGGAAAGAAAGAGATGATTTCAAGACATCTTATTCAAAATACAAAATAACTTTATACTATATCAGGCTTAATCTATATTTAATATAAACACAAGAGCTTTAGCTACTTACATTGGGATCAGTGTAATGTATGTGATGTTGTCTCATATTTATTTATGTATTTATGTAATATAATAAATGTGAAAGTAACTTAATCTGTTTGTCGCTCTTTCACTACCAAACCAGTAAACCAAATTGGATGAAATTTCTTTTACAGCAAACTTGTACCCTAGGAAAGGACTTAGGCTACTTTTTTGCCTAAACCATCACCAACACCTAAAAGGTCAGCGAAGCCGCGGGCAACAACTAGTATATCATATTATTAAGTTATTATATTCATTTGGGAAAGAAAGAGATAATTTAATGACATCTTATAAAAAATAAAAAATATTGTTATATCAGGGTTAATGAGAACATACCAAAAAGACCATTTTTTGTTAGAATTATTTCCGTTTTCTTAGACTCAAAGTTTGTTTTTTATGGACGTTTTGTTATTTTTTCAACTGTCTACATTGTACACAAAACTGGCTTGATATGTAAATGTAGGTATTCTTTGTACTTTTTCGTCGGAGTTCTCGCAGCGAAGGGGTGCTGAAGGTCATTCCATTCAGCACCAGACACTTGTATAAAATTCAACCATTTATATTTAAATGTGGTTTAAAAGCGACGTTTATTCGTCTACATAATTAATGTAAGTTGTGAGTCATTTCATGACAGAGTTATATAAATAAGAGATTATACATTTGTCATACCCACATAGACACACACTCGATATATTTGTTAGATAATATGATTTCTCTGAATTGTGAAACTTTCAAAGTGAATCTTATTAATAATTTCCTCAATTGAACAATCTTATAACATTTTAATATTGAGACATACATGCACAAAAGTACGCACACATTCACAACTAAAAGCCTCCTCTCCCTTTTGAGTAGAAGGTATGGAACATATTCCACCACGCTGTTCGCGGGTTGGGGGAATACACATGTGGCAGAATTTCTATGAAATTAGTCACATGCAGGTTTCCTCATGATGTTTTCCTTCACCGCCGAGCACAAGATGAATTATAAAGAGAAATTAAGCACATGAAACAGCGGTGCTTGCCTGGGTTTGAACCCGCAACTTGGCCATACCTGGCCATACTTGGCCATCTCGACTCTTAACACACTTTACACACTCTTGTCTCACATACACACCTATAAAACACCAAGTCATGGAATAATCTTTTTTTTATATTATTTTCTACCAATACTGTTAATTACTATACTTATTCGACTTTAAATTATATAACATATATTTGATACAGAGTTGTTAATAGTCGCGATTCGCGTCATAGGCGCCTGGTACTACAGTACGAATCGACTTGTATGAACAACGCAACGGGCTTGTTTTGAAATTCTTGCAGATATTACTCAGTGAGAGGATAAAGCACGTTACAGAAACGCAATATCATTGAACAAGACTACCGTAGGGCTATACTTATGACCGCAGTCAAATACGATTGGACCAACTTACGCAACGCATTATAAATAATAATTATTACTTAATATACAATTATATGCGATCAGACTGTCTGTATATAATATCTTATGCAATCGTGGGTTTAATCAGATTATTTAATTTGAAAATTGATTGATTCAAATTTTAAAATTTTAAGCAGCTTTTCCGAAATGCTCTGCATCTTTAGGTATACAACCGAAGAAGAAATAAAGTTAAACAAGCCTTAGATTTGTGTATCCCAAGCGTTTCATAAGAGCTCAGCTATATTGTGCGCTACAAACATATTATAATATATCACTAATCCACTTAACTACTTTTATATAATTTAATTATACTCGTTCCAAAAACTCTATAGATCAATCAAGCTCTTTACCAAATTTTCGATGTTAGAAAAAAGGCAGTTAGCAGTTAGTTAGTAGTTAGCAGAAAAAAACGACTTCTCGCTTATAAATATAGATACCCAATAACAAACGCAAATTTATATAATGTAGGGCATCATACTATTTTGCGACTTCAATAAAAACATATTTTTTTCATATATTTATCCGTAATATCCGTAAACATAAATATAAACTTATTATCTAGACTCACCCGTTCGCGTTTCCTGTCGAATGTCACCACAAATAATATTATACTGAAAATAATTCAGTTCAATATTTAATTAAAAATTTTACAATGCTGTCAATTGTTCGCAGCACGCCACTGCTTTATTTCATCGTTTTCTTTATGCTTTTGTTTTTTTCAGTTGTTCGTTCGAAATATAAATAAATATGTATTTTTGAGAATGTGTGCGTTCCAGCTATTCAAACATATAAATCCTTATTTAATACAAATATTAAAAGCAGTTTAATTGTCTGTCAATGACAGATATCCGTATTATTATGAATACAAAAACTTTTATATAGGTAAGTATTTAAAGATTAAAATAAATAATTCATATTTTATGTAAACATAAAATATTGCTAGAGCTATAAGTAGGTAGCTATAGCAATATATACATTTTATTAATTTATGTTAAATTTATCAATAGTTGAAAATGTAACTGAACAAAAACGAAGATTTATTATTAAGCTAAACATAAAGTTAGTTACGACTCGATAAATCGTAAAATTAGATGTTGATTATACTTGAGCTTGCAATACAGCAGGAGTTGCCCGACTTTATGGATATAACAAGATATTATATTAAATACCGAATACTAATAATATTGCTGTACAATAAACTTTAATGAATTACTAATTTATATTTGTGAAATTTATGGCAGTTAAAATAATTTATAATTAAAGTACATTCCTCGAGGTGTGAAAATGTATCATGCTTCAAAATAAAGTTAAGAAAATTATTTAAAAAAATATATTTGTTAAAACAAATGCTTTAATGTATTAAGTTGTGATAAATAAAACCGTTAAATATAATATTGATTGATTAAATTTTCATGATTTTGAGAGAATTTAGAGATAGGAATATTAAGTTTACAAACTGATTTAAAAAAAAAAAAAATTTTTTTTTTATTAAATTAAATAGGTATACGTGTGGTTTTTAAATGGATCATTTCGCGTGGCTTTAGTGGAAACGGATTTTTCGTAATGGTTAATGTTTTCCTGTAGTATAAACCTGGAACTGGGAAAAAAAGGGAAATACCCAGGAAAAGTTTAATTTTTTTTTCAGTAACAGTTAGGTTATAGTGAGAAATGTTTTGAAATTAATTTGTGAAAATAGAGAATTAATATTAAATTAATTTAATACTTGTCATATTATATAGAACAATCTTGTAAATACCTAAAATTGATATATTAACATAAACATTTAGTTGTGAAAGCGGTCCATTGTGTGTCTGTCCGTTGCAACATAAGCTGGTTGCGGAAGCAGATACGATTGGTTGAGTAACCGACAAGCAATCGCGTTCGTGTAAATATCACATCCAGTACAACTAATTTCATCACAATTCTGTCCCAGATGACTTACGGCTTGTGTAATCGTTATCCTAATGTACTCGACGAAAATTCGTGAACGATTACAATGTTATCAGTGACGTTACATTTCATTTATTGCAGATCACGTCTTGCAACACGGAATAACATTGGGTAATACGATTTAAATTTGGCAAAAGAGAATCATTATCCTGGTATGGTCGAGATGGCCTAGTGGTTAGAACGCGTGCATCTTAACCGATGATTGCGGGTTCAAACCCAGGCAAGCACCGCTGTTTCATGTGCTTAATTTGTCTTTATAATTCATCTCGTGCTCAGCGGTGAAGGAAAACATCGTGAGGAAACCTGCATGTGAAAAATTTCATAGAAATTCTGCCACATGTGCATTCCACCAACCCGCATTGGAACAGCGTGGTGGAATATGTTCCAAACCTTCTCCTCAAAGGAGAGGAGGCCTTTAGCCCAGCAGTGGAAATTTACAGGCTGTTGTTGTTGTTGTTGAATCATTATCATTACATTTAAAAATACATTGCTTAGATCTTTAAAAATACGCTGCTTTTAATAGATAGATTGATTCGGTAAGGTTTATATGTATAATAGATGCCAAATATAGTAGAGAAACAGATAAATTTAGTATCTAAAGTGATGTCGTCAGACGTAGCGGTTTGTATTGTCTAATAACTGAAAGACCGTGAACGTTGTAAGGCATTCTGTAGTATATTTAGTATCAGCATTGCATCCATGAGCAACCAGGGCGGGTTGCTATTATATAAGAATATATTATTATGTAAATAGGACGAGACCTTATTGAAAAGTGTGGAACTCTATCACCAAAATATACAAAGTTGTGTTAAGTAATTTTGAATACGCTTTCACCGCTATTATAAAAGCAACTGTTACACTCAAAATGGTCAGAAAATATTACAAAAAACCTCCCGCCGCATCTGTACGCAATAAATTCAAATTCTACTAAACGGACTTTTATAAGGTTTTTCCTAACGGATGGATTTATTCGTGATGCAGTTATGTGTAATGCAGTTATGGTAATGATTTTGTGAAATTGGCTAAACTATGAATTATGATGATGATTTTTGAGATTATTGTCAAAAGTTATGTCAACAAATAAAAACAACGAATGTATAATCTTAGTGTATTAGTTTGATTTTTTTTCTAAAACAAATGAATATAAGGTCCTCTTATCATAATATCTACTAATTCGCATTCTAAATCAGCGTGTCCTAAATATGCGGTGCTAAACAAAGCTACATCTCAAAATAACAAAATAAAACACATGTACGATCAATATTTTAAAACATTTAAAGCTGGAGGGAAATGAAGAGGTCAATAGTTAAGCCACGTGTTAAATCCACTCATCTCATAACGATTGGCCAGATAATTTATGTGTTTTTTTCTAGCTCTAGCAAACAAGTATATTTGGTCTGAACGGTTCAGATCGGGCCAAGGCATCTGTGGAGCTTTGTTTTCCTATTGTACTACTTGAACACGTCATCCAGTCTGCAGTTCACAGGATGAGTGAGCCATTTGAAAATTGGCCAAAAATATATCAACGAACAAATAATTTAGTAATTACTCGATTATAGCTTGTTAAAAAATATACCAATAACCCTGTATAGTTCGAACGATACGTTAACAGAGATCGTGAATAAAAACAATTAGATTCAATTAGATGTGAAAGTAAATTTAGCATTGACGAGATATAACGATAACAATAGTTTTGCTATTGATAATCCTACAAGAATTCGTTTGTTCTCATATCAGATCATACGTGAAAGCGAGGTAAGAGATTCAGATCAATTCGATGAAAAAAATCGAATACATACTTAACAATCGATGCGGATCGAGATTCCTGAATGTTTACCTACAAACATTGAAGCTGTGACGTGTAATATAAACTGCTTAAAAGAAAAGCAAGACTTTAGACCAGCAATGAAACATTTAGATAAATAGCATTAGATAATCATATGATTTGTGAAGTTGTATTTATATAACAATATTTTGAGGCAGCAATAGGACGCAAGAAAATTATCCGTCAAAAACGAATTAGCTAGTCTAAGGCCACAAAAATCTTATACTGACAATCTTCACTTTGAGTCCCGAAGAACAGGTCTATTAATTAGTTCTATTATTTAGTTCTCTTCGATGAAGTAAAATTGGGGTGATCGGAAGGTCAGTGTGCTATAGGTAAAGTTTTCTATCCGTCCCATGCTCAGTGATCGGCTTCGCAGTGTAAAGGGCCTCCTCGCGCCTCACGCCCGAAAATAAATTGGAAAAAGTAAGGCATCCAAAAAATCACATTGGGGTCAGAGTACTGTAGTGTAATGAGAGTAGAGTGTTGTTGTTAAATAAAAAAATAAATGAAAAAAGGGCCTCACAAAATGTACCTTGCCCGAATTAACATTAGATCTTGCGCTGAAACTGCCCATGCTCAACTAGTTATTGATAAAATAATGCTGACGCTATGTATATGTCTACTCCGAAAACGCACAAGGATAAAGATTGTGTCATTTAAGCGTTCCGGTTCGAAGTCATATGCACTCTAGCGTTTGAGTTCGCGTAATCGTTGACACTCACTGGCCTCGACTAAATGACAGCTCGCATGCTGTAAAACTTATGGATATACTCATGTTCTGCATCAAAAATAAAAATCATTTAACGATCCGCTTTGCTTGGTCGACTATACCATGAACCTTTAAATTTAGTGATTTGCAACGACATTTAGATTAATGAATAAAAACTTAAGTAAATTTTAAATAATATCGTAATATTTAATTTTTTTTATGGTATAGGTTGGCGGACGAGCATATGGGCCACCTGATGGTATGTCCCTTGTGCCTGTAGTTACACTGGCTCACTCGCCCTTCAAACCGGAACACAACAATACTGAGTACTGTTATTCGGCGGTAGAATAACTGATGAGTGGGTAGTACCTACCCAAACGGGCTTGTACGAAGCCCTACCACCAAATAGGATTTACCAATTACAAGATTTAGAGGTTCAACGTATGTATTTACTTGGTGGTGAGAGTTTTTATATACTCGTCTGAGTAGGTATCACGCGGTCATCACATACTCTACCGTTAAACATTACTACTAAGTGAATATTGTTATTCTCTAATTAGAAATGTGGATTTCCCAGGATCGTGGCGCATTGGTCATACAAGGGACGGTTAATATTTATTTCAGTGGATCGCGACAACTAACGGAATTGGCCAATAGCCAGCATGCCCAGCTATTTAAAATAAAAATAATTATTTCGTATAGATAATGAGGAAGACTAGACGCACTTAAGTAGTGATATATGGCATTATATCCATAGGGACTTGGAATATCCCGTGTGTGAATCAGCGCGTGACCCGCTTGCGCGTGCGCATACGACTTGTATTGTTTTACTAACAATAGCTGATGTCATACAAGTAAAACTTGTGATATGATTTCTGGACACGTATGCCCTGTATGTGTAACAGACCTTTGGTCATACGATTTATTGGATAGAAAATGGACTTTATACCTAACCTATAATGTTTGAGGTCATGATATAAAAAATATAATATTTACTCGTTTAAAAATTGTAACAACTTTGAAAAGCTTACCTACAATTAGGACTAGAAATGCTTCTGCTTTTTTCGTTTCGTTTTATAAACGTAGACAATGATTCTAGATCTGACAGATATTACTAATAATTAAGATATATTCAATTGAGATGATGTACAAGAAATATTACACGATCAGTCAGATTTACGTCAAGCTGCACTGGTAGCTTGCTTATTAAAATACCGTGATACTATTCTAATAATACTAATCCTACTGCTAATAATCCTAATACTACTACTAAGTCTCAACTACTCCTTTAGATTATGACTTTATAAATAATTTCCTTTTTATACATAATAAGTCAATTTAGGATTTGTGACGTTAACATATTTAATGATATTCTTAAAAAGCTATTAGTAGATCAAATGCTAAGTCGAAATTGGAAGGAATTGAAAGTCTATTTAAATCTATTGAAGCAAAAATTGATTAAATTTTTGACTTCTTTAAATTTTGTTGATTCATCGTTAAAACATTCACACCTGCGCTAGCAAGTAGGTATATGACTGTTTTTCATATTTAAAGCGATTAAAAATTTTCAGGCAAAAATGAATATACTAGGCTATTAGCCTCATCAAATCGTCATCACCATATGTTGAATCAACTGTAATTGCTCTTGGAAAATCGTTTTAGATTGAGTCTGTTGATATTAGTCAAATCATTATGTTTTCTTTCAACCCCCTTCTCAACCTAAGGAGCCTATTATTACACTCATTCGCCATGTGAGAGAAATCAATGGAAACCGTTCTATAACTTTTGACTTTATATTTTTAGAAATAAATTTAAAAACTACGAACATTGTTGAATTAACTAATTAAATCTTAACTTTGTCTGTCTTTAAATTCACTTTGGACGCGGTAAACATCACGGAAAGATGTTATTTATGAAATAGTTAATAGTGAAGCAGTGTCCCTCAAGGTAGTGTTTTAGGTTCTTCTTTTTTTTTAAACTTCATTAATAAGGTTTGAAATATTGAACTTAAAAATAAAGGCAAAAATATACATATATTATATATGGAGCGTTTTCTGCAATTGTGTCTCTGATACTACAAATAATGATCTCAAAAGATAACTGAGTTCTTAACTTTGCTCTTTTGTTGTTGAGGGTAAGCTTATACTTACTTTATTTAATTTTTTGAATTCGAATTGCTTTTCTGTATACAAGCACACTTAGCCTAAGAATAACTCCATTATAAAATAGATACATGTCTAATGCATACATAATTTGTAACGTGACAAGTGCCCCATTCATAATAAGGTAACTAAATGCGTAGATACGTTGATAGATCACCATTTGTGGCATTTATTGAAAGTAGTAGATTGAAGACTAAGAAAATAAATTTAGAAATTTAAGTAAGTTATTTATTAAATTGAAGTTCACAGTATTACTAAAGGAAATACAAATTGTTCTTTTACTGCATATTATTTGATATTGTTATCCGCACATGGGTCGGAGCCCGACAAACAAAGTTTATGAAAGTTGAGAAGAAACAGCGATCTCTATTTAAGGGTATGTATTGTAAACTATATCGATTACCCATGCACATGCACACTTGATGTACTTACTCGATGAATCAGCTTAAAACTGTTATACAATTATGAATTATATTTACTTTTCGAGCTATACTTAAATTGGTCGCAAATCGCTTAACTACGATGACGTTATAAAATATGGATGTTTATTAAGAGCTAGTTTTGCAAACGACAATGAAAAACAATATGAAACTTAGCTTAAATCCTGATCTTCCAAAGGCTGGAAGAGTATTCTTAAACTATGAAGCCTTATAACACAAGAGCACGAACGACAACTTTTATTAGGTTGACTGAGGCATGCCGGAAAATATAAGATATCGTATCTAACCAAATGGGCTTGCCATTGGCCCTACAATAAAAAATCGTGAAGTAGTTGATAATGATATTCCTCTGCTAATATTGAGTCTGATCTCTATATTTTAACATTCTGTTGATTCTTTACAAAACCCAGCGAATTAGAACTGGCATAGCCGACATAAAATTTGTCGAGAATCCTTAAGGCCCTTTATACATGTGGAGGATTGTGGGCCAGCTAAGGTGTAGTTGTGTCATAATAATAATGCAGTGATCCCCAACAGTCACTTGTTTCATGTCGACTGTACACGTAGCAAATACTTATTTGTTAACATGATAGGCCACAATGATCAAGCATTGTAATTTGTGGTCTAGGTCACATATACCCTTAAAGCTTAAACTGAAAGATACTTATACGTTTTAGGGCATTCTGTTCAAAAATACTCCTATATATTGATATTATATAGATTTTAAGTTTACTTTTCCTGTTTGTGAGGTTAAGGATAAGGCTGCAAGTCTTAGGTCAAAATCAAAAGTTAAGGCAATCATTATTAAAAAAAATATTGTCATCAAGTTATCCAAATATGAATTCAAAATAGTTACTGTATAAATCTCTACCGCGTGGAATGGTGGCAAGAATGCTAGCGGCATTACCCCATTGAATCGCAATTCCGATTCTCAGGACAAAAAAAAAAAACAATTAAATATTGTTCTGCCAAAAATACCCAGAAAAACACAGGAATGTGCCCATAACATGTAAACTATCTCCGATCGTGTCGGTATGTTGTTCCATCAGATTATGAGAGTATTAAAGAAAAGAAACAAAGCTGGCTAGTCTCCATTGAGAATGGAAGCCGGGACCCAAAGTCAAATAGGACAATATCATCAATACAGTCTTTGTATTGACTTCATTATCCTATTCACGGTTTGTTTTACTTTCCAATTACTAAATGTTAACTCGATCGTACACAATGATGTTCTAGTAAACAGATATGTCATTAACGCGCAAAAAGTGAAGACTAGAAAACGTCCTAATTGGGACGTTTGCCTTTAATCGTTTTCATCATAATTATGCCAGTAATACGTTATAATACATCATAATTATGTAGTAATACGTTTTGCGTAATTAAACATCTAGTTATCCCTTTTACTTATTGTTTTTATCAAGCTATCCTTTTTACTTGTAACGAAATGTAATATAAACGGTCCCCGGCGCGGCACACTTTTTTTCTGTTGTTTAGTATGAGTATAACATATCTGTTTATTAGAATATCATTGATCATACATTAGTTTTCCAGTTTCATTATTGACATTTGCCGAAACTGTAGTTTATCGTAGATTTTTTATTCTAAAAGTACTACTAATTATAATTACTGTGTATATACTAAAATGTATTTATGCCAAGATGTAATTTAAGAGGAAAATAATAAAATAACAGTTACTTTATTCATTAACAATGCAAGTAAATATAAATTTAAATAAAAGAACTGAAACTTTTAATCTGTTCTATTAATATTCATGACTATTTGTAATTATGTACTTTTATATAAATTGTAACAATAACGAGTAGGTATCATGATTCTTGTTGGTGGCATGTCGCCATAGAAATGGAATGTGCATACGATACCACGGTTATCGAGTGACCCAACGCCGATAGCCGGGAATGCAGATGGCGCTCATAACAATCGGGTTTCATTTTACCGCCCATATTTACCTACGAATATTTTTAAACTTTACTATTATTAAGACAAAAAGATAAGTATACTTAAATATATTAATATACAGTTACTAAACTAATTGAAATCGTTTTGTGTAAAGCATTACAGGTAAATAAGTTCAACAATTTTTTTTTTTGTCATCATTATTATTAAGGCAACATTTAAAAAACATTTTAAAAACATTCAATAAAGTCAAGTCTGACTTAGATACCATGAAACATTTAAATATTATTTGATAGTAAATAATGTTTTATATTTAAAACATTATACAAATTTATCTGTTAATTCATGAAAATTGTGTTTCATTTTTATCGATTGACAGTCATAGGAAAACAATAGTCAATGTAGATATTAAAACAAAATTTTGTACATAACATTTACTCATACATAAAACATTTATTATTAAAAAATTGAGTTTTGATATAAAATATAAAAACTTTTTGTATCAGGTTTTTTCTCCGTAAAGAGGCATGCTTACATATATGTTAAATTAAGTTATTCCCAACAATATACAATGATTTATAATGAAAGGACCCGTTCTACTTCATCAGCGTCGAAATATTGATTTATTCAAAAGATTAGAAGACAATTAATATATGTAGATGTCTAAAACAGTACAGACTACTGTTCTCTTTTCCTGGGTATTAGTAGCTCATATCAGCCCTTCTACATTTGAATATATTTTGAATAATTATTTAACTATTATCATCATTAGGATATTCTTTATCAAAGTACATATCTTGTAGGTGATGTAAGTTGAATAGCACGTCGCAGTAATAACCTCTCCAATTAAAAAAATAAATAAATATATTTATGGAAATATAAAAAGTGCTCGAAATAACCTTTACTTTATTCCGTTATCGACGAACGAATGGCGTCAAGCGATAAAAACTTAAACAAATATCCGATAAGCCTGATAAACAATAGATATGCAATAAACGCCGGATTAGTGGAAGTTCATACACGATAACTCAGCCCAGTCCATAGGTTGCATTCCAGGCCCTCAGGTCCGTCTATGTTATATCTAGTGATGAATGACATTGCATTGCGCACACGCCGACGCGAGTAGGCTGAGTAAGGAGTGTTTCTGACTCATTGCTCTGGCGCCCACGCTTAACTTAAACATTAAATTCTATAAAGCAGATGGCGCCACTGCGCTAGCGTTTATCTCTATTTAGTTTAAGGAAATGTATTCGATTCAAATTTATTATATCATTTTAGAACTAATTCTATTTTGTTCTCTGCAGTAATAGGTTAAAGACTTGCTAAGTTACTATACATAGAAATATGTTGTAACTTTAGATATTATAACAAAGGTAACCCGTTCATTTCCCACTGCTGGGCAGAGCCTTTGGTACTCTTAGCTTTGAAGTTCATTCCCCAGTCTACTGCATTAATACTGATAATAGGGTTGATAAGTACATGTGGCATGATTTATGAACACAAATTCAGCAATTCATTCCAAAGCGCTCGTTGTAAGTCGAATTATTTTTTATTCTAGCACAGATATCAATTTTAAGTACATATTCGTTTTAAAATCTATATTATTGCGTTGGCGCAGTTGATTTGCCACGCATTGCTTCATCTTTATAAAGGCATAACTACATGTGGGCGGACAGGAGTTCGTCCTTCGTTAAGGATTACCATATAGGTTTCGTAGAATAATAAATATCTTATTATATAAGGTGAGGACATTATATTAGTAGGTAAACCCATAAATAAATAAAAATATACATGCTCAAAGAATCAAGACAGAAACTTAAAAGTAACACGTGATTGCCTTTGTTAGCAACATCAGATTATTTTTGCAGTCTGTCTGACTAAAAACATAGCTAAAAGTATGATGATACCTACTTATATTGTAAGATACATGTAGTCGCCAGCGGCTTCGCTCGCGTTTCGAAATTCATCAGACAAGTATTAGGCATAACAAAACCTGTGTGCTTCCTTAAAATTCAAGCTTATAATACCAAATTAGGTTTAGTGGTTTGGACGTGAAAGAACAACATTCAGACGCACGATTACTGTTGCATTTTTAATATAAGTTTAATTATCGTCCAAGTGAGAAAAACAGAAAAGAACGCAATAAGGTGAACGAGCGCGGGCGCACGTTAAAACCCGATAGTGCAGCCTTGCAAGGACGTTACGTCTATGCAGCCTGCAACTATCGTAATTAATTCTACCTTAACGCTGACTCACCGCTCACCGATTATGCCATGGCATATTTGCTTTCAGCCCAACACAACTAGCGACATCTATCACAAACTAACAGAATATACCCGTACATTAAAAGCCAACCTAACAAAATATTTATACATACTATTTAAATAAAATGACTAATGTATATCTAGCATATATATTTAAAGCATCATATTTAATGTCTTTGTATTAAACAGGAAACGGTCAAATAATTTCTTAGAATTACATAATTATCTGTAGGTATATCTATATTTATTATCTATGTATTTAAAAAAAAAACCGTTGCATTTCCTATAATCGATATAACGAGCGCGATAATAGTTTTACTTATCTGTTTCGACTAAGTACTGATAACTTAGTACTTTAAGAGAGCCTTTCTTGTTATTCTTATCATTTAAACCGGATCTCAGAATGCCCTACGACCTGCATTTTAAGTATAACATTGTTTGCATCTATGCGTCATAAGTGTATAAGGGTACAAAGATTAACTATTCCACTAAGTACATACATATTTATACTGTATATATTTTACATCTAAAGCCGTTACTTTTTAATATACGAATTAATTTCCTATTAGCTTGGGTTAAAGCCTGGGTGGGTTGTATTTAACTAATAAACTGTAATACTTTGTTACTGTATTGCTGATTGTAAATAAGTGAATCAAAGATATTTCCGACTAAAGAGGCGTAACGTCTTTTAATGGTGTACTCTGTATAATTTTCAGCCAGACACTGTTGTCTATGGGCAAAGCTTGACCAAAGAGAGCCTATGTTAATTTAAAATATCCATAAAAAAGTTAAGCGGATAATAAGTTATGTATTAATGTAAACTTGTTTGTTATCTATCATTACTTTGACTTAACTATATAAAAGTAATTGGGATTACATCAGTGATAATCTATTGCTTGTTGAAATAAAATTTTAATTAATATCTACTACACAATTTAGTATCCACGGCGAATTGATGATAGTATCTATCCTAGAAAGCTAGCGTGGGCGTATTTACTCTGATAATATCGTGATCTTTGAGTACCTAAATATATTATTAAAGAAATTTTTCATAGTTGATATGAAAGGCAATAATAATTTTAACAGAATACATGTTACAACATAAGGCATATATGTTTTACTACAATGAGTTACTAGTTACTTAGCTTTGACGCTATTGAGTATTATCCTTGTAGTTATTAGTGGCACTCTACCTTTAAATGAACTGACGCAGACGCATATAATATAATAGTTAAGTTATTAATTGTACAAACAACTGTACGAATATTAAAAAAGGCAAAGTACCTCTGCCTGTCCGTCTGTCTGTTACAATCAACAATTGAATAAAATAAAAAAGAAATCTACCTACCAATTAACGACCAAGACGAACAGACTGTTAAAGGCCAACGCCGGCAATTTTGTCCTTAAAAAAATTGAATCAATTGTTAACATACATGTTTTAAAGACAAAATTTAATAACATTTTACATGGTAAGTAGGTTGGCAACACTAATAGAATAATCTAATCATCTTATAAATAATAAAATCTAGAGATAGCGCAGCCCTGAAAAAATTACGTCTACGAACGCGCCAACTGTCTTATGTTTGAGGTACTATGCTAGAAGCTTCTAGCAAAACTACCCTCTTAGGAAAGGCATCTTGTCTCAAACTTGTAAGAATTGTTTCGTTGAATAATTACGAATATACATTGAAATTTTCAAATACGTAGAATTACTTGTGGCAAGATAGAATATGTACCTATTCTTGTAAAAAGTTTTTATATCATATAAAATTGTATATTATAACAAAATGATGAGGAATATTTAAATACAAGTAGTTTAAGAAACTGTTACATGACTATATTATTTCAGAATATACATTCCTGACGAATACTCAGTCCGTAAATCAAGTTCGGATATTCCCAGGCACAAAAACCTAATTAAAAAAAAAAAACTGTTTCAATTTATAAACATATATCGTATATCAACCACAGCTACCACGGTGACCGCGTTAATTTATCAAAAGACTGGCCATCAAATCAGAATAAATTTTGATAACTTTCAACCATCCATCCGTATAGTAAAAAAAAAAAAATACAGAAATGAATAATGCCACCAATTACATACCGAGCAATTAAAGTACTATTATGTACTCAAGAAGTAGTTAAGCAATTAAATATAACTATTTGATTATACTCAAGAAAGTTACGCTCTTTTTAAACGTACAAGCTTTATTTGCGACCTCGCTTGTGAACTTAGAGATAGCTTGCAGAATAAGACAAATAAAATTATAAAAGTGTGCGTTCCTTTCTTTACATCTTATTAGAATATCCAACAAAACCCTATTTAAAAGAATTTTAAGCATACTAAGAATTACTTTACACTTCTTAGTATATGTATCATTATAAAAATTAGGTATTTTATTAAACACACCCAACAACACCACTATCGAATTGTTTATATTTGTAGTCATTTGATAGTTAATCATTACGACTAATAAACAATTGTCATTTTCCTTAAAGCTTACGTAATGTCTGGTTTTAGGAAAGGAAACGACAAAAAATATTCACTATGAGTAATGTAAGAAGGAAACAAAACTACTCGAGCTGAGTAAACATACATACAGTCTGAAGATAACTCATTATACGTACTTAGCATCACATTCCAAGTTTACATTCAAATATAAATGTGAGTTATGTATTCTTGGTTTCCATAATCGTAGATTTAATCTTATTTTGAATAGATTTTCCAGAGACTACAAACAATAGTTGAGAAGACAACAGTCTTTAATAGACAATAAATGACTAATGTCATCAAATTCAACACGGCAAATTCCAGAGAAATATGTGTTTGTAAGCATGGTGTACAATGCGTCCAGAGTTGTCGAAAATGAATTTAAATATTAAATGCCTTATTTATTCCTTTTGGGATTCAATGCATTTGCAAAGCTAAAAGTATTTGCGGCATTTTATTAAGCATATCTGAAAGTATTTCTTGTCGAACAAAGGACGACGGACATTCTTAGTGAAGATGGAAACTTGGTGTTACAAATCTTCACTTACGTCATCATATTCAATATGGCGAATGACGATATCCGTGCTATATTCGTCACATTTTTTCATCAATTAGCTAGAATTAAAAATTGTCTTCTAAATGAATTGCTATTTTTATATCCGTATACTTACGATATCGGATTCCAGTATTCCTCATTCACTTTCTTTTTCTATTTACAAAAATATAAACTAATGTACATTACCTTCGTAGTCTCTGGTTCCTATAGCACTCATACGATTGCAATGAAACTATTTTTTTAAATTGTTTTTATACCGAAATGTTCCTAACAAAAAAAAAAAACAAGAAAATTGTATGCTTGTCCTTTAATAAGAACATTGTATGGAATGCTTTAGTAATTTGATATTAAATCATGTTTATTATTAATTAGCTACTAATCCCGACTTTAGCATTAATAGCTAATTTATGAAGAACATTATTTAAAAACTGCTTTTATATAAAATATTAAATATACAAACGTACAATATTTTCTTCAGTGATTTACATGACAAAAATGTTTATATTTAGAATGTTAATGAAACTCTTTGAGACTAAATGAACCTGTTACTGTCAGATTTACATCTGAGGCATCCAAGTCCATAGAGATCGCAATCTGACGTCATCTTTCACGGAAATAATTTAAAGCTTAAGATAAAATAAAGTAATATGAATATTTAATTAAAGTTTTAATATGAAACTCTGCTATTTTCGTGTTTAGTATGATATTATTTTTTCTTTGAAATATGCCAAAGGTATGTCAGCTAGCTAGCCTTGACAGCGTCCTCGTGAAATTCTCAAGCCAAACTTATAAATTTCGACGAATTTTTTGTTAGTGTCCTTATATATCATTGAAATTACTTTTTCGCTTTTTTGTTCAGATCGAATAACTTCAACATATATTAACAAAAGACTAGTTTCCGTATTCGTTTTTATAGAGCTTAATTTACTAATTACTATTACTAATTATAAGTAGACAAGACAGACAAAGAGAGTAGATAAATTTTTTGTAGAAAAAAACAGTAAATTTATATTTTGAAATATAACAGTTATTGTCGTTTGACTTCTCGAGATTTACCAAGAAATTGGATTTATTTATTTTAAAACAATATCAACATCAAAATAATTTAAGATCATGGAGGGTATAATACCGGGAAAGAAATGCCATCTCATAAGGGGAAATAATGAATATAAACTCGTCCTATTACCATATAACTATTGCAGTTACATCCTGTCTCGCGTGATCCTATCTTGAGACTAAATTATTTTTTTTTTCATACGTCTGTAACTAAGAAGGAATTACTAAGATTTATCTCAAATGTAATTAAGACACGTAGATATATGTTAAAAAGCTTGGTTTGTGTTTGAAGTAGTTATATCCTGATAAGAGCTGTTATGTGTAACTCAGAAAGCCGGGGTGTATAGCTTAGGAACCACAGAATGGAATTAAAATAATATACTGTACGTTGATACCATATTTTGCGAAATAGAAACAAATTGTATTTACATTTAAGCTAGCCATATTTGATCTAAGAGACTATGAAAGGTGAAGAAAAACATCGTGAGGACAACTTGCACGTGTCTAATTTCACCAACTCGCATTGGAACAGTGTGGTGGAATATGTTCCAAACCCTCTCCTTAATGGAAGAGGAGGCCTTGGAGGCAGTGGGAAATTTACAGGCTGTTACTTTACTTTACCTATGAAAGGTATTCCGTCACAGTATTGTAATGCAAATGTAACAAGGAATTCGAATCTCACCGCAGAACAACTGTGAAATTTCTGAATGTGATATGTGACATTGAGTATAATAATAATATATTTTATAGGATACACAGGATGTGATTGTCAACAATTCACAAGTGAGATACGAAATGAATAACTACAGAATCGCACTGCAGGTGTTTTATTGTCACTAAGTATTTAGTTTTTGATCTTTTTAACTACACATTACTACTAATATTTACTACAAAGTTCTCTAGCAAGGTTCAAATCAGAGACAGACAATTCTACTACTATTAGAAGTAACATTCGCACGTGACATTGGCGAAATAATCTGTGCCCTCTTGGCACAAAGAAAAGCCATAAAAAAAAAAACAGAAGTAGCATAAATCCACCAACTATATTATTGAAAAGAATGATGACAACACAAAGAACGGCCGTAAAAAAGTGTTAAGCCCTTATTTGCAGCTTAAGTCCTGAGCTGACTCCAAACAAAAAGGAGATAAACTGTTGACAGCGGGAACATGTCTTAAAGTATTAGTTATATGTTAAGATCAAACTTTAAATGATGCTTAAATATAATAATCAAACAGTATCTGTGGCCAATGTTTTGCAAGTTAGCTTAGTTTATTACCCGCGTCAGTACTGTGATGACTTTCGGGCTGCAAAGAACGACAAATGAGAATTGCTTAGCAACTATGAAACTAACGTAACTCCTAAAATCGTCTACATACCACTTTCGTCTACTTTGAGTATTCGCATTGGAGCAGCGTGGTAAATAAATGCCAAACTCCTCAAGACGAAAGGAGTTATTTTCCCAACAGTGTGATGTTTCAAGCTCTTGCTCTACTATTAATCCTTAGGAAATTTTATTAAAAAAACAAATGAATTAAATTTTGAGTTTGATCAACTGCATCTATCACTTATATTACGACGTTTACAACGTATTTTGCATATTAATATAGTTCCAAAAGCGGCATGTCGTCGCATGGCGGCGTCTACGCTATTTCTGTGCGTTCTTCCAATCTATTCTCGTCCACTTTTCCAGACAGCGGCTTCGGCGCCTAACTGCTAGTGTTGGCAGGTTTGAGGAAACGGAAATATAATTTAAAAAAAACACAAATATTTTGTATAGCATAATTATAATGTTTATGGAAATATTTTGTCTATAGAAGTAGTGTCTTATTTGATAAATAAATACAAAATATAGCTAATGATTATTTTTTTGGTATGGAATAGGTTGGCAACGAGCTAATGGGCCACCTGATGGTAAGTGGTCACCATCACCCATAGACAATGACGCTGTAAAAAATATTAACTTTTCCTTACATTATCAATGCGCCACCAACCTTGGGAACTAAGATGCTATATCCCTTGTGCCTGTAGTTACACTGGCTCACTCACCCTTCAAACCGGTACACAACAATACTGCGTACTGTTGTTTAGCGTTAGAATATCTGATGAGTGGGTGGTATCTACCCAGGCGGGTTTGCACAAAGCCGTACCACCAAATAAAATTTAGTAATTATTACTACCAATATTTCCAGCATAGTACAACATATTGCCGTACCATTAAATCTAATCAAAGACCATGATATTTAGATATAGACAAAATTCCTACTTTTTATTCATTCTTATAAATTGCCAACATTACTAAACTTTACCAAAAATCTATTCATTCAATTTTTTTTTTTCTGTATATTTATATATAAATTTTAGACTTACAGTGTCGCTACATAAATTATATGTTAGGTTATTCTGAGCAAACTGTTCTTTACCATTATGTCAAAAATAAAACACATCTTTGATCCATACGCGAGGCTCGTTTGAAGTTCTGTCATCTTAAGTGGAGTAGATTTCGTTCATTACAACATTTCATATCATTAAATACGTCTCATTAAGTTAAAAAAAGCCGGAGTAAATATAGATACTTTAGGAATTTAGTTTTAAATTGTATAAGAACTGTCATTTAATATTAAAATTAAATACTAGCAGTACCATTGTCTATGGTTGGTACCTTATGGTAAACACTTACCATAAGGTCTTAACACGCATTTTCATTCCAATAATAACTAAATACAAATTCTATAACTTAGTCATGGGCAAGAATTCGTAATTATTATATTATTATATCATATAGTTATTTTGTTTGAAACTAATATGTTTAACGTTAAATTTCATTTACAAATGTCCCATTACTTTGCCATGGCCACTTCTCGCTTTAGAGCTATTTCCACCACGCTAATACAGTGCGGATTGGTGGATATACATGTTGCAAAACTTCAAAAAATATTTAATCAATTAAGTACATAGAAATTATGCAATGTTTGGTTGGGGTTGAACCCGCAATCTTCGCGTACATTTAAGTTTTCTTATCACCGGGCCATCTCATCCATGGAACGACAGATACATATTAGGAAACATCAATTAGACATCAACTTATTGGTTTTAAGTTATCTTTCTAAAAACTTTTTCTTGTATTTCAACAATCTAAAAATAATCTACAAAAAATACGTACTAGAAATCACTCAAGTTCATTGAATTCTTTGAAATTGACCCAAGTGGTGGAACTTCAAGAACTTCATACTAAAACATTTAATCTACGATGATATTATACAAAGAAAATGACAACCATAAATTCCATAAAGTGTTATAAATACATATTTATTACTTTAATAACAACTTGCACGTATTATTGGTTATATGTTAATAAAACACAAATAAGTTATTAATGTTTTATTGAATCAGGTATAAGCTACCATCATATGCTAAATCACCATACTACTAATCACATGACATAATTAACTACACAAGAATATTGCAACCATTAAAAACATATACAATAGTTTGTTCTACTAATTGTAATTCCTTAATAAGATACATATATATTTAGGGAAAAGTAATTCATATAAGTACTATGCATAACAATTTTTATTCGATTTTTTTTTTAATTCAACTAATACATAGTCTCAGATCTTATAACGTCTTACTAAAGTAGTTTATCTATCATATTATTTACAAATGACATTCATACAATGTCTAATTAAGCCATCAATTTAAGAACGCAATAAAATAATAGAATTTTGAAATTAAAATTCACAATTTCCTGCCATTTTTTCTATTAAAAAAACAGTGTCTCTCGAAGTGATTTTATGATTTTAACGATACCTCATACAATCAAATCTAACCAGGTATTATGAAATTATAATGGAACAAACTTATATTTAGTCTATTCGAACGAAACCAGGACTAAAACCTATGTAAATAGTCTATGAAATTCATTATGCACTTTCGAAAGGTGTATTACTCGATACAAGATTTCGTATTTGACAAAAAAGCGTGGAATTAATACCTGTTGACTTCCAGGCAGGATATATTAATTTAAATAATTGTATTAACTAACATGACTGTATTTTTTTAAATGTTGAGAAAGAGTAACTACTGAGTTTCTCGCCGGTTCTTCTTGGTAGAATATATTTTCCGAACCGGTGGTAGCTTCACTTAATTGTTAAATGACGATTCAATAGTGCTTGTAAAAGCCCACTTGAATAAAGTTTATTTTGATATTGATTTTTGAAACAAAAATGGCATTTTGATAAACGTGTTATTGGAACTTTGGAAGTTATAGTGGATTAAGTCGTAAGTAGAATATTGTTATATGCACAATATTTCTTTGCTATTAGCAAATTGCATTGAATACGTAATCTATGATTTGTTTATCTTTAATTCTTCTTCGATTGGACTAAATTATACATACATATACATGTGTTGCCAAATTATTTGACAGTATCGACACTGATTGATATTATCGATCTTTGGTTTCCATGCTATCCGTCATCAAAATTCAAAACGCGTGGATAACGGAAATAAAGTAACACTTCGGTTAAATTCTCTGAAATTACTGCAAAATGCTACGAATTTGTTAGCAGAAAAAGATAGCAGTCGCAGTACATTAATATGTCTAGCGTATAATTTTCAAAATTGGCAACACTTTTTCAAATAAAACCTTTTTACTCGATACCTATTACATAATTGGTATAGTTATAAATTATCGCGGTCTGTATTTTGTACTTATCGTCTGAGTGTTTCCGGGCTGTCGCCACAAGGTATACGAATATCGGACATTATGAATATTATTTTAATTATTTATTTGGTCTTGTAATACTATATGTTAGAAAGGGAGCGAAATCTTGCTCCAATAAAATAATACATAATTACTATAAATTATATACACAATTAAGGATATTATATATTACTTACTTTTTAACATCATAGAAACGGTAAAGATAAGCATAAAACTATGACGATGCTGTTTAGCTGTAGGGGAAATCCCGAGCCGCGTAGGACATTGGACGTTTTGCAATTTTTAACTTACTTAGTATATAAAAAAACGCATTTCTTCTAGAACTTGCGGTACGCAGTATTCTCAGTATAATTAATCTTGAAATAATTTGTAAGTTCTTACAGTTAATACTTGATAAAATCGCAAAGTATAATTCAAGCTTTACCCGTCCATCACTATTACTTTTTAAAGGACACGAAACACGCTGATCGTAAGCATTATTCATATATAACATGACAACATTAAAATATTTGAGGCAATACCACACTAGAGGAGCGGCACTTGCTAACGAATTTTAATGCGACAAAGTGACAGTTCAACAGACATTTCTTTAAGTCTATTTCACGAAAAAAGCTCCCAAAAGACCTCGTTCACTGGTGATTCAATGATCTTGAATAGTTTTTGTAGGATTGTCTTACGTTGATTTACAGCGCATGTCTAGGCGCGCGCTTCGGTCAATTAGCTGCCACTAAATGGTTCTCTAGAAGTTCTCAACAAATAAGATGGACAAATAAAAACAAGATAAGGTCGTAGCAATGACACATTTATGGCATTATTATTCTTGAAATTACGTGTCCATATTAACTGTTCTCGTGTATATACATTGGGCATAAACGTGAAATCACGTGCTGATTTAAAAACATTTGAAATATTTATTGTATTACATTTATTTATTTTAAGGTTAAATCACTGGTTCATTTTCTAAGCTTCATATTTGAATTTATTAACATCGAAGCAACATCTTGTCTTCAACAGATTTATTTCAGCGTTTCTTGCGATTTGACCAACATACAATAAACGTAAACCTGGCCGATTTTCATACTTTCAAAAGAGTTATCCTCCACATCAATACATACTTTCCAGAGCCACATAAACTACAGACACAAAGAGTATAAATATTAGCATTTTAGTATATTCCATAGGCTGAAAAGATAAATAGATATCTATAGCTGAGATAACAATATAATCTACGGTATTTTTTGGGTTTGTGAAAAAGCAGTATTTTGAATGCATACGACTAGGGACTTTGGAAATCAAATAAAATACAATAAAAGTGATTATACGTACTCAAATATGAAGAAATTTTTGTAGTACATAAAATTGAAGTCATTCGGGAAAATTCTGGAAATATGTAGATTAAAGTTGTTTATCTTTATTCCTTCTGCTATTGGAACCATACAGATACCATGTTTTATCATATAAGATTTATGTTCCTCAAGGAAATAGTCGGCATTTTCTATATTTTCAATTCTTTGAAGCAGCAAAATTACACCCGATTATATCAAATATTAGTAACTTACTTCACCATTGTGATAGACACAATTTTCCCATTAAAGACACCAGCATGGAGCTGGTGTCTTTAATGGGAAAATTAATCAAAGGGCATGCTATCCAGCGGCCTCTTTACCTCCTTTGTGTTAACTGCATATTTAGTATAAAATAGTTGTGACTTTTAAATGTAATTGAGAGCTGAGATGGCCCAGTGGTTAGAACGCGTGCATCTTAACCGATGATTGCGGGTTCAAACCCAGGCAAGCACCACTATATATATGTGCTTAATTGTGTTTATAATTCATCTCGTGCTCGGCGGTGAAGGAAAACATCGTGAGGAAACCTGCATGTGTCTAATTTCATCGAAATTCTGTCACATGTGCATTCCACCAACCCGCATTGGAACAGCGTGGTGGAATATGTTCCAAACCCTCTCCTTAATGGAAGAGGAGGCCTAAAAAGTAAAGTTTTACTTTACTTTACTTTTTAAATTGACAATAATACATTTTATTTTAGTTTCTAGTTGTAATAATTTAAATACCTTATTGAAATTAATTCAATTTTCGCTCGAAAAATGTGATCAAGCTCATAACTTGTCATAATAAACCATAATGCATGTATTTTTTTAATACAGATTAAAATTATTTTCAGAAAATATTAGTTAAACTTTTTTTTCTTATTATCTATAAATTTTAGAATTGAATTATACTACGCTACAAATTTAATTGCAATATATTTTTCTATACATCAATTTCTTAAGAAGTTTTAAAGCTAATAGTATTTTTTTTGTTATATTTTATTGTGTTAAGCTTTCAAATTTCATTTTGGTGCTAGCAATGTTACATAGTACTTGTATTATATTATATTATTTCATAATTAAAAGTTTCAAATTACTCTATGGTTTGAAAATTTTTCTTAACAACTTAAAGTATTACTTCCTTCATATCCATAAAGTACAACACAAACAGCGACCATCATTATACTTAAACGTATATAAAATTAAATGTTGCCATGTATGAAAATACGTCATTCACGTTTACAATTAAATATTTTTTATTTCAATAATTGTTTTAAACAATTTTTTTAAACTTATAAATACCATGAAAATGAGAATAGGCTTAGGTAACGAATTATATATTAATCTATCGTACATAAATATTCTCACATTTATCTAAACTAGGGTTGCAACTCGTAAGAACTACATAAATTTTTACTACTACATTAAATGTAAAACCAGAGCATTAAGTAATTATAATACATAAGATTTATATCAAATATAAATAAAATTATTTGCACTTATGACATTGCTACTAATTATGATGTACACAATTTTTAATGAATGAAACAGCTATCGTTTTCACCGTCAACACAATAAAGAGAGATAGATATATTCTTAGTTGAAATTAATTCAATGTATAGATTGTGTACAACATTCGGCACCAAATAATCAATACGACGACCGACGATTATAAATAATGATCTAAAAGGCAAGATTGATCACAAATACCTCGTAATGTATTATACTAAACGGTACTGGGCCCCAAATAGACAAAAAAAATTACAGTTTATCGCCAAGGAGTCGAAACGTCATCATTATCAGAAATTATTCCTTCAATTAATGGAATTACTTTTTTTAGGAATAGTCGTTGCGTCGAAGTAGAATCGGTAACTTAGGTCAGTAGAATTGACCAAAGGAAGGTTGCAATATGTTCCAAACCCTCTCCTTACTTGAAGAGGATGCCTTATCCCAGCAGTGGGAAATCTACAGACTGTTACTTGCAACACGATACGGGAGTGTCCAATAATGTTTCGGTCGCAACAAAATTTTACGACTCATTATAATGAATTTTGGATTATTATAAATAAGATCACTTAACAAAAATAGGCCTAGGAAATGACTGATCGTTTTTTATAATATCGAATTATTCTGTCTTTTTTCGTCAATTTATACAAAGTTATGAAAGTATGCCATTTTAGTATGAGACGGTAAAGTGAGCATTAAATGAAACCCTCATAATGTAAACTAATTAAATAAGCCTAAATAAGCCATGCACTGACTGAAGCGCTTTGCTGCTCCGGACAGCTTTGCATCAATTCCTTTTCATTCTCACACCATAAGTGTACATTTCTGAAAACATAATCGTAATATAATACTTAACATAATATTAATAATTATTATCTGTATATTATAGATGTGTATCTGTCACTTTATCTTTTAAACATTTGAATATATATATTTTTAATCTGGCAACATAAATATTGACAGATATTCGTCATGGCGGGAAAAATATTTTTCCCGAACTGTATCTAGTAAAACATTTTTTATAATTCTTTTAAAAATATGTTTGAAAACTTACTATTTTCTAAGGTTTGGATTTCTTTTTTGGGCACATACGTATATTTACTTGAAATTATTTTAATCTTGTAATATGTTCACTTGATGTATATTGTTCGGAAATTTTCGAAAAAAAAATTCAATGCAAAGACAGCAAGCATGTAGACTACATTTTATTTAAGCTCGATAATATCTTTCAATTGATAACGATCAATACAATGATATATAGATTAAATCTACCATCAAAAGAATGCCGAGTAATGATAAGTCGAGGAATGATCTCGAATAAGAAATTATGTCCAACTCAATAAATAAATGAAATTTTGGAAGTAAAATATACTTATTTTAAGCAAATTCAATGTACGTACCGTACATGAGTCGGTCAAGCGAGGTAGGCGCGGACCAGCGCCTTCACCTGCGCGCGACACAGCGGACACGCGCCCAGCGCCGCGCCGCACCCCGCGCACGACACCAGGTGTCCGCACGGCAGGAACACCACGCTCACCTGCACACACGCTCCGTACTGTACCGTACACGCTACACTACGCACACTACACCGCGCGCCCCGCGCACGACACCAGGTGTCCGCACGGCAGGAACACCACGCTCACCTGCACACACGCTCCGTACTGTACCGTACACGCTACACTACGCACACTACACCGCGCGCCCCGCGCACGACACCAGGTGTCCGCACGGCAGGAACACCACGCTCACCTGCACACACGCTCCGTACTGTACCGTACACGCTACACTACGCACACTACACCGCGCGCCCCGCGCACGACACCAGGTGTCCGCACGGCAGGAACACCACGCTCACCTGCACACACGCTCCGTACTGTACCGTACACGCTACACTACGCACACTACACCGCGCGCCCCGCGCACGACACCAGGTGTCCGCACGGCAGGAACACCACGCTCACCTGCACACACGCTCCGTACTGTACCGTACACGCTACACTACGCACACTACACCGCGCGCCCCGCGCACGACACCAGGTGTCCGCACGGCAGGAACACCACGCTCACCTGCACACACGCTCCGTACTGTACCGTACACGCTACACTACGCACACTACACCGCGCGCCCCGCGCACGACACCAGGTGTCCGCACGGCAGGAACACCACGCTCACCTGCACACACGCTCCGTACTGTACCGTACACGCTACACTACGCACACTACACCGCGCGCCCCGCGCACGACACCAGGTGTCCGCACGGCAGGAACACCACGCTCACCTGCACACACGCTCCGTACTGTACCGTACACGCTACACTACGCACACTACACCGCGCGCCCCGCGCACGACACCAGGTGTCCGCACGGCAGGAACACCACGCTCACCTGCACACACGCTCCGTACTGTACCGTACACGCTACACTACGCACACTACACCGCGCGCCCCGCGCACGACACCAGGTGTCCGCACGGCAGGAACACCACGCTCACCTGCACACACGCTCCGTACTGTACCGTACACGCTACACTACGCACACTACACCGCGCGCCCCGCGCACGACACCAGGTGTCCGCACGGCAGGAACACCACGCTCACCTGCACACACGCTCCGTACTGTACCGTACACGCTACACTACGCACACTACACCGCGCGCCCCGCGCACGACACCAGGTGTCCGCACGGCAGGAACACCACGCTCACCTGCACACACGCTCCGTACTGTACCGTACACGCTACACTACGCACACTACACCGCGCGCCCCGCGCACGACACCAGGTGTCCGCACGGCAGGAACACCACGCTCACCTGCACACACGCTCCGTACTGTACCGTACACGCTACACTACGCACACTACACCGCGCGCCCCGCGCACGACACCAGGTGTCCGCACGGCAGGAACACCACGCTCACCTGCACACACGCTCCGTACTGTACCGTACACGCTACACTACGCACACTACACCGCGCGCCCCGCGCACGACACCAGGTGTCCGCACGGCAGGAACACCACGCTCACCTGCACACACGCTCCGTACTGTACCGTACACGCTACACTACGCACACTACACCGCGCGCCCCGCGCACGACACCAGGTGTCCGCACGGCAGGAACACCACGCTCACCTGCACACACGCTCCGTACTGTACCGTACACGCTACACTACGCACACTACACCGCGCGCCCCGCGCACGACACCAGGTGTCCGCACGGCAGGAACACCACGCTCACCTGCACACACGCTCCGTACTGTACCGTACACGCTACACTACGCACACTACACCGCGCGCCCCGCGCACGACACCAGGTGTCCGCACGGCAGGAACACCACGCTCACCTGCACACACGCTCCGTACTGTACCGTACACGCTACACTACGCACACTACACCGCGCGCCCCGCGCACGACACCAGGTGTCCGCACGGCAGGAACACCACGCTCACCTGCACACACGCTCCGTACTGTACCGTACACGCTACACTACGCACACTACACCGCGCGCCCCGCGCACGACACCAGGTGTCCGCACGGCAGGAACACCACGCTCACCTGCACACACGCTCCGTACTGTACCGTACACGCTACACTACGCACACTACACCGCGCGCCCCGCGCACGACACCAGGTGTCCGCACGGCAGGAACACCACGCTCACCTGCACACACGCTCCGTACTGTACCGTACACGCTACACTACGCACACTACACCGCGCGCCCCGCGCACGACACCAGGTGTCCGCACGGCAGGAACACCACGCTCACCTGCACACACGCTCCGTACTGTACCGTACACGCTACACTACGCACACTACACCGCGCGCCCCGCGCACGACACCAGGTGTCCGCACGGCAGGAACACCACGCTCACCTGCACACACGCTCCGTACTGTACCGTACACGCTACACTACGCACACTACACCGCGCGCCCCGCGCACGACACCAGGTGTCCGCACGGCAGGAACACCACGCTCACCTGCACACACGCTCCGTACTGTACCGTACACGCTACACTACGCACACTACACCGCGCGCCCCGCGCACGACACCAGGTGTCCGCACGGCAGGAACACCACGCTCACCTGCACACACGCTCCGTACTGTACCGTACACGCTACACTACGCACACTACACCGCGCGCCCCGCGCACGACACCAGGTGTCCGCACGGCAGGAACACCACGCTCACCTGCACACACGCTCCGTACTGTACCGTACACGCTACACTACGCACACTACACCGCGCGCCCCGCGCACGACACCAGGTGTCCGCACGGCAGGAACACCACGCTCACCTGCACACACGCTCCGTACTGTACCGTACACGCTACACTACGCACACTACACCGCGCGCCCCGCGCACGACACCAGGTGTCCGCACGGCAGGAACACCACGCTCACCTGCACACACGCTCCGTACTGTACCGTACACGCTACACTACGCACACTACACCGCGCGCCCCGCGCACGACACCAGGTGTCCGCACGGCAGGAACACCACGCTCACCTGCACACACGCTCCGTACTGTACCGTACACGCTACACTACGCACACTACACCGCGCGCCCCGCGCACGACACCAGGTGTCCGCACGGCAGGAACACCACGCTCACCTGCACACACGCTCCGTACTGTACCGTACACGCTACACTACGCACACTACACCGCGCGCCCCGCGCACGACACCAGGTGTCCGCACGGCAGGAACACCACGCTCACCTGCACACACGCTCCGTACTGTACCGTACACGCTACACTACGCACACTACACCGCGCGCCCCGCGCACGACACCAGGTGTCCGCACGGCAGGAACACCACGCTCACCTGCACACACGCTCCGTACTGTACCGTACACGCTACACTACGCACACTACACCGCGCGCCCCGCGCACGACACCAGGTGTCCGCACGGCAGGAACACCACGCTCACCTGCACACACGCTCCGTACTGTACCGTACACGCTACACTACGCACACTACACCGCGCGCCCCGCGCACGACACCAGGTGTCCGCACGGCAGGAACACCACGCTCCGTACTGTACCGTACACGCTACACTACGCACACTACACCGCGCGCCCCGCGCACGACACCAGGTGTCCGCACGGCAGGAACACCACGCTCACCTGCACACACGCTCCGTACTGTACCGTACACGCTACACTACGCACACTACACCGCGCGCCCCGCGCACGACACCAGGTGTCCGCACGGCAGGAACACCACGCTCACCTGCACACACGCTCCGTACTGTACCGTACACGCTACACTACGCACACTACACCGCGCGCCCCGCGCACGACACCAGGTGTCCGCACGGCAGGAACACCACGCTCACCTGCACACACGCTCCGTACTGTACCGTACACGCTACACTACGCACACTACACCGCGCGCCCCGCGCACGACACCAGGTGTCCGCACGGCAGGAACACCACGCTCACCTGCACACACGCTCCGTACTGTACCGTACACGCTACACTACGCACACTACACCGCGCGCCCCGCGCACGACACCAGGTGTCCGCACGGCAGGAACACCACGCTCACCTGCACACACGCTCCGTACTGTACCGTACACGCTACACTACGCACACTACACCGCGCGCCCCGCGCACGACACCAGGTGTCCGCACGGCAGGAACACCACGCTCACCTGCACACACGCTCCGTACTGTACCGTACACGCTACACTACGCACACTACACCGCGCGCCCCGCGCACGACACCAGGTGTCCGCACGGCAGGAACACCACGCTCACCTGCACACACGCTCCGTACTGTACCGTACACGCTACACTACGCACACTACACCGCGCGCCCCGCGCACGACACCAGGTGTCCGCACGGCAGGAACACCACGCTCACCTGCACACACGCTCCGTACTGTACCGTACACGCTACACTACGCACACTACACCGCGCGCCCCGCGCACGACACCAGGTGTCCGCACGGCAGGAACACCACGCTCACCTGCACACACGCTCCGTACTGTACCGTACACGCTACACTACGCACACTACACCGCGCGCCCCGCGCATGACACCAGATCTACGTTATACTTACCTCCACACTTGTACATGAACCACTCTGCTAACTGCTTATATGTTACGCTAAATATTATTACAAATTTATTAAGAAACACAATAGTACAATCAACTTATAAATTCAATTATAACGAGAATTTAAAGTGTCACAATTTTTTTTTATTACTTTTTAAATTTCAAGAATAACAAATAATATTTACCTCGTTGTCCATGCAGACTTTGCACATTCTCGCTTCCCTCAATTGTCTATTTTCTTCTTCTAAGGTCAATTGTTTTGAATTGGAAACGGGACTAGCTTCTCGTTCGTGATTATTATTACTAATTTCACTTGTTAAGTTTTCTGTTCTGCTGTTATCTGACGGATTGTTTGATTGTATTGAAACGTTACTCGGGGTGGGAGATCGAACTGGACTGTCTGTCTGTGATGTTTGACTGTCCGGTCTGTCCTCTTCTATATTCGATGGAATTATTCTAAAGAAAAAAAAAATTATAACTCCCACTGACACATTTAGAGGAATCATATCACTTTATGTTATTTGTAAGAAAAATTACAATTTTCTGGACTGTATAATTTAATTAATATGTTTAGCAAAAAATGTATGTTAGTGAATTGTGACTGTGTTATTTTCTTCTTTTACATGAATTGTATTGAAAATAAATCACTTTGGGATAAATAAATTTCAAAGTATTATTTTCTTCTCTTTATCGACAAATAGCTTATAATAAACACTGCCAATTTCTCACCCAGATCGAGGTGCGAAATCCCTCAAGGTCTCAGCAAGGATATCCCTCGCGAGTCGCTGGCTGTGAGGGGACACCGACCAAGCCTCTTCGTTTAACTGCTCGTCCAACACCGCGTCAATCAACGCCTCTGATGAGCTGAATGGTAGACCTGGGTCAAAAGTATACAATGTTAGTGCATTTTGTTCCAATTTTTTTTTGATGCTATAGGTTGGCGGACGAGCATATGGGCCACCTGATGGTAAGTGGTCACCATCACCCATAGACAATGACGCTGTAAGAAATATTAACTATTCCTGACATCGTCAATGTGTCACCAGCCTTGGGAACTAAGATGTTATGTCTCTTGTGTCTTTAGTTGACATTAGTTTACCATATATGATTGCTTTATTACGCTTCAACATATCTGATGGCGGGGAAGTAGACCGGCTCCCAGCCTTCACCGGCTCACTTAGTAGCTACGGAGTCGAGATGGCCCAGTGGTTAGAACGCGTGCGTCTTAACCGATGATTACGAGTTCAAACCCAGGCAAGCACCGCTGATTCATGTGCTTAATTTGCCTTTATAATTCATCTCGTGCTCAGCGGTGAAGTAAAACATCGTGAGGAAACCTGCATGTGACAAATTTCATAGAAATTCTGCCACATATGTATTCCACCAACCCGCATTGGAACAGCGTGGTGGAATATGTTCCAAACCTTCTCCTTAAAGGGAGAGGAGGCCTTTAGCCCAGCAGTGGGAATTTAAAGGCTGTTGTTGTTGTTGTTGTCTTTAGTTACTTGCTTACTCAGCCTTCAAATACTACAATTGCTTTTTGACGGTAGAATATTTTATGAGCCAAACGGGCTTTCTCAAACCCCTGCCATGGATCATATTATTAATATTTAGTATATTTTTAGATTTTTTATCTGCTAGTAATTAGCAATGCATTTAATATCGCCGTGTGAACAATCTTTATCCAACCAGAACAATTATATTGATAAGATAAAATTTATTAAAACAATTATGGTATAAGTGTTTGACGTTATCGAAGCACGTAGGACTAATTACTGTAAATGTTATCAACAATTTTTATTTATACTGCAGTGATTACTATTACTACTTACTTATATTTTATTATACTGCAGTGATTACTGCACATGTGCCACAGTTTTGTGGGAAGGCATATAAATTGTGCCATTCGAGCAATTGTGGCAACATTGGCAGAAAAATAATAAATTCACAAGAAGAAACTAAAAAAACGGCATATTTGGAGGAGTTGAAAGTTACACACACCGCATGCGTAAACACTAATATCACAAAATTTTCTTTTGGTTTATCTGTGTCGACCCATCCGAATTTTGGCAACGGCGGTCAGTCTCATCCCAGACTAGCAAACTGCGCAGGACATAAGTTATAGTGCACAAGTGTGTACGCAAACACTAGTGTTAGTGTACTCTCAGTTCATTTACTTTCATAAAGTGATGGCCCGTATGGTATTCTTAATTATTGTATTGGAGCATGTAGTCGGTAGTGACCATCATGATTCACACATAACAAATAATCTGATCACAGGTCTCGTCAGTAACATTTGCACATAATTCCAGGCAACAATTTTTAATTTGTGCTCTTTGCCAAGTCACTATAATTATAATATAAAGAAAACTATTGATACAATTAGTAAATAAAAGTAAAAAAAGTAAAGTAACAGCCTGTAAATTTCCCACTGCTGGGATAAGGCCTCCTCTGCCATTAAGGAGAGGGTTTGGAACATATTCCACCACGCTGTTCCAATGCGGGTTGGTGGAATGCACATGTGGCAGAATTTCGATGATATTAGACACATGCAGGTTTCCTCACGATGTTTTCCATCACCGCCGAGCACGAGATGAATTATAAACACAAATGAAGCACATATATATAGTGGTGCTTGCCTGGGTTTGAACCCGCATTCATCGGTTAAGATGCACGCGTTCTAACCACTGGGCCTTCTCAGCTCTACAATTAGTAAATGTTGATTTATAACTACAAAATAATTTGAATAGGACTTGGCTTCTATGAGATCTAAAAACTTTTTATGATGGAAAGACTGCATCGAGAGACTTGGCATTTTTTGCATTTAATGTTTTTTTAATTTCAGCATAACAGCAACGGAGACCCCAAGCATTTACATATAGGAGATATATTAGGTTGGAGGGAAGGTCTGTCATATTTTAAATAAGCAGGTAATTTTTCATGTAAATAAAAATAAATCTGGCCGGTGAGTCATTGGGATTTGAAACTTTTTTTACTAAATAATAATAATTCATACTTTTATGACGTACTTATATTTTATATTCTATATATTTCTAATGACATAACTAACGATAATACGTTGCTAAGATTAACTAACATTCTAAAGAATATGACAGGATTATTGTCAGAAATATGGCAACAAGTTGTAACAAATAAAGGGGCATATATAATTGATTAATGTTAAATACACTAAAATAAATTTATATAAATGAATTCAAATAGTTTCTTTAAAATACGACAGAACTTTTCCTCCAAGCAATTATTTTTTCAGCAGCGGGGTTAATGCAGACTATTTATGTGTAACTAATAATATTATTACCAGTTGCTCGCAATCTCCGTACAATGGCCCGCCGTACCCTCGCAGCGTCTAACCCCGCACCCAGGGCGGCTACAGCTGCATTGCTTTCCATACATTCTTCTATCTAAAATACAAGTAAAGTTTTATTTTAACCAACCACATATCAATTCGCATTCAACAACAGCCTGTAAATTCCCACTGCTGGGCTAAAGGCCTCCTTTCCCTTTGAGGAGAATATTTGGAATATCCACCACGCTGTTCCAATGCGGGTTGGTGGAATACACATGTTGCAGAATTTCTATGAAATTTGTCACATACAGGTTTTCTGACTATGTTTTCCTTCACCGCTGAGCACGAGACGAATTATAAAGACAAATTAAGCACATGAATCAGCGGTGCTTGCCTGGTTTTGAACCCGCAATCATCGGTTAAGATGCACGCGTTCTAACCACTGGGCCATCTCGACTCGCATAATCTATATTAATATTATAAAAAGTGACTATGTCTATCTGGCACTGAACCGATTTTGATGAAATTTGGTATGAAGTAAACTTGAACTATAAGAAAGAACATGGCTATTTTTTTGCCTAACACATGACAACCAACATCCTAAAACATGAGCGAACCCGCGGGCGACTTCTAGTATTGCATAAAGTTAATACTATAAATATAAAATACCTGGCTACCGGTAACTGGAAAATTTACAGATGGATTTCGAGTTCTTGTAGTCAGACCTCTGTCGGCGGAGAACTGAAATTGTTAGAAATGAAAAAAATTACATTATGAAATATTTTCAAAGCTTATAAATTGTCTATTGATAAATAAATAAGTTTGACCTTGAATTGACATAATCTATAATAATTATAATCTATGGTGTAATTGTAGATCTAGATATCTAGTAGACAGATAAACAAAGCGTATGTTCATTATGGATTCGTAAAAAAAGTACGTTTTGGAAATAATTAAAATCCGTAAATAGAGTAAGAATTTAGTAACACCATCTGTTCCTGCGCCATGCGCCGCTGATTTATTTCAACTGTAATATTTATTAACTATTGAGTTTCTTGCCTGTTTTTTTCGATTGAATCGATATTAAGAATCGATGATAGCTTTACTAATTTAGTTTATATATAATATACAAAGAAAATAAAAAAATGTTTAATTATAACTAAATAATACAACAGGCTCGTAAATTTAGACGTGTATGTGTGTGTGTGATGTGCGTGTGTGAATGTGCGTGTGTGAGTGTGCGTGTGTGAGTATGAGTGTGCGTGTGTGAGTGTGCGTGTGTGAGTGTGAGTGTGCGTATGTGAGTGTGAGAGTGCGTGTGTGAGTGTGCGTGTGTGAATGTGCGTGTGTAAGTGTGGGTTCGAGTGCGCGTGTGTGAGTGTGAGTGCGCGTGTGTGAGTGTGCGTGTGTGAGAGTGCGTGTGTGAGTGTGAGAGTGCCTTTGTTTGTGTGCGTGTGTGAATGTGCGTGTGTGAGTGTGAATGTGTGTGTGTGTGTGTGTGTGTGTGTGTGTGTGTGAGAGAGAGAGTGTGTGAGTGTGCGTGTGCGTGTGTGCGTGTGTGCGTGTGTACGTGTGCGTGCGTGTGTGTGCGTGAGTGTTGCGTGCGTGTGCGTGCGTGTGTGTGCGTGAGTGTTGCGAGAGTGTTGCGTGAGTGTTGCGTGTGTGTGCGTGTGTGTGTTGAGTGTGCGTGTGTGGGGGGGGGGGCGGTGCGTGGGTCTCACCGAGCGCGGCACGGCGCGCGTGCGGCAGGCGTCGACGAAGTCCTGTCCGCGCACGAGGCGCACGTAGCCGCAGTGCGGGAACCAGTGCGCGTGCTCCGACCACGGCGCGTCGCCCGCCTCCCACTTGCCCAGCCCGCCGTCGCAGTAGAAGCAGCGCACCTGCGCACACAAACGCACTCGTGTATAGCGCACGCAGATTGGACAGGGTTATATGTGAACTGTTTCTTATCACCAGAGAGCAACCGAACCACTCTCACTCACTCACTCTATAAGGAATTCATATTATAGTATCGCATCATTGTGAATTGTTTTTTTTTTTAAAGTGACCAGATATATCTATTGTTCTCTTCTGTAGTGCAATTGTGCAACAATATAAATAAGTATTTACCTATATTTACCATTAATAAACTATGGTTGCAGACCAAAATTTAAGTCTACATTGTAACAAGGTATCATATATTGCTATAGGTACATATACATAAATAATATGTTTCCTTTAAAATGGTTCGTGCCCACCGACTATCAATGAAGGAGTGTGATGGTATAAATACCAAACTTAGTCCTCAAAGGGAGCCTTAGCCTAACCGTGTGATCATTTCTTTAACTACCACATATGTACAAGTCTTTCAAGGAATCTTTGCCAGATCCTATCGATCTGTTATCATTACCTGATCGTCAATCCCTGTATAAAAGAATCCAGCATCAGCGAGAGTCCTCGGAGCCTGTGCTCGGTCCGCTGGCCAGCGCTCGAATGTGGCGAGACGGGCAGCGAGCGCGGCGCGGGAGGGGTGCCTCGCCCCTCCCCCCACCACCCCCAGGGATCTCCACTCCGCACCCGCCTCTACCACGCGAGCGTTTTGTACCGCACCTGAACTGTAATATTACGGTAACTACGTTAAGAGATAAATATAAGAAACAAAATATTAAACGCACCTATCCTTTATACCCTTCATCACCAACCAAAACATTCGTAAGGACAGTTAACTACAGTATGAGACAGGCAGGAGGTCGTAAGTCAATAAACGTGAATGAGGTAATCCCGTTGACAACTACAAAAACTGCCGTAACCTGTGCTCAGAAATATTTCGATATTATCACCATTTAACTCGACATTTTGTCTCTTTCTGTCATCAGTAATTTGACATTTAATAGAAGAAGACAAAGCTTTGATTAATATAACACTTACGATTGAGGTCTGGTGGTCGATGGTGATCGCAAAGGTGGTGTGTACGAAGGAGGTGATATTGGTGGCGAAAATTCGCTATTACGTCGTTCTTCCTCCAATGACGCTGCATACTCGCATCTTGGGAAATACCTAAAAACATTATGGAGCGCAATTCAATTGATGATACAGTAAGATATTTAATTGAAAAGTAATACAAATTTAATTTTATTTAAAATTTGCGTAAAAATACGTATAGAAATCGACGTATTTTTAAAACAATATAATAAATGAATTTAAATATAAAAATAATAGTTGTTTGTCATGTGTTAGGCTAAAAAGACTATGGAAATAAGAAAAATACTATGAAAGACTTTGGTATGAAGCAAATTTCATCAAATTCTGTTCATTGGTTTAGTAGTGAAAGAGCGACAGACAAATAGAGTTACTTTGACATTTATAATATTAGTAAAGATAGTAAAAATTACGTGTCTATTGAACATGTCAGGAATATATCCTGTGATATATGTGATTCATGTTTAATATGCATGACGTCATAATGACGTCACATGCGCTCGGAAGCTATCCGCGTGTCATTAACAGTAAGTTATAAGATGTAATTTTTATTAAATTTAAAATCCATTTATCCTATCTCTTACCGCACCAGGAGGCAGATAACAGATAGTTTAATATATACCTAGAAATAAAACACTACTATTTATATAACTATGACTTATTTCCATTCATGAGTAATACAAAATATTTATATGAATAATAAAATTTATTTTATTAAATATAAATATTATTGTATATTTAAATATTATTAGTATCGTAAATATCTCTTTTAGTTAAAATGTTTTGCGTCTATTTTGTTTGTATTGTTTGTTTTTGTCAGTCCTATGTCTCAATAAATGAATATGGGATAATATGATATTTTTTAGTTTTAACTGAGAGAAAAAATTGACACATTCACAACAACAGAAACTTATAACAAACAAACACAACATTATATACTACTTAACAACATAATCAAAGTCCATGATATTAAATTTTATTATTTTATCATGGTATTAATGCCTCTTTGAACTTCTGAAATGACAAATTAGCATATATAAAATATTGATACTAAAAATAAGGAAAGTTAGTGATGATTATACAAACAATTTAATGAGAATTATTATGACTCATAGAGTAAGGGAATTCACCTTATACATCAATTCAAGTATCCATAAAGAACACCTACATAGATATACAAGTTAATAACCCTTTAGGTTAGATAAGGAAGTTTGTGTAATAACTTAACCCAAATTAAATTAATAAATGTCCTAAAAGTATATTTTAATAAAAGATATACACAATAATCAATTCAAATCAATCAAGATAATGGCAGATATTATTCGTTTTTTGTGAATATTTTATAAACATTGATATGTTATATTTCCATATATACATATATACATATAGAAAACATAATAATTTTTTCCAAGTTTTAGTTTTATTTCTCAATCTAAATACAACTGGATGTATTTTTGATCATGTTTATTTTAATTTCAAATATTGAAAACAATACACTTTGTACATAGTTCTTATAAATCTTACAATTGTACATACTTACATTCTATGCACATCTAATGGGGTGCCGAGTGACCCTAAATTTCTGAAAGGTGCTAATTCCCCTCCACACCAAGCACATCGGATACGTCCTTCACCGGCATGGTAGAAACCAGCATTCACCAACTCTTCTCGTGCTACTGATGTATCCTTTAAAAAGATATTTGAATTTATTAGTCATACACATTGATAAAAGAAACAGTTATATTTTTTTTCAAATTAAATATAATTAAGCTAGAAAAACAACTCGTTTTTATATTTAAATGAATATAATTTAAAAATTATATTTTCAAAAAGCAAACTGATGCACTATAATATAAATTTCTATATATACATGCAAGTACAAATTCTCAAATTAATTTAATTTAGAACATTAACATAAATTCACTTGAAAAAATACCTTTATGGATCAAGCCAATAAGCCAATTTTTAATCATTAATTTTCACTGAACAGAGTAATGCAACAATAACCCACTTGTGTAAACTAAACAAAACTTCAAATACTGGCAAGTAAGGTCAAACATGTTTAACTATTGGCTAACTTACTTAAAGGTCAGATTTATTACAAAGCTCTTAACAAATACCTTTAATAGTATTGTTTTTTTTTTTTAATTTATCATCTGTAAAAAGAACTCTCTACTGTCAAAATATAAAATAGAATGTGGATTTCGACCATAGCAATAAAAAAAAATTGAAAATGATAAGCATTAGTTAGCATCTTCAAATGGTAAACAAAACAAAACAGTGTATATAGAATAGTATGTAAATAAATATGTAGTATGTAATAAAAATAATAGCAGGTTTGTGATTGCACAACTTACATCCCAGTTTACAAATGACAACAAACGTAAGGCATCACTCTTGTACATATCATCTTCTTCTGTAACTCTGTTGGGTTCCACAGGTGGGTCTGATTCTTGCTGCCCATTCTGAGAAGTATTTCTTTGCTCCGTACTTTGTATAGAATTGCAATCACGACCAATCACCAGAGGAACGTTGCCAGACAGCACTGGATTCAAAACAAATGCACAATTTGGATCCATGACTCGATGTCTCCACATAATCTGATCTCCGTAATTCCACTCTGATATTTTTCCCCCACAACTGAAACACTCAACTTCTGTTCCCTGTCCCGTGTAAAAAAAACCCGCTTTGGCTATTCTAATTGGATCTACAGGAGCTGAAGTTGGCCAATTCGTAAATGTGTTTAGTCTATTAGTCTCCTGGTTCATTATAAACGGCACTATACAATACTACTTATAAGTTTACAAAACAAAAATTAGACTAACCGAGTTATGTTCTAACTACTTTAAATATTTCATGTATGAGTTATTAAATTTATTTTTAAAATTGAAATCAATCAATATAATTGATATGACAGTATGAAAAAACTATAATGACATTTTATGTGACACCTAAATGAATGTTGTCACTAGACAAATGAAGTAGAAAGAATTGCCAACACAATACGTATATCATTTACGAATCGTTAATTTTTTCTGGAATTTATTAATTAAATCTATATTACTTTACCATTATAAATAGCCTACGTTTCACGTTATTCATTAAAGCTGATTTGAGAAAGTCGACCCAAAACTTTAATGTAGGTACAAAAGCAACTATACTGCTAGTAAAGGTTTATTTACGATCTTTGATTCTTTTTTCTCTCTCTCTCTTTTCTTTGTTAATCAAAATCTAAATCATTTACTTCTCATCCGTGACCTTCAACATTTTTTCGATAGCACATTATTTACGAGTTGCTTTCGCGTGTATCCTGAAAATAGTATGTATGTTAATTCATGAACAAGGTGTTTTTACATTATTTTGAATATGATATAGATTTTGTGAAGTTAGGCTTTAAAGAATTAAAAGCTTATTAGTTCTATATGATATCTAATGACTTTTAGAGTTACACAGTGAGAGTCATAATATGATCTCGTCTTGGCAACATTTTATATAAAAATGATTTTGGTGTAATAGCTTTATTTTTACGCCAAGGATTTTTTTTAAAATCACTATATAAAGATTATTTTTTCCATTCACAAGTAATATAGTTTTCTTTCTCTGTTTTTCTATATCGAATTCATTTAAAAAAATCAAGTTATGTGAAAAAAAATTATGGTTATCAAATATCAATTGTTTCTACAGTAACTAGTTTTAGTTCATATTTGTATATATATATTTAAGCATTTAATGTTGTTAATTCTTATGTTAATAAAAAAATTGTTTCTTGACACGACTTTTTGGGAAAAAATAAATAAATGTCGGCAACTCTATCCAATGTCAATGGCCTCTTCACTCATCAGTCTTTTGAAACCTTTGAAATTGATAATTACGGTATAAGTCGAACCGTTGTCCGCACTGTGCTATTAAATCTCGCGGAAATTAATTTTGTTTATCAGTGTGATTCCACAAACGTCTTTCCAGCATACTAGCTGATAAGCTTAGCGCGGTAGTTATAAAAGTTGAAGATTAATAATCGCTGAAATGATTTTCATATATATTGGTCTAGTAATTCTTATTATAGTTATAATTTTGTTTGCCTTGAATAAATGTTTGGAAAAGAAAATTGTTTACAAAAATCTTAATAATAGGCACGTCGTCATTACTGGCGGATCGAGCGGTATTGGAAAATCTGTGGCTATTGAAGCGGCCAAATTAGGAGCTAATGTTACGATAATCGGTCGAGATCTTCAAAAACTTATTTTAAGTGTTAATGAAATCACTGCACATTGTAAACCATATAGTGGACAAAAGGTTAATTATATTTCTTTAGATATTACATCGGACTATGATACGATCCAGAAGTGTTTATCGAAAGCAGAATCGGATATTGGACCAATATTTATGTTGGTTAATTGTGCTGGAATGTGTATTTGTGGCCAGTTTGAAAATATGAAGATAGAACATATAAAACAGATGATAGATTTGAATTATTTCGGTACAGCCTATCCAACAAGGTATGTCCTGCCAGGAATGAAAAAACGCAATGAAGGCTTAATAGTATTTGTTTCCACAGAAGCTGCTTTATTGGGTAAATATCTTTAATCACTGAGTTTATATCTTTAATTTTTTTTTGTGATATATGTAGGAGAACAGGCTAATGGGCAACCTGAAGGTAAGTGGTAACTGCAGTCCATAGACATGATTATAAATTTTTTTAACCATTAACCTTACCATTCCTACATCTCCAATGCCCCACCAACCTTGAGGACTAAGATCATATGTTGCTTGTATTTTTCATTACCCTGGCCTACTCACTCTTGAAGGGGAACACAATAATACTAAGTGTTGTTGCTTGGCGGTATAATTGATGGGTGGGTGGTACCCACCAAGAATGGCTTACAAATATAAACAACTCTAAAGTAAAATTACTCACATTGTTTATGCTCAAATTATATTAACAGTTTGTAAAATTCCCATTGGTGGCCTAAGATACCTTCTCCCTTTGAGGAGAAGGTTTTGGATCATATCCCACCATGCTTTTCCAATGTGGGCTAGTGGAATATACATGTGGCAGAATTTCGATGAAAAAACTTAAAAGTATGCTCATGAATATTCACTGGATTTGAACCCACAATCATCGGTTAAGATGCATATGTTCATTCATTATCCTTTAATTTATTTATAAGTTAGAAGAGAGAGGTAAAAATATATTTTTCTATTATTAGTTAATCAATTGATTGATTAAAATGTAAGTTACAAAAATGATGTACTTATTTCAGGAATATATGGATATAGTGCATATGGTGCTGCAAAATGGGCCGTTCGTGGCTTAGCTGAATCTGTCTTCATGGAGTTAGTCGGGACAAATGTGAGATTGACACTTGCATTTCCACCAGACACTGATACTCCCGGATTTAAAAATGAGGAACTCACAAAACCTAAGGAAACAAAACTGATATCAGGTTCTGGAGGTCTTCACACACCCGAGGAAGTTGGTAAAAAATTAATAAGGGACGCAATGGTTAGTAAGGAATATTATTTACTTTAGGAAATATGTTTCCGTATGCAATATTGATTACGTAACATGCAAGTCATGGTGACATCTATTTAACTAACAATAAACATCTCAATTTAGATCAATTGTTGATGATGGGGATAATTTATTCTATTTCCCTTTGCTTTTATTGACTAGAATGTTGCAAGATTTTTATTTATGATGGTATTCATATTTTGTATTCAATTCATCTTGGTGGCTGGGTGTGCAAGCCAGTCTGTCTAGGTACCACACACTCATTAGATATTCTACTGCCATACAGCAATAATTAGTGTTGTTGTGTTCCGGTTTGGCTAATTAACACAGTTTAACTACAAGCGCAAGGGACATAACATCTTTGCTCCCAAGCTTGGTGATGAATTGATGTAATGCAAGGAATGCTTATTATTTCTTGCAGCTTCAATGTGATCATATACTAATAGGTATCCCATTTACCCTCCCGCCTGCCTATTACAAATAAACCATTTTTATAATTCAAATTTGTTTTCTATTACAGAACGGCAAATTATACTCCGTATTTGGTTTCAGTGGACACTTACTATCAATTTTATACTGTGGGACAATAGACAATGTTACACAAGTTTTACTCCAAATATTTTCTTTAGGTATTTTAAAGGCTATTATGATTGGAGTACAGTTATCATTCCATAAAATTGTAAGAGATGGTTTAAAGGAAAAAGAAATGAGTGATAATGGAAAAGAAAAAAGTTTATAACACGATCATGAAAAATTTGTCTAGTACTGGACCATTAATAATAAACTAAAAAAAACCTTTGACCTCCTTATTTGGTAGTGTTGTTATGACAACTTTAATATTCAAAATCAATTTAAGTACATATTCTTATATATTTTTTCAAATAGGCTCATGACAGCACTGCTACTAATATATTTATGTTAATTAAGTTTATAAATTGTATTTGATTGAATCATACTTAAGTATGTATTCTAGCTTACTAGAACTAAAGTTCTAAAGTGAATACTTTAGTACTTTTTAATAAATATTTTTCAACATTATCAATATGTATCAAAATTATACTCACACTTTGACCTTATAATATCTTACAGTTTTAAGACGAATAAGTATATTTAATGTTCACCAAAATCTCAACATATATAATATGATTTGTGGATCTCCATGTCGGCAACGAAGGCAAATCCATATTAAATCGTGTTTATTTTTAGTTAAGTTATTGTAGTGTTTAATTTCATGTTTATTAAAATGTGATTTTTATAACTATTTCCAAAGGCAATACAATATATTTATAGGACTTAGTATATTATTAAATATTATGCAAAGGAGTGAAAGAATGTAGCTTACTGTTAAAGGAAAGAGGAATTTTTGATCTATGTTTAAAAATAATTATTATTTTATTAATTCAAAATTTAGAATATTTAAAATTCTTTATCGCCAACGGCAATTAAACGATAAAAAAGAAATAAAAATAAATTGAAACATAACATACATTTTTTACGATGTCGAACGTAATAAATATTTAAATTATTTATTATGCTGTTTGACCGTATTACCGTAAATAGGTTAAAAAAATAATAATATTAGGATTAATTTTGATGTCATTTTACACAAATTGATTTCATGAATCATGATTACTTACTAAGTTCTTTGATTATTTTTGGGCATTACCGCCAAAATGCACAATTTTTAACAAAAAAAAAGTATAAGAGCCCGTAGTGAAAATGTGAGTTACTACATAAGATGTGCTTGTTTATTTATTTTTTCTATTTCTATTGTAAATATGTTTTATTTATTTAAATTAAAACAATATAATTCTATGATTTTTTATTGACCACTCAACCCTGTCCAATCAGTTTTCCCTTTTTGGTTGACATAGCTATAGGTAGGTATATATCATTTGACACTAATGATTGCGACAAGGTAACATTTTATTATTGTTAATTTGTACACTGGCCAAGTGATAGGAACGATTGATTATTATCGATTTTTATTCATAACATAAAGTGCGATAGATACTTTGATCAAGGTATAACTACAATTTTTTTTATTATTTAATTCAAATAAGTCCCATATTTGTTTTTATTGTCGCACTTCTCAGGCTATGAATTAGGTATATTTATATATTTACCTATTTTTCATACAGAAAAAATGCCAGATTATGGATACACTTTGAATGAGATTTTCATAAATGTCCTTTGAGCGAATAGTTTCCTAAATAATGAGAAATATATTGATAGGTAGTAAATATACCTACCTAAGGAGTGTAATGATTATTACATTCGAAACAAAAGGATAGAAATATGAATGACTACATATATCATTAGACGTTATGGTTAACAGTCGCTTTATAAAAGTAAAGCAAAATAGTAATTCGTATTACAGAATGTCATTTTATTAATTATTTAGTACAAGCGTTCTGTTGATAGCTTAATTTGAAACCCCGGCCGGCGTATATTCCGTCTGTTCTGAACCATATTACTATTGGCCCCGCTCCATCATCTGAAACATTATAGGTACTTAATGTAAATAAAATTATTGAAATTAATATGAAAATAAGTTAGGTACGTTTGTAAGTACTTACAAAAGGCGAGAAAATTGCCCATACTAAGCTAACAAGTAGGTTACTATATATAAAAGATAAGATAAAACATAAATAAGAAGATGTGACTATAAGATTACCATGTCGTTGATCATTCAGTGTACAAACTTCATATTTTAAAATTTTTAACATACCTAGGTATACCTAATCCCATGTAGGTATGTATATACCTAATTTGTCTTGCCTTGACTTTTTTATGGTAATTGATGACTTTATTTAAAAAGTAAGTATTTTCCTGACGTAAGACAATCTATGTATAGTTTCTCCACAATATTTTTTATACTTTTTTAAATTTTAAATACGAAAGTAACTCCGCCTATCTTTTTGTTTCCAATCACATTGAAAATACACAATTGATCATATTGAAGGATATTGTGTCGCTGCAAACTGAATAAGCTCAAAGGTATTATAAATTACATTAATTACGAATAAGAAACTACACGAGTGAATCGCAGAAACAGCAAGTTCAATATAAAAAGAACGCCTCACAATGCCACTTTTTGTCACTCGTTTTTTTATTATAGTTTTTTCCAACTCACACAATACAAGACACCATAATTAATAGTTTCTCCGTCATCAAAATAGTTTTGCTCGGTTCATTGGCACGATGAAATACGGTATTTGTAAAGTACCTAGATATTATACATAAGACTTTGTTTTCATATCAAACCTGTGACGGGAGCATCTAAAGTAAAGTCCTGTAGAATGGAACCATCATTAAGACGTTCGCCACACAGCCGAACAGCGGCTATCAGTAGCCAGTCGCTCGGACAATCGAATATTTCAACACCAGCTTGTCTTGGCGGAATTACAGGCAGACCTTCTAATATAATAGATGATTAATAACATACATTATATTCGTGCCTTTGTTATCTAGTGCAGATTTATGATTCACGCATTTTAAAGATTGTTAATCGATAGATAACGGAACTGATTGGAAATTAATATATCTTATGTTACGTGAAGATATTTCAATTATTAATTATTTCAATGTTAATATTATAATCCATACTAATTTATCGGTCGTTCGATGGAAAATTTTTGTGAAGCTCGATCTACTTTGCAACTAACCACCTAAAAGTACAGTATCCAATACTTTTCACCCGGAAAAGCATAACATTGTCCAATATATGGTTTTCACTTGTCGTCTGGCTTAAACTTTTTTTACAGGTCTCATTTCGTTTATCCACAGTGACAAAAGTAGGTCAAGCGGTTAAAGATTTATCTATACTTTTTCATAATCTCACTGGTACAGCTCGCTCTTTTAGAAACAATGAGAAAGTGGAACGCACAATTTAAAAAATAATGTAACTTAATCAACGTTAATATTTTATATTTTAATAAAAATACATAAGTAGGGATATATTTACATATATTTACATATAGTTTACTTTTCGACATGCAAGAAAAATGGCTACCATATATTTTAAATTTAAATTACATTAATAACAAAAGACCGGACGCGTGTGCAGATGTGACTCAGATTATTTTTAATAATCAATTAACTACATAATTGCATTAACACGAAAGAGCACAAAATAATGTTCGTCTGTCAGAAATAACATGGTATTTTTATATACCTACCTAAAGTAAATCTTTCGCTAGATACGCTGTTCACAATTGCTAAGTTAGCGCATATACCTACATTTGTGGGGAAGTTTTTATTCTTACTACGTACCTACTTATTTATTAAGTACGTCATTTGTTGACAACCGCTTTGTGATTTTCTTGAACATACCAGAATCATAGTTGATAATTTGCATATCGCCGACGTTGGTGTACGTTACACTACAGAAGGCATGTGCGCGTTCTATGCATATAGCATAATTCAGGTAGTTCTAAAAATAAGATATCATATTGTTTCATTTGCGCGTTACTCACACGTTTTATTAACTTATGTAAATATATTCCAAATAAAAGTTCAAGGCCGCAACATTGATAAGAAAAAAAAAAAGGAAAACACTTAAACATACTTAAATTATGAAATAACGTACGCGCCAAGGACCTCCAACCAATAACATTAAATAATGTACGGTTTTTCAAAAATGTTAAAAAAAACAGTTACTTGGGCATTCTCGAGCGCGTCAGATATTCATACTACGTATGCCCCAAGCGCCTCTGATAACAACGGTATACTAATCTGCCGGTTTGCGTGGTGGGGGTAGGCATATAAAGTAGTCAAAAATGCAAAAAAAAAAAATTTACTCGAGCGCGTCAGATTTTCGGAAGGGGTGTTAAGTAGGCCCCAAGGAAGCTCCCTTTAAAAAAACTGACAATTTCGGCGTGACGATAAGTTACGATGAATTTTTGAAAATGCAAAAAAAAAGTTTTTTTGAAATACTCGAGCGCGTCAGATTTTCATAGGGGAGGTTTATCTCGGTATCCTGAAAGCATATTTTCTTAATCTGACAAAAATGTTGGTGGGTTCTCTTAATCTGACCGAAAAAGGATTTTTGGTTTCTTTTTTTTCCTTTCTTTCTCCGCTTTTCTCTCAATTCCCTCTTTTTTGCTTCAATTCTTCACTTCGTTTTGCTTACGGTACGTCCGAAAAACAATTTGAGGATCAACAGGCTATTGAATAATATAAATACATGAAACTGTACATGTTAATAATACTTTTGTATACAGATAAGCGTAACTTTTTCCGAGTTCACGAAAATTGTCGAGAAACTTTAGAAAAAAAAAATTTTGTGATATAATAAAAGTCACATAATTTAATCATCGTCAATTTCTTTAACGCCCTCAGTTTTCGAGATATACTCAAAAAACCGGGAGTTCTATTAGGTCTAAGGTATCTCTCATATCTTAAACTGCCACGCTCGAGTATTACCGAAAATTCCCCTATTCGCCTCCCTAACTATAGCGAATTCATCTTCTGCCAACTTATTTTAAATTATATGGCCTATGATTTATATTTGAAATTTATATAATTGCTGAATTGTAACTTAAAAATCTAACCGTATGGGCTATGTCAAGAAGCCTGTGTAGCCCTAAGTTTTAATTACAGCAAGTAACATAAAGCTGGCATTTTCTGAGTGTGTACCGATTTCTGAATTTATTTGGGGCATTCATATATTTGTATATCACTCATATCGCTGTCTACACTCGTTTAAGTTGACTAAGATTTGTCACCCAACGAAAAAAAAATGTATCGTCAAGCCAGTTATTGAATTATATCAGATTTTGTTACTTCTATATTTAAATTAAATCCTAATTAGAAGAGTGAAATCGTCTAAAAAGTTGATAAAATTGTTTTGTGTTTATGAAGATGAACTTAAAATGTTGGATAATATGTCGATTTTGTAACAATTGGATACTCACCAAATAACTGGATATCCTTGTAATTCCTATTTCAGATGTGTCGCGGTAATTAAACGATTCTATATACCCGTGCTCATTCTTGTAGTATTGTAAACATCCTGAAGGTGCTTTTAAATTGTCAGAGGAAATCAATTGAGACACCTGTACAAAACCAGAACTCATATTTAGTACAGTAGGTGAAAATTTTTAGTAAAAATGTTTATTGTTACACTTGTCTAAAGCTGTCCTTGACTGAAAGGTTAGATATCCCAAATAAATCTTGGTCCTGCGTTCAAAACCCAAATCGGTCGACAAAAACTTTAAAGTCTATCGAATAATTCTCTATAGCAGAGTCTCAAAGTGTGTATACTCTCATGCCTTGATGCGCAAGAAAAGCCACTGGTCTTGCACCTAATAAACTTTCCGGTCGTATCGTAGGTATTTGTTATCCCCTCGTATTATGAAAGTACACCTGTACTTGCTCCTAAGCTTGTACTCTATAATATATCCCGCAGGTTGCCCCTAGTTGGCAGGTGCCCTTGAGGTCGGTCTGAACAACAACATCATCATAATAGAGAAGAAGGAAAGTTAAGGATAATTCCCATTATTTATTTTGGTCTCTACTGTTGAGTAAATAGACTAAGTTTCAAATACAATTGTGTTAAAACTATTACCTACTTCGTTCTTATTAGAAACTACTTAAATGACATTTTTGTTTATGCTTTTATCATAAATTATAGATCCATTATTTTACCTTAATAGAAAACAAGCGATTTTCTTCCGATACTGTCTGAAATGAAAGAACTATTGGACCCTCTGCATTGGAAACCTCTATATACACTAAAAAATAAACAAAAATCGATACAATAACTACGTATAGTTATATTAGCTTCATCTAGTGTTTAGGAAAATATTAGTATAATTAGTTTATCCAATCAAAAATAACTCCATTAATTTTTTTCCGTCGAACATCACATCCAAGGACAAAAATCCTTTAAATATATTCTCATATTCGTATTCTATTTTTGAGATTTATTGTCCAATTGATGATGACAATTTTTGTATTACCTAATACCTTAATACAAAAATTGTCTCATCGTCTTATCATAAATACTAAGATAACCAGACTATATGAGGGTATCTAAACCGGATGGCCTTTTAATGTAAAATATGTCTATAGAGTATTAATAAAATTGAAATTAGTAGTTTAATGTGATAATGCAAAAGTTAATTAAAAAGCTATACCGGTGTATGCTGCTAGTGTGGGTAGACCTATATTATAAGCAAAAATCAAACAATTCAGCGTCATGTTCTTTTCAAGTTCTTTATCAAATTTCGAACACTGGGCGAACACAGATTAAAAATTATTAAGTAGTGTGTACTGTAATAATAAATTAATTAACAGTAACTTAATTTATATGATAACATACCGTGTTGTCCAGTATTAATACCACAAAGGATAGGTATAACATTATTAACATTTTGTCCTGTTACTAAAAACTGATCCTGCTCACAACTTCCTGCTGTAGGCGGTAAAATCTGAAAGTAACAGATATCCATATATAAAGTTAACAAAGATAGAATACAATATATAACATTATTGCTCTTACCTCAAAACTTTTAAAATCCAGTCGTATTTGCTTTACTTCATCAGAATATTTCTCTAGTGTAAAGGAGCATGAAAGCCTATCAGGACTTGGTGTAGGATATCCAGGATTAGTGAACCATACACTAGGAGATGACGAACGTCCGTCGCAGGTAAACTGCACTAAAAATATAAATTATATCGTATGTTAAACTAATTCGTAAATGCTTAAATGTATGTATTTTTAGCTGATGATTTAAAGACATTTTGCAATTAAATGGTTTATTTTCATAATGTCAACAGTACAAATGCCTTTGTGAAGTATAAATGGCAATTTTGATTTGAGAAAATTGCTGGAAGTGTATTTTATATTTTAACATAGATAACTAAAAAATGATTGGATGAATTCCCAGCACTCAATTCCGTAAAATCATTGTTAACACGGATTTTTATGTAGTGACCTATTATGTAAAGACACAACTATAATTAAAATATGAGATATCATTTTTTATATAACCGGGATAGAGAGAGTCACAACAAATAAGGCTACAATTCTTTTACAATTTACCAACAGTATCATTCAAAAAGAATACTCACTAACACAACACGTTCCGTAACCGTCAGCACAAGTTCCCATCGTTTTTCCACCTAATTTTTGGCAGTCGTATTCATGTAGACAAGTCCCTTCGAATCCATTAAGAGCCGAACACGTCACGTGATCAAATTCGACAACTTCAAATACATCCAGAAATCTGTTCTGACCTTTTGAATTAAAACGATTTTTCTTTGGTCTTTGCGCACATCGCCTCTTATTTATTCGTTTGGCTCGATTTATTTGAATTATGTTATTGTTAGGGATAGTATTATTTATACTTATATATGTATTATGAGCTACACTATCAGTTTTCAGTGCTGACCGTTTAGTTGATTTTAGGAGAGTGGATATCTGCATGTAATCAGAAGGCTTAAACTCTCGAACTTCTGCGCGGTAATAATCAAGTACTGTGGAATTCATATTCTTCTTATCTATTAAGCCGCGATCTTCTGTATTCAGTGGGATAAATCTTCTTATTTTGTCTTGTTTTTGATTAATTTGTGACTCAAATATTTTTAAATTACTATTATCAGTTGCAAGATACCAATTATTACTGTGAATGCACAATATATTGATCATTATAATTAGGTATTTTTTATATTCCATATTGGTAGCTTAGATTCATTGCTTCTAATACAGTTCAGTGCAAAAAGTAAACTAAAAGGTATGACTATGTATCACGGGTTTATAATAGTCGGGAGAGACAGCTCGACGGATCTAATTAAACATTTTAGAAACCGTAATGATTTACTTATTTGACCCACTAACACAGTATGTGACACTTAGTCATTAATTGGTGTGTTTCTAGTAGAAATATACACACGGATTATAATGGTCTGCCAACACCATACTCGTACTTAATAATTATATACACACTATACTTAATAGGAGAGTAGTTTAAAAAGGTGTTTGATGGTTTGATAGTCTTTTGAAGTTTAAATTAGATTATATTATATATACACACGGTTTCTATATGTTTTTGATAAAACAATATAAAAAAGAGTCGAGATGGCCCAGTGGTTAGAACGCGTGCATCATAACCGATGATTGCGGGTTCAAACCCAGGCAAGCACCGCTGATTTATGTGCTTAATTTGTCTTTATAATTCATCTCGTGCTCACGGCTCTCGTGACAAATTTCATAGAAATTCTGCCACATGTGTATTCCACCAACCCGCATTGGAACATCGTGGTGGAATATGTTCCATACCTTCTCCTCAAAAAGGAAGAGGGGGCCTTTAGCCCAGCAGTGGGAATTTACAGGCTGTTGTTGTTGTTATTGTTGTTGTTGTTGTAATATAAAAACTGTTTCTGAGAAGTGGGGTATCCACTCATTAATTATTATACTAGGACTGAACAGCGAAATATTGCAAGCTCTGTTGTGGTGCGGTTTGAAGGAAGGGTGTTTGGAACCCTTTTTTCGAAACCTTGGCACAGCCTTGCCAGAGTTATAAGGATACAGATACAGAGATTTCACACAGATTTGCAAACTTGTGCATAGGTAATTCTAGCTGGTATGGTTTTTTACAAGCCCGTCTTGGTAGCTAGCATTCTCACATGATATATGCAACTAGCAAGCAGCATTAGGTACCTAGTATTGTTGTGTTCCGGTTAGAAAGATGAGTGAAACGGTGTAACTACAGGTACAATGGTCAATGACATCTCAATGTCTATGGGTAGTGATGATCACTTACCATCAGATAGCCTATTTGAACGTTCATCTATCAATTATATTGCTAGAGCTTTCATTGTGTAAGGAATCTTCATCATTCAAAGTTGCTTAAGGCTGTCTGTCCCTATATAAACTTAGATCTTTAAAATTACATACGCAACGGATTTTGATGCGAATTTTTTTATTTTTTTTTAATTCGAGACGGAAGTTTTTATTTATAATACCGTACTATATACTAAAAAAAAACAAGAAAAAATTCTGTAGTATATTTGGTATAAGAATTGTACCCGTGCGAAGACTGCGAAGTAGGGGCGGCTAGCAGTTAATACTTCTTTAATACTTCTTTAAAATGCCAATGTTTAACGGCGACGGTGACTACTTGCCTTCCAACATCCAGGTGACACATTGACTCGTTTGCCTATTTAGTATACCTGTTATTAAAAAAACACGCAGCAAGAAATCGCAATTAGAATCTTGGAGAGTATAATTTGTTTGATGTGAGTATTCAGAGTATACCTGCTTATTTCTACGTCAGAAACAACTTAATACACGAGTACGTTTACGAACCGTTCACATGTTCACTTAACTAGAACTTATGTAAAGTATTGTAACTCCAATCGTGCAATTTATACTGGCTCTGTATAATAATGGGTAATACGACCCTACCCATTGGGGCCTAATTCAAAAATATACTGCTAAAAAAATCACATTACATTAACAGCCTGTAAAATTCCCACTCATGGGTTAACTGGGTCTACTCTCACTTTGAGGAAAAGGTTTGGAACAAATTCCACCACACTGCTCCAATGCGGTTTGGTGGATTCACACGTGGCGGTATTTCGTCGAAACTAGAAACATGCTGGTTTTCCTTCACTGCCGAGCACGAGATGATTAATAAACACAGATTGAGCTCATGACAATTCAGAGGTTTGAACTCGCAATCATCAGTTAAGATGCTCGCGTTCTAACCACTAGGCCATCTCGGCCATAATTTTACCAAAAACGAAATATTAGTGTTCTTATATCTTGACAAGTTCGGGCAGCGAGATTTTGCGAGTTATTCGGGAACTAAATAAAAAGTTCAGTAATTTTCGTACATCCCTTCATCCCATACATTCAAACTTTGGGGGGGGGGTCTAAAAGTCCTTTTGGTTCCAACTTGCTCCGTATCAAATGTTTTTAAACTCGTTTCCATTAGCTTTGGAAGCGTATCAGACAGACGGACAAAGTTATAAATAATAATGTACACATAAGTGTAGATATTATAGAATGGTAAATTATTAAACACACGGTCATATTCCAGTTTTATATATGCAAATATTTTCTTAGTGCAATGTCCGACATAACTAGTTAGTTGCGATTGTTTAAATTAGTATGTCATAGTATATGTCTAAGGTCCGTATGAACATGACCCAAATGTAATTGTTACTTGTAGTAACTACTAGGGCTGATATTTTTAGCTTTTAAGTTATACCTACTTTAATAAATAATGTTGTAACCTTTAAAATTAATACATACTTAAGTGTATAAGTATGTGTCAAGATGGCCCAGTGGTTAGAACGCGTTCATCTTAACCGATGATTGCGGGTTCAAACCTAGGCAAGCAACTCTGATTCATGTTCTTAATTTGTCTTTATAATTTATCTCGTGCTCAGCGGTGAAGGAAAACATCGTGAGGAAACCTGTGTGTGACAAATTTCATAGAAATTCTGCCACATGTGTATTCCACCCGCATTGGAACAGCGTGGTGGAATATGTTCCAAAACCTTCTCCTCAAAGGGAGAGGAGGCCTTTAGCCCAGCAGTGGGAATTTACAAGCTCTTGTTGTTGTTGTTGTTGTGAGTGTATAAAAAAAGTTTTCGGCGCTGGTTCTCAGGGTCTGAGGTGTTTCTTTACGAAGCGATAAAGCGATTATTATTTTTGACAATTTATGTTCTATATTATGTATTTAATGTATAAAGATTTTTGAGTTCTGATAAATCTTCTGCAAGTGTGTATGTAACTGAACTTCTCCTAAACGATTGAACCTTTTTCAGATTATACTTTTCCGTGTACATTTTATATTTCTTCCTGGATAAGGTTGGACCCGTTCCGAAGTAAATAAAAATCCTTATTTCACTTTGTAGAAATTAAACAGGCAGACGAAAAGGTTAAAAACTTTGTCTCATCTGTTTTTAAAACCATTTTCTTTTTTGTTTCGTTCCTATTGTACTATTCATTAAATATTTTGGATGTTACATAAAATCATTTTTGGTGTCATCGAAGAGACATCTGGATTATTTAACTTTTTTAATGAAATTAATCAATCAATCAATCAATCAATCAAAATAAACTTTATTCAAGTAGGCTTTTATAAGCACTTTTGAATCGTCATTTTACAATTAAGTGAAGCTACCACCGGTTCGGAAAGTAGATTCTACCGAGAAGAACCGGCAAGAAACTCAGTAGTTACTCTTTTTTAACATTTAAAAAATACACCGTCATGTTAATTAAATACAATTATTTCAATTAATGTATCCTGCTTGGAAGTCAACAAGTATTAACTCCACGCTTTTTTATCATCTACAAAATCTTGTATCGAATAGTATGCTTTTTCTACCAATGTATTTTTAACAAACGATTTGAATTTACTAAACGGCAAAGTTAAAAATTTCTGCGGAATTTTATTATAGAAACGGATACCTTGCCCCAAGAAGGATCCATTGACTTTGCGGAGTCGGAAACTTGGAGTTCTAAGTTTATCCTTACTTCTAGTGCATATACAATGATTATCACTGATTTTATCAAAGTGATCAATGTTACTGTGAATATACATGATATTGTTGTAAATATATTGCGACGCAACAGTAAGTATTCCTACTCTGTTAAAAACATCCCGAAGAGAGTCTCTAGCTCCAAGATTATAAATAAACCGAATTGCTCTCTTTTGTAAAATAAAGACAGATTCAATATCTGCAGCGTTACCCCAAAGTAATATGCCATATGACATAATACTGTGAAAATAACCAAAATAAACTAAACGAGCGGTATCAATATCAGTTAGTTGTCTAACTTTTCTAACCGCGTATGTTGCGGAGCTGAGTCTTCCTGTTAGGGATGATAAATGAGAAGTCCACTGAAGTCTGGAATCCAATTCTATTCCTAAAAACACCGTAGTATCAGCTACTTCAAGACGGTCACCATTTAAAGATATATTATAATTTTGCTTGCTAACATTAGGTAGGGTAAAAACTACACATTTTGTTTTTTGAGCATTCAAAACTAAATTATTTACTGTAAACCAATTGTGTATCTGTGATAATGCACCGTTCACATCGTCATAGTCATTTTTTTTCCTGTCAACCTTAAAAATCAGCGAAGTATCGTCAGCAAACAACACTATATCACAAATACCCTTAACATAGAAAGGAAGATCATTTATATATACTAGGAATAGAAAGGGACCCAAAATTGAACCTTGTGGAACTCCCATTTTTAACGTAGATCCAGAAGACTTTATTCCATTAATGAAAACTTGCTGGATTCTTTGACTTAAATATGAAGCGATGAGATCAAGAGCTTTACCTTTAACACCGTAATATTTGAGCTTATAAAGAAGCGTTTCGTGTTCTACACAATCGAATGCTTTAGATAAATCACAGAATACTCCAATAGCGTTCTGTGATTTCTCCCAAGCATCGTTAATTGTTTGAGAAGCGCAATTCCCGCATCAGTTGTCGAGCGACCTCTTCTAAAACCGAATTGCTCACCATGAAAAATAGCATTTGTACCAAAATGGACGAGAAGTTGATTTAAAATAATTTTTTCGAAAATTTTACTTAAGGATGGGAGTATTGAAATAGGCCTGTAATTACCGGGATCGCTTCTGTTTCCAGTTTTAAAAAGTGGTAAAACTTTACTACATTTTAACAAGTTAGGAAATGAACCCGTGTCCAAACTCTTGTTAAAAATTACTGCTATATACGGAGCAATATCGTGTATGATGTTATTAAAAAATTTTACCGAAATGCCCCATATGTCGTTAGTTTTTTTAATATTTATAGTTTTAAATACTTTTATGACATCTATTGCAGAAACCGTTTCAAATGAAAAATCAATAACGCATTTAGAAACACTATTATTTAATAACCTAGCTGCATTTGATGTAGATGATTTTAAATGAAATGTTATTTTATGGGGTACTTTATCAAAAAATGATTCAAATAAATTAGCAACCTCTAATTCAGAACTCGTGTATCTACTACCTGTGTTAAATTCTATTGGTATCATTTCCTTTTTGGGTTTTCCACTAACACTACTAATAACATCCCATGTGGCTTTAATTCTATTATCAGAATCCAGGATTTTTTTCTTTAAATATAAGGACTTAGCAGAAATGCATACTGTTTTAAAAATTTTGGAATATTTAATGACGTATTCTAAAAAGGCTACGCTTCGATTCCACCGCCTCATATCATATAAGTCGTATAATTTATTTCTACTTTTATAAATACCAACAGTAGCCCAGTCACTAAACTTTAATTTTGTGTTACTATAACATGATTTCGTTTTAAATATATTGTTAAATTCTTTTAGTATTACTTCAAAAAATGAATTATAAAGCTCATTTGGATCCTGTGTCGTAAGATCTAGATTAGACAATTTATACGCCACAATATCTTTAAAACAATGTAATTTGTTAGCCGTTATTGGCCTGTATGTTATTTTTTTTAAATGATTTATTTCTTTGTGTTTTAATGAAAACTTCTGACCACAATGGTCAGAAGTTAAATTATTTATAATTGATACTTCATATATTTCACAGAAAACTTTGTACAGTAATAAATAATAACTTAAGGCTATCTGCTTTAATTAAGTGACAACCCTTAATATAAAGTACTTTACTATCTATAATGTAGATAATCACGCGTTGAATTAAATCATTACATAGTATAATATAAAACAACGTCGCATTCTCTGAACCTATATCCCTTTGTATGCTTAAATCTTTAAAAGTACGCAACAAGATTTGATGCGTTTTTTTTTTTATAGATAGAGTGATTCAAGAGGAAGGTATTTTATATAATGGGTACATGGACAATATAGTAAAGAAACACTGATAATTTTAGAAGTTTCTAATGTGATGTTGTAAATAAACAAATTCTGTAGTATATTGTAGTATATTTTTACTTGGTGGTACGGCTTTGTGCAAGCCCGTCTGGGTAGGTACCACCTACTCATCAATTATTCGACCGGCAAATAACATCACTCAGTATTGTTGGGTTCCGGTTTGAAGGGTGAGTGAGCCAGTGTAACTACAGGCACAAGGGACATAACATCTTAGTTCCCAAGGATAGTGGCACATTGACGATATAAGGAATAGTTAATATTTCTTACAGCTTCATTGTATATGGGTGATGGTGACCACTTAACACCAGGTGGCCCATATGCTCGTCCGCCAACCTATACCATAATAATAAAAATAAATATTTAGTATCAGTATTTCACTCGTGCGAAGCTGGGGTGGGTCGCTAGAATTTCTGTAAACAATTCAATTGAACTGATTATGGTTATAACATATAGATATAACGAGGAGTTAGGCATCAACTCGTTATCAGACAAGATGATATTCGAAATTGTCAAGTATTAACTGCTAAATTTAAAAGAGCATGTATAATGAATATTATGTAGTAGCATAGAAATAAAAGCTGAAAGATACACGAGTTTCATTTAGATAAACATCTTTATAATTTTATTAGGATTGTAAAGATACGTTATCTCAACGTACAAAAAATAGTAAAGCTATTTAATTCCTAGTTTTATAAACTTGGAATTAAAGGGTAATTTATTCTTTAATGATAATGATATTTATTGAAATGACTCAACTTATTACACTTATACTTTTAACTTATATGTATATGTCCGTAACATTACAAAATCCGTTAGATTAAAATCTGACGAGACAGATTATAATCTGTCGAAATATTGTGAACCGTGGAATATGATTGCAATTTAACGTATTATTTTTCGCTATATTGTAAACTATCGAAGTTAAACTGTTAGTTTACGATCTGTCCCGATTCAAATTGTCAACTGTCAAAAGCTCTTCCTGATTGGCCGATCTTATTGTAAGAGCGACCAATCATACATTACCATTATTCGGCAGTTTACATTCTATCGAAGTAAATTTCAGTTACATTATAAAAACTCTAACCTATCCTAACCGAAATATTATGAACTATCGAAAATGTTTATATTTTATTGCAAATTGAATAAACGACAAAAATCTATCAATAGTTAACTAAATATTAATAATAACTTTCTATATTTATTTTCTAAGAGATTTCTTCTAGTATATAATGAATTAGTAATAGATCAACATTAATTGAGTCTGTACGGCACAAAAAAGGTACCAAAAAATATATAGACATGGTGAATTATTAACGTGCAAAATTCGATAGTCTAAGTACTAGGTCCACATTTATTGTTGTTTGCAGGACATGACCATTTCTACTTACCATTCTACCGGAACAAAAACAGTATAAATATTGATATGCTGCAGCGCCTACTAGTTGTAAATAACAACAAAATAATTAGAATGTCATTTAAATAATACAATAGGTTTAAGAGAAAAAACAGGACTCGTTGACCAAAGTAACCTTTGAAGATATGGGGATCGAAGGAACCTTGAAGAAGAACGCAGAAAATAACACTTATGTGTTAATTATTACTATCAAACGATGTCGAAGTCGATTGATCCATAATATAATTATGAACATCCATATAAATACAACGTTTATATCTATTTATAAACTTACAAACAAAAGTCTTTGCCCAGACACTTTCGTGCGTGTATGCAGAACAACTAACCAATTAAGATTCATCACAATCGGTTTAACAGAAGACCAAAACTACAAAAAAAATTTGGTAATGTTTTCAGTCCGGTATTAACAAAAATTTCTAACCTAACCTCGTTTAACAGTATTATAATATAAACACAGATTAATATCACAATTCATTTAACCCAATAAATAAACTTGGACATGCATTATTATAAATTCACAACAGTTATTAATATTTATCTCGTATCTCTGATGGAGGAACATTAAAATCTAGATCAAACAAATGTTTTGTCCTTGTTAAACAACACCTGCATATGCTTTTTCCGAAGCTCAATATTCATATATGTTTTATGCGTATTCAAACATATGCCCTTTAATATATTAAATTGTCAGAATTAATATAAAAGGCGAACGGGACCGCTTGAAAACCATATCACATCGAAGTTTGGAAACATTAACAATGATGTTAAAGGTAAGCTTAATAACTTTTTTTTTAATAATTTTAATTGGAAAAGGAATAAGTTAGTATTACCTACTAAAAAAGGTCAAACACCATACATCCTTTTATTTCCATTCATACCCATTAAACTTTATTTTTCAAATTCCTTTAATTTTAGTTATTATCAATCAATCGACGTATTATTAAACGGTATCACAACATTTTTGTTTTATAATATTAAGCACTGAGTTTTGTTGTGCTTTATTTGCTTTTATAATTAATATAAGATCTCGTAGTTGGTGGTGTAGGATCATGAGTGTTTGCTTTTATTTTGTCACGTGATTATCCAACAACTAGCAGTGGCGTATTTATCAATAGGCAGATTTAGAGGGGCGGCAAATTTAACCCAATTTTTTTTTATCTTACAGAAATTAAAGAAAACTTATAATTATATTTATACACATTACCTACGAATTAATTCGTATACTCGTCACTACATAGCGGGTTGCAAAAATAATCTAGTAATTGACAGAAATATCACTTAGTTTATAATGATATTACTGTTTATTTAGTAACGGGGAAAAGCCGATGTAATGAGGACGATAGAAGACAAATCATAAAGTTGCAATTTCAGAATAAATGTAATTAATATGGTTGTGAACTAAACTAAAGTATTAATTTCAAAAGTCGGGGGCGGCAAAAATTTACTAGCCTACTTGCGGCAAATTTGTAAATCCGACAAAATCAAAATCAATCAAAATCAAAATATACTTTATTCAAGTATATTTTGATACTGCATATTACTTTCCTTGTTTTTATTATTTTTCCAGGTATTCTTGTTTGCGTTCGTGGTCGTGGCTGTCCAGGCCGGAGGGCTGATTGCACCCGCCAGTTACTACGGTTCTTATACCTATGGTGGCTGGAATCCTTATAGCTCATATCCAGCACAACCGGCCATTGCTACACAGCATTCTAATATATTTAGATCACCATATAATTTAGGACAGGTCTGTTTTCAATGTGATATGCAACCTAAGCATTGTATTTAATTATTTATATGATTTGTTTGAAAAAATGTTTTGGTAGTATTTTATGTCTGGTACTAACTTTATGGAGAACGCTTTTGGGTTCTCCTCTACCATGAAGATAGTTTTTACAGTATATGTTTATAGATGCGCATAGCAAAAGTATATAATACGACGTTGTGGGCATATTTTACTTTACTGCCTGTCAAGAGTATAGTAATAAGAAAAAAATAATAAAATTCTCTGTCTGAATTTCATTTGACAGTATGCCAGAACTCTGTATCTGATTACCTGTATATAGTGTAAATATTAACTAAACAGTACCAAAAATTCATATGTTATATATATTGATTCAGAATCACTCGGCTTGTCATCCATAAAAATAAAATACATTTTATATAAAATTTATTAGGTGTCTACCTACACCAAAGCCGTAGATACTCCATTTTCGAGTGTGCGCAAAGCGGATGTACGTGTAAGCAATCCAGGCATTGCTATTGCTCCAACTTACCACGGCATAGCTTCACCCTTAATTGGCGCCCCATTACCAGCTCCTAGGGTAAGTTGACACAATACTATTATAACACTCCTAGGGTAAGTTGGCGCACGAGCATATGGGCCACCCATGGTAAGTGGTCACCATTACCCATAGACAATGACGCTGTAAGAAATATCAACTATTCTTTACTTCGTCAATGTGCCACCAACCTTGGGAACTAAGATGTTATGTCTCTTGTGCATGTAGTTACACTGGCTCACTCACCCTTCAAACCGGAACACAACAATACTGAATACTGTTATTTGGCGGTAGAATATCTGATGAGATGGGTATCAGATGGGCTAGCACAAAGCCCTACCACCGAGTAACGAGTTTTAACGAGTATGTTAACCTAGTACTCTATTTATCGAAATAATATCGATAAAAAATATTATAATATCCAATAGGATTGCAGAAAGGCCAGATTCAGGAGCAACAGATTTGGGTACAAATTTTTGAATCACACTATTGTAATACAGTTAACATACTATCTCAGACTGCTAAAGATTTAATTTATGATTATAATTTAATCTGATTTCGCATCCAAAAAAATGCCTAGCATTTCAATTAGGCATTGTTTGTACATAAAACGTATATTTTAAATGTTTAATATTTCATAAATGGTTCAAATGGCTAATTTCAGGTGGCGACTGGACTTTTGGGTGTGGCTTTCTCTGCTGCACCTGCAGTTTCACACATGACCTACACCAACGGACTTGGCCTGGCTTACGGATGGTAATGATGGGAAAATGACCGTTGTAAGTTCCATTTATAAAGTTATTTTGTCTTGTTTTTGTTTTGTGACTAATATACGGATTCCTTTGTTTGTTACCTGATAGTTTTTAACATAATTTATTTTAATTAAATATTAAAACAATATATCAATGAAATCTCTGTTTTTTTTTAAGACCTTTTTTATAATATTTGCTCGGCGGTGATTTTTTTTTTTCGTTCTGCTTTACTGATCTGTCCTTGTTTTCAATGCATAGACTGTCTATAAAAACTGTAGATTCTGAAATAAATGTGTTGAAGTATATTTCCCAATACAATTCCCAAAAAAAAAAATACCCTTCATTAGATGTATTTCAATATTGCTACAAACAGTAATTATATTAAAATGAAGATAAACATAGATCCCATAAATTTTGTTATATTTGAATGAGAAATTTATGATATGAAAAATCATCAATAACTTAATCCATATTATAGTATTAAACAGACATTTTTAATTTTGCTTCTTCGTAAATTCAAATCGTTTATAAAAAATACATTGGTAAAAAAGGCGTATTACTCGATACAAGATTTTGTAGGTGATAAAAATGCGTGGAATTAATACCTGTTGGCTTCCACGCAGGATATATTAATTTAAATATTTGGATTAACCAACATGACTTTGTATTTTTTAAATGTTAAAAAAGAGTAACTAATGACTTTCTTACCGGTTCTTCTCGGCAGAATCTACTTTCCGAACCGGTGGTAGCTTCACTTAATTGTTAATTGACGATTCAAAACTGCTTGTAAAAGTCCACTTGATTAAAGTTTATTTTGATTTGATTTTGATACAACTCCATATTAAATAAAAATGTATATAATAAAACTATAACCACTTGTCCACAGATTATTAATAGTACTTGTCGCAAAGCATTGACAGTGACAATTCATAACTTTGTATTGTATAATCTATATTCTTCAGAGAGACAGACATTATAATGATATTTATTTAATATCACTGTTGTGTACTTGTGTACCAGGCCGCAACTAATAACTTTTATTACTCACATGTAAATTATCAGTGTTATACTACTATCAAATATATAAATAAAGCTAGAGGCAAACAAATTAAGACTGTCGACCTAGATCGTGTGTATTTATGGCTCTTGTCGCCTTGTTTTAGTAATACGACAGCTGATTATAAACTTGCTTTGAATATTAACTTTGACAAAAAGCTTAAATAAGACATTCGTTATAAAGTTGGAACATTTCTCTAAATAAATTATGTCGGAGAGTGGAGACAGTGATGCATCTTGGATTTTCTATAAAGATAGACCAGATTGGAGTGATGTGACTCCTATACCAGAGGATGATGGTCCCACACCTGTAGTTGTCATTGCACACTCTGAAAAATGTAAGTTTTGTTTTAAATATTGATCATAAAAGTCTCAAGTTTAGAGCTTTAACTGATGTCCATATTTGCGAGCTCTTTTAAAATACCATATGACCTAGTTTAAATTTTATTCATTTTAGAAAGGTAATTAATTATATAGGTCACATCATTGTATTGTTGTCCTGTAATCTTTGCTTTGACATTGTATAATAGTCACTAAAGATACCTTTACTTATATTGATTCCATTAATACACTGTTAACCTTGAAAGTGTCAGATGAAATGTATTGTGTCTTTTTAACTTATACTCTTAAGTAAAGTAGCAGCAAATTAGCAGCCTGTTAATCTACTACTGCTGGATTCAGGCCTCTCCTTTCTCTATATTTGGAGCAAATTCCACCACCCTTCTCTATCATGAGTTGATGGATACATATGCGTCTGGATTTCACTGAAAATATCAAATCATCTACATGTATATTTCCCCTTGATGTTTTCCTTCACCGCCATGTACGAGATGAATTATAAACACAAAAACATGGATTTCAACAGTATTAACTTAGAATTGAATCTGCAGTCATTAGTTAAGATTCTAACTACTGCACCATTTCGGATCTGAATTACAATGGTTGGAACAGTATTATGAAAGTCTCTGAGCTTTGTTAACCCATATTATAACTTATCATTAAGGCTAAACATCAATTGTTTTAAAATAACTTGTTAAACTAGTTCATGACTAAATAAGCTCTTTTAAATATTTCATATTGTGACATAACATTGTGAAAGTAGGTTATTAGAATTTATTTTAATTATTATATTATTCAGTTTATGTTAGTATAATAATGTTATGTATATGTATAATGTTTGTTTAACTTTTCAATTTCAGTTGAAGATGTATACGACTACTTCAGAGCTATATTAAAGGCCAATGAAAAATCTGAAAGGGCATTGCTACTTACTAAGGACGCTGTTGAATTCAATCCAGCTAATTATACAGTGTGGCAATATAGGTAATTGTATAAATTATAATTGAAAATTAGAATATACATCTAAAACATACCTGAACATTTTTTTTTTTATGGTATAGGTTGGCGGACAAGCATATGGGCTACCTGATGGTAAGTGGTCATTATCGCCCATAGACAATGAAGCTGTAAGAAATATAACTATTCCCCACATCGTCAATATGCCACCAACCTTGGGAACCAAGACGTTATGTCCCTTGTGCCCGTGGTTACACTGGCTCACTCACCCTTCAGACCGGTACACAACAATACTGAGTACTGTTACTTAACAACATTGCTTAATAAGTATATTTTGATTGTCACTGGATAGAAATAATATTTTTATTTATGTGATGTATAATTACTATACCATAAATAAACCAATTTACAGGAGAGACTTGCTTCAAGCTTTAGGTACTGATTTGAAATCAGAATTAGAATATGTGGAAGCTGTTATTAAACAGTCGCCAAAGAATTATCAGGTAAATATTAAAAGAAAATCTATTTTCATTTTACTCCTTACATTATATTTTGACACACATTCATAGTACATCATTAGTATATCAATAGGTTTCCAGAGCATCCGTAATAATAATTATTCATAACTTTTTCCCGCTTATTTTTAAATTGTGTTTAAATATGTCAAGAAAAATTTCCTCTCTCAGTTTTCCAAAAAAAATATACCTTTCCATATTTGGACAATGAATCGGTGTTCTAATATTTACAAAATTGTATTACTTCCTTCCTAGTATCTTAGGATGACAGAATGTTATTTTTTGTAGGTATGGCATCATAGAAGGGTCCTAATTGAGTGGCTTCAAGATCCCTCTCTAGAGTTGGAAGTTACCGGTGATGCTCTTCAACAGGACCCTAAAAACTATCATGCCTGGCAACACAGACAATGGGCTATAAAGACATTTGGGTTAGTGTAATTTTTCACTAAGAATATATTATATTGACCATTACTCTTAGCGAAAAGATCGGGTAAAATGACTTTAGTGCTTCTTTTTTAAGAACATTGTTTTAGCTTAAGGATGTAGTTCCTAAGTGCCTGGGTATAGATATTAAATCAATTTAGTGAAAAAATTTTTTAGCTTATACAAGTATACATAAATAATTATAGCTAAGAGACATGTCATGTTGTCAACCTTTTTCGTATAAAAGTCATAATAATTGTTAGATTTAATTTAACTGAAAAATATTGTTTAAGAATTTTATAAAACTCATGTCTGATGTCAACTTTAATATCTTTCTTTATTTTATGCAATATAAAAGTTTCTGCCTATATATCTCATAATTTTAATTTTTGAATTCCAAAATTAAAATAAGATATTTATACATTGCAGACTTTTCGATAAGGAGATGGACTTTGTGGATACTTTGATAAATGAAGATGTCCGAAACAACTCTGCATGGAATCAGCGTTACTTTGTTATGAACAATCACCTTGGCTGGTCCGATTTTAATGTTCAGAAGGAAATATGCTATGCCTTAGAAAAGATAAGGTTTGTTAAAAACAATGAAAGTGCTTGGAATTATTTGCGAGGAGTTTTGCTTCACGATAAGCGAGGAATGAGTGGTAATGCAGTCGTGACATCGTTTTGTGAGGAACTATATAAAAATAAATGTCGATCGCCATATTTACTTGCATTCATTATTGATATATGTGAAGAAAATCTCAAGAAAGGTGAGACTAGCTGTGTGTATAATTCAGAGAGAGCAATAGAATTATGTCAGGCCCTCGCCACTAAGTATGATAAGATAAGATCAAAATATTGGAATTATTTTAGTGAAAAAATTAAGGCATTACAAAATATAAAAACAGTAGAACAAAATAATATGGAGGAATAAAGTTTGTATTTCAAAGAAATCTTTGATTAGATTACTGTGGTTAAAAAATGAATATGAAATAATTGCAAAACTTTTTTACCGAGATACACCCATAGTAAAATCAACACTTGTAAAATTAAATGTATTTATTCAGTGTTTGAATATCATTATATGATAAATAAAGTAATAACCCAGCAAAGTGTTTATTATTTATCAATCATTAGCTTTAGAATATTTCGCTCTTTGTTCTGACAAATCGAGATTCAAGTGTACGTTAGAACGAAGTGCACGGGCCACTATTTCGCATTTGCAGTCATCATTATTCTTAACAAAACTCAATAAATTTTCACCTTCCTCTTCGTTACTGGTAGATTGAATAGCCTTTTTATCTATAGAAAACGTTTCCTTAGATTTCTTTTTTATATTCTTTGGTTTTCCATGGATCGACGTCGTAAGTAGGTCTTTGATGTCTGGACAATCCCTACACTTACATTGTCTACAGTCGCAAAATGCCTACAAATAGTTAAGAATTATTGTTGTAAAATTATATACTGAAATGATTTAGTAAATAGTAAAGAGTGCAACCAATCAATCATCAAATTCCAAAGTGACTTTGATTAAATGAGTCCAATAATTACGAAATAATTAAACAAGCGAAATGCAGTACCTTGCCAGCTAAGTGTACTGAAGTTCCTTTTTTATTTCCTTTAGTTTTTTTCATGCTATATTTTTATTGCAGATACATATTTTTTCGGTAACTGAAATTTTTTTAATTTATTATTATGTATATGTTTTCGTTATGAAAAACCTTGACTCGCCAAGTCAATTACTTGACATTTAATTTATGTATAAAAATTAATGTTTCAAAAAAATGCAAGGTAATCGTGTTATCTTTGGAAATCAGTAAAAACTTTGTGCATTTGCCTTGCCTTGCCTTCTTTAAACAAATTGTATTTTTATTTTACATATAATTACTTTCGTTGTTTGTTTGTGGTGTGCAATAAAGTATAATTAATTAATTAAGTCATTCACGTAAGGAGCTCCGTAAGGGATTTTGTGAATATAATTGTAACCTTAATACTTGTAATAGTAGTAGTTTGAGATTTTTTTTCATAGATTTGATATATCAAGTGCTGCCACATTCTGAGTATCTTAGATTAAATTAATTACATATAATTGAAATATACTTTTAGAATACTGCATTCATTGTTGTATTCATGGCTATTGCTTATTTTTGTACTAATAAAACATAATGCAAGTGTCTATAAAATCTACAATTGACTCGAGAAATACTCAATGTATAACTATTTAGTCTAAGTTTGTAAAATATGTTGTATTAGAACTGTATCTGATTTTTTGACATATTTCTGTACTCTGTATGCCTACGTCAGTTTGAAAGTATATTCATATTAACGATATGGTGATATAAATTAAAATGCAATAACAATCACTCTAAAAATGGACTATTATTTATCAAATTTATTCTGTAAGTGATGTAGCCGACACAATGTGGAAAATAATACCAAATTCCAGCTGCGTACTTGAGCCAGAAGAGCTGCGTTACTTAAAGCAATTATTAGCTAAAAACATATGCAATTGTAAAATTTGTAAAAGTTACGAAAAGTCTTCAGAAAATATTATAGATTACCATGACAAGCAAATTCAAGTGACCGAACAATGTTTTTTCAAAGAAATATCGAGAGCTGTATCAGCTCAAAATTTTCATCAAGTCCCCTCTCTAAGCAACACTCTGTGTCCGGGGTGCTATATGGCCTTAAATTTAAGTCTTCAAAAAGATGTTAAGATTTTTAAAGATGAGGAAGTTGAAACCAAAACAGAAATGTTTAGTTGTGACAAATCAACTGAGAAAGCGTATAAGGTAGCCGAGAAATCTACTTCACACATAAATCAATGTGAGGGCACTAAAGCTATCGTTTCATTTGATGAAGTTGATTCTAAAGTATCAAATGGTAATATTGAAAGTCACGATATCAGCATGAGAAAAGAGCCAATGGCTTATTCAGACTGCAAAGACGAAACACCTGACATAGCGCCTATTTATAACTGTCATTGCATATCCAACTTTATTAATTCTATAAGACCGCCTTTAAGAAGTTGTGATATTTACAATCAATAATTTGTTTGTTACTTTGGTTAATTATATACTCAATGGAATCCTTGTTTTGCACTATTGCAAAAAAATGTCATACGTCGATTTTTGTAAAGTAAACCAATAAAAACTTCAACAAAAATTATGTATTTGAAAATCATAATTAAATTTCACACTCGAATAAAGGTTTATCTACATTTTGATGTAACAGCATAACATTATTACAAAGCTGCATAATGCTTTATAAATCTTGCTGATGGATCCGATACTTGGACCCATTTGGGCATCCAGTAATATGGTGTAAAGTTATGTTGACCCGAAAAAGACTTTTCAAATATGTATCGGTAATACTTTGATTCGGGGGTGTTGGGTTGAACTCCGGGATAGCAAGGAATTTCATTAGGTAATCTCTCTCTAATTATTTCATCAATCGTTGTGAATAAAGATTTTTTCACAGAAGCGACACCGTCACTAAATGCTTCTTTATGTCTGAATAAAATTGTGTCCGGTAACAGGCCACTCTTGGCAAAACTGTTACGGAGTAAATGCTTTTCCACGCCGTTCTGTGGCTGGCGTAGAGAAGGTTCGATATTAAGATAGTGGTTAGTAAACTGAATATCTAAAAATGGCACTCGAAGTTCCAAGCTAAATGCACTTGTGGTTCGATCTGCTCTTAATCCGTCGTATAAATATATATCTGAAAGCAGACGTATACTTTCGTCGTGAGCAGCTTTAGTATCTGGAGCATCTCTAAAGTAAATGTACCCTTGCGCGACTTCATCTGCACCTTCACCACTAAATACGACAGTAGTGTCTGTGTTTTCTTTAATGTATTTTGCAAGCAGATACATCGGTAAGCTAGCTCGAATAGTCGTTATGTCGTATGATTCCAAATGATATATTACGTTATCTAATTCTTGTTTTACGTCATTTTCATCAAATTTGACTTCATGGTGTTCGGTTCCAAGATATTCTGCAACTGTGCGTGCAGCGATAAGGTCAGGTGAATCTCCCATGCCTATCGCAAATGTTTGTATTTTATACGGCAGCTTGTGTATTTTCGCTAACTTTACTACCAAAGCAGTAATAAGTGATGAATCTAAACCTCCACTAAGAAGACATCCTATCCGTCTATCGGACATCAATCTTTTCTTACACGCTGCTTCTAATAAATATGCAGTTTTTTCATAAATACTTAACTCTGAGATTTCTTTTTCAGATACGAATGGTAAAAAGCGAGGTGCAGTACCAGGCGTAAAATACTGTTCAGTTTTGTTAAGTTTAACTTTACCTCCCTCCAGCATGTCCCATTCTTCTAAATGTCCCGGAGGAAATTGACCTAAAGTCGACGTTTCGCTTGCCTTTTGTTTTAATCCAATCAAACCTTTGGCTTCCGAACAAATAGCCATAAAACCATTTTCATCATCTTGTAACTTAAATAGGGGTCTGACACCGTATGGATCTCTTGAAATGAAAATTTTTCTCTTTTCACCGTCTACCAAGCAAAACGCGAATACACCGTCTAGTTTTTTAACGGCTTCAGAAATGCCAAAGTTTTGGTAGCAGTGAATAATGGCCTCGACGTCGCAGTTTGTTTCGTATGGGAAGTTGTATTGATCTTGGAGTCGTTTACAGTTGTATATTTCACCGTTACAAATGAGAGTTATTCGAGGGTAACGATGTAATCGCATAGGTTGCATACCATGTAGACCATCAACAATAGCGAGTCTTTGGAAGCCAAGTGTGGTGAGTGGTTCTCTTGCATCTTGTTCTATTCGCCATGCGTCTGGTCCGCGGTGTACTATTGCGGAAAAACACTTAATGCAGGTAGCGCTCAGACCTCCCTCAGTTCCAAATGTTGCCCAAATTCCACACATTATCTGAAAAGTTCAATGAATATTTATTATTTTAAGCAGAATAAATTTAATAATATTTTTTTCATATATATTTCGATTCTTATTTTTATAAATGTCTCGAATAACTTTTCGAGATTCTGGATTCAAAACTAGGATATGGAAAGTTAGTTGGTCTCCCTGTTAGGAAATTTTTAATAATAAAGCCCCAAAAGTTTAATTTGTCGATAAGCTATGTGTGAATTATATATTTTTCCTGAAAAAGTAATCAAAGCATTTGTTTTGTGGGTAATAAAGCACTCCTCCCTTCTCTCGCATTATGTTGACCTTCACAGTTGGATATTCGTTATATCCATTTCATTAGGAATAAATATGATCACGAAGCAAATATAAAAATGCCACTTCAATAATAGGTTATATATTTGATATAGGTACACCGTGATATTTGTACGATATTTCAAAATATACTAAACAAAAGAGCGGATAAATGCACGTTTATAAATATCTCCAAACCGAGGTTTGACAAGTTTTTTTTATTAATATTTTATGTAAGTAATTAAATAAATATTTATGAATGCAGCTATATTAAAAATTGGTAATAATGTGCATTTTCAGATATCACAGTATGATAACCTGATAATAATTTAAATAACGAACAAAAATATATTTAATGTAGAATTGTAATGGAACGTAACTATTTACGATTGCGTGTTATTATTATTCAAATATAACATTTGTAGTATACTTGAATAATAACACTTATATTTGAAAAAATACAAATGTTAAGAACTAGTTTTTTATTAATATTTTATTCACTTTTTATGACATACATGCCTTTAAATCACCATTTTTCTTAACATCTGGATGAATGACACGTAAGAGAATAAAAATATTCGGTAATAAATGCCTCATATAAAAATAATAAATGTAGTTTATATGCATTGCAAAAAGCTCAATGAAATGTATATTCAAATCGTAAAGATTCACTTATGGTTTACAAAGACAATTCATTATAGCTTGAGCGATTGTGTATTTATAAATGTGGATTTTATTACAAACTAGCAGACCCAGTTACGCATTAATGTGGTTTTGTTATGCTTAAAATTCCTGAAACGCGCCGAATATAAATTGGTAAAAATAATCAATGATTTTTGGGCGTTCAAAAAAAAACAGCAATCTTTTTATACGTTAAATATAGCCCAAATTAATAAAATAATTATTAAAACAAACATTTTTATTTTTAAATTACGCTAGCTTCGTTTTTGGTTACCGGCTTTTTTTTTAATATATTAAAATTATGTTAATTAATTACACTAATATTACCTTTGAATTTCAGCAATTTATGTTTCAGATCGATGTAAAAGTTTTGTCAGCTGTTTAAAATCTAACGTGGCAGTTTAAATCCAATTATAATAAATACTTAAATTATTTCAATTGTTTTTAGGTTATTTTGAATAAGAACCTATTTGTTACAAAATACTTTTTTCGTATTTATTAACAATATTCTATGGCACAATCAGGTAAAATTTGTTGCTACTCGTACTTCTAAAAGTACGACTACTGTCACTAGTAGTTCACTACTAGTTTAAGATACACGTGTAGATACAGTCTACAAGTCGACTTTGACGATCGACACACTACACGTAATGTCATAGTGGTTACATGGTTAGTTAGTGTAATACAGGGTTACCATATTATTCACAAGTGTTGGAATCTTAAAAAAGTATGGCACAAATTTTCCACCATATTTTTTTAAATTATTTTCGATATGTCAATATAATGTAAATAGAAGTATCAAAATTGACTAGTTCTTCTGAAATATAATATTGCCCATTTACACTTTTAGCATTTCTGTAAGCTAACGAATTATGGATTAAAATCGTAACTTTTACGGGTTTTGTAATTTCATACTGATCGCCTTAGTGCGGTCGGTAGGTTCGACCAGTCCTTTGGGTGCTTCCTCCAATAATTTATCTTGCATGACGTATTTACATTCATTTTAGCTTAAATATATGCTCAAATATATTGATATACTCGTAGAATAATAACGGCTTAAGGGCAGCTTATTTTACAAAAAGTAATACACTCACATTACACATTTAGAAAAAGTAAAAAATACACATAATTTTAAATGTATAATTTCAATTTAAAACTAATTTAGACGAATAGCGGGAAAACAAGACAGACTGGCAGCCTTTTTGACAACCGAGTTACAACGACAAAGAACGAGATAGAACTATACGAATAATAAGGAGAGTGAAAGAAGTTCACATATTACAATAAGTTTAGTTTGAACTACCTATATAAGTAATATGAGCCAAATGACGCAATATATGAGCTACACCTGTGCATATGTTGCATCATCTTTTTATTATGTTTGAAAAAAATTAACAGCGTGATCTAGTGGTCAAGACAAATCTACACAAATTACTATAAATATTAAAAATAGCTGTAGCTATAGGTACTAAAAACAGGTATACATTAGAGTGTTTTTAAATTTCAAATAACGATGAGGCAATGAATACTCTAGGCTCATCTCCGACTATTTCCTCCAAATCTAATTAACTATTGATATGGTATTGTATGGTATGGCAAATATATATGAAATATAACCCTATATCCCTTTTATCTATCTACCTAGCTACTTGTTCAATTATCAATTTTGTTAATTTTGTTAAACCACGCATTTATACAACCTTCCCAACCTATCTAAGGTGTACTTATTTAAAAATGTATTTTTATATATCTAGTAAAACCTTCCGACAGTTAATCTAATATGTATCGTCACTATATATAGTCAAGTACAGTTCCTCGTAATAATGTAGCCAAGTACAGTTTGTCGTTCTGAAACACTCGGCTTCATACAATTGGATCTAGGAGACAAGCGGGAAGAGAAATTTTAATCATAGTCGTAGTAAGTGGCATTTGCTAGCCAGGCCCTAGACCTTAGCGGGTCAAATGTTTAATACACTATAACAAAATTTCTAGTGTTCAAGATTTTTTTTTAATAAGAGACTTGACACTGTTTCATTGAATTGGAGATTGGATATATTCAGTAACGGGTTTATAAATTTGCCGCTAGTAGGCTATTCAGTTATTGCCGCCCTGCTGACTTTTGAAATTCAATACGTTAGATTAGTTCACCATCATATTCATTAAATTTATTCTGAAATTATACTTTACAATTTGTGTGCTATTGTCCACAATACATGGACTTTTTTCCGTTATTAGTAGGTATGATTGCGGACTAGATAATAATTCTGGCAGTTACAAGATTATTCTTTAAACCAGCTATGTAGTGACAAGTATACGAATAATGGACGTAGTGTGTATACATATAATTATAAGTTGTTTTTTTTATTTCAGTGAGATAAAAAATTGGGCTAAATTTGCCGCCCCTCTAGTTTGCCGCCCTAGGCTCCAGCCTACTTAGCCTATTGGTAAATCCACCACTGGATATATTTACTTAGTAATTTTGTTTGTATTAGTTAAAAATATTTCATTTAACTTTTATATTTTTGTTAGAATAGTTATCGCCATCTATCTTTAAGTGGATGAAATAATTTGTATTTCACTTTTGAATAATGAATGCCCAAACTACTTGTTACTGTTCATAGATGGCGTTGTTAACAAATTTTTAATTGAATTATATAGCTTAATTTTTGATTTAAAAATTTTTTAGACTGTCCCTTTTAGAAGCGAACACTGAACGTGTCCCTGCTCATAATTTGTTCATGACATATTAAAATATTTTTACATATTTTGTATAAAAACCTAATTAAATAATAAATGCAACCGTAACTTTTTTTTTATACAAACACATTGTAAAAAAAATAATAAGACATATAAAATTAAAACAAAATAAAATGAGATTGTTGAGTTTGTTAATGTCGGGTTCGAAAATTGTTAACATTAATCGCAGTTCAGTTTAACGTAGTTTATGTATATTCGCTTTTCCAGGACCGGATTCAAATGTCTGGAGGCCATGGGGTTAAAAGTGAAGGAGGCCTCTAAATATTATTTTACATTACATTTTTAGTCAGATTTGTCATGAAAATATGTATAGGTAACTTTGTATCAGTCATTTTGTGATTACAAGAACAGTAATTACTTTGTTACTTGTTACTTACATATTTACTTGGTTGTAGGGCTATGTGCAAGCCCGTCTGGGTAGGTACCACCCACTCATCAATTATTCTACCGCCAAATAACAGTACTCAGTATTTTTGTGTTCCGGTTTGAAGGGTGAGTGAGCCAGTGTAACAGGCACAAATGACATAACATCTTAGGTCCCAAGGTTGATATCACGTCATTGATGATGTAAGGAGTAGTTAATATTTCTTACAGCGTTATTGTCTATGGGTGATGGTGACCACTTACAATCAGGTGGCCAATGGCCAATGGCCATGCTCACCCCCAACTTATATCATAAAAAAACACGTATTCCGTTATATATCATTATAAAGATAATGTTCATAAGTAATTCTTAAACTATCAATTTATAACTATTTATCAAAATGCTATACATAAAAATGATAAAATGTTGTTAAGCAGTAACAGACTTTATTTAGCTTCTGTGCGCTCATCGCAGGTTTGCTATGGCCGTGTATTTGCTCAAAGAGATACCAAGGCTATCTGCCTTGGTTTGTACGTGTACACCGTTACAATTGCTCGGTTGGGCGTTACCGATAAATATGCAGCGCCCTTATATACCCAGTGCATTATATTTTCATCATATAAGATATAGGCAGGCGAGCATTCTACCACTGAACCATCGATGCCCAGGATAGGAGTCGAGATGGCCCAGTGGTTAGAACGCGTGCATCTTAACCGATGATTGCGGGTTCAAACCCAGGCAAGCACCGCTGATTCATGTGCTTAATTTGTCTTTATAGTTCATCTCGTACTCGGCGGTGAAGGAAAACATCGTGAGGAAACCTGCATGTGACAAATTTCATAGAAATTCTTCCACATGTGTATTCCACCAACCCGCATTGGAACAGCGTGGTGGAATATGTTCCGAAACCTTCTCCTCTAAGGGAGAAGAGGCCTTTAGTCCAGCAGTGGGAATTTACAGGCTGTTGTTGTTTGTTCAATATAAATATATATTGTTGGATATAGGATCAGGCAAAGGATATGGATATATAAAATGTCTATTAAAACCTGTGATTTGTGTACATAATAATGAATTTAATAAAGTTAGTTTCGCGGTTCAATGTTTTATTTTAAGCAAACATAATATTTAAAATAAACTTTCTGGAGCAGTATCTACTTTTAAGGAAGTTGCGTAATGCGTGTTCATTTAAAGCTTAACGAAGATTTATTAATTAAAAGTTAAAGTCGCTTTATCTTAACGACTCTATAAACTTTTTGACTACTCGAATAAAATTAATTCATGAGCATTTTTTATGACGGATGAATATTATGTGTCAGAAAATGATCCACACATACAGGCAGGTTTCCCTAATATCTATATTATTTAAGGAGACTTATGCTCATAGTATTTTAAGCTGCGATTTATTCAGTCAAGTATTCTCACTGACCGTTGTATAAGGAATAAACCATAGTAAATACTTATTCTAAATTTTTATACTAAGAAAAAGAAGTCTATCAAGTATGCGTAGATATTTAATTTCAACATTTTCAAGCTAATTTTTAATTTTCTTTATTATGAAAAAGTTTCGACGTTCGTTATAAAATGTGGCCAGACGTTTATTTGACCTTTCATTGTTGCCTCTTGTTCTTAGAGATTATTTGAGAGAATTTATTATTAAATGTTGAAAATAAGTCTTCTATAAGGGTAAATTCAAAGAAAATCTAATTATGATACCTGTTATAACTTACTGATACAAAACGTAATTAAGGGCATAATAGTACGTTAAGACTGTCTTCTTGGAAAATGTCCTGTGATGTCTTAAGCGACTATAAAAGGGTATTGTTAGCGGTCCTCTTTGTGAGAAGTGGTCAGGCAGGTAAGTTATCTGAACATTTATTTTTTAAGTCGCTTATGGATGTAACTCGCTGCGTCCGCTCACTGCTAGTTTGATAGATAAGTATTTCCGTCATTAATTTAGAAAACCAAAGATAATAACTGTTCTTTTTCATATGTTACGGGTAAGTCACATACTAATTTGATTTACACTTTCTTGAAAAAAGATACGGGTATATTAAAAAGTATACCCTTTAAAAAGTGAGTCGAGATGGCCCAGTGGTTAGAACGCGTGCATCTTAACCGATGATTGCGGCTTCAAACCCAGGCAAGCACCGCTGATTCATGTGCCTAATTTGTCTTTATAATTCGTCTCGTGCTCAGCGGTGAAGGAAAATATGGTGAGGAAACTGCCATGTGACAAATTTCATAAAAATTCTGCCACATGTGTATTCCACCAACCCGCATTGGAACAGCGTGGTGGAATATGTTCCAAACCTTCTCCTCAAAGGGAGAGGGGGCCTTTAGCCCAGCAGTGGGAATTTACAGGCTGATGTTGTTGTTGTTGTTGTTGTATATTAAAAAGTATTCTGAAATTTCATTAATTGAATTTTATCATTACTTTTGTTTGGACTAACGCATCAAAAAAAAGTGGATGGTTAAAAGTATCACGTTCGCGCGTCTGTGTTGAAAAATAGCGGTGGCAGCATTAAATGGCCTCTATTTCCAGTCGTTGGTCCAGCTGTTAGCATACCAGGGCTTAGGTCTGAGGTTCTGTAATCAAATTCCGATTTCAGCTTCGAAGTAATAGGTATCTTTACATTAAATTGAATCTTTAAAAAAGAGTGTAAATTCAAAAGGTGTTCTTTTGTCTAGAAATTTGCAGAGCAGTCCGGAGTTGGACGTTAGCAGTTATACTGCGCTGCATATAGAGCTGCTGGTTCGTATCGAATTGTCTCTCAAGCGCATTTGAGAGACGCCGCCTCGGCCCAGATTCGGTGACTACCACCGCCCATGGACATCTGCAACACCAGGGGGCTTGCAGGTGCGTTGCCGGCCTTTGAGAAAGGAGTAGGCTCTTTTCTTGAAGGTTCCCATGTCGTATCGGTTCGGAAAAACCGCCGGCGAAAGCTGGTTCCACAGAGTGGTTGTGCGAGGCAGAAAATGTCTAAGAAATCGCGCTGTTGTGGATTTTCGGACATCAAGATGGTGCGGGTGAAACTTAGAATTTTGACGAGATGTCCGAAGGTGAAATTCAGCAGCCGGGATTAATCCGAACAATTCCTCGGAACATTCCCCGTGAAAAATTCGGTAGAAGATGCAGAGTGATCCAACATCTCTACGCAAAGCCAAAGGATCAAGGAGATCGGAAAGGGCTCGATCGTCGATAACTCGAGCCGCTCTACGTTGGATGCGGTCAAATGGAAGGAGCTGGTACTGGGGAGCACCCGCCCAGAGGTGAGAGCAGTACTCCATGTGAGGCGGAATTTGCGCCTTGTAAAGTTTTAGGCGATGGGTCGACGTGAAATACTGTCTCGCCTTGCTGAGCACACCGAGCTTCTTTGAAGCCAATTTGGCTTTGCCTTCCAATTGACCGCGGAACTGAACGAGGCTCGAAATATCAACGCCAAGTATTCCGATACTACCTGTAGCGGCTATCGGGATGTTCTCAAATCGTGGAGATACGACAAATGGTGTTTTTTTAGCGGTTAACGCGCAAACATGCGTCTTTTTGGGGTTGAAATGGACTAAATTTAGCCGGCCCCAGTTCGAGACTTCGTTTAACGAAGACTCGATTTCAGACACAAGTTTGTTCCGGTTTTCTTCGACGTTTTCCCGAGAAATATTAGCGCGGCCGGTGTATAAGGTGTCAACGGTACTGTCGTCTGCATAGCAATGAATGTTCCCAATTTGCAAAATTACAAATCATTGATATGCAGAAGAAACAGAGTGGGTGATAGAACGCAGCCTTGTGGAACACCAGCATTGACGAATTTTAAGTCAGAGCATGCACCGTCGACAACGACCTTGATGCTCCGATCTGCCAAAAAGCTGGTAATCGATATCGTGTAACTGGCACTGTACTCCGGACGAGACAGTGGTCCGACGAGCCCAGATGCGAAGTCAGCAGAAGGTCCAACAGGGAAGGTGTATGATCCTCCACGTCCGGTATTCGCGTTGGCGAGGTGACCAGTTGTGTCAAATCATAAGCCAAAGCGAAGTCGAGAACAGATCTACCCGCATGATCAGTGGTGCGTGATCCAAGCCACTCTGTATGATGAGCATTGTATATCCAGCTTTGAAGTCAACAGGTATTAACTCCACGCTTTTTTATCATCTATTTTATTCATATCTTGTATCGAATAACATACCTTTTTTACCAATGTATTTTTTACAAACGATTTAAACTTTTGAATATCTATATACATAATCTATCATGTGATCCTCGTATGTAATCGAAACAGGGGAAATATTATTATATCTGTGTAAACAAAATAAACAAACACCTTATAACTTTCCATATCATTACGTGGGATTCGTATCAGATTCCTGCTCTTTCAGCAATACAATCCTTTGTATATGTTCTCCCTCGCTTATCTGTAACAAAAATAACCGTTTCTAATTTTATTCGCATCCTGTAAAGAGGATTTGTTGCTACTTTTGTTTCAAAATATACCTACTAGACTCGAATATGTCATACAGCCTTCTCCTAAATATTTAATTTTAACCAAGCTGCAACAACAGCCTGTAAATTCCCACTGTTGGGCTAAAGGCCTCCTCTCCCTTCGAGGAGAAGGTTTGGAACATATTCCACCACGCTGTTCCAATTCGGGTTGGTGGAATACACATGTGACAGAATTTCTATGAAATTTGTCATATGCAGGTTTCCTCACGATGTTTTTCTTCACCGCTAAGCACGAGATGAATTATAAAGACAAATTAAGCACATCAGCGGTGCTTGCCTTGGTTTGAACCCGCAATCATCGGTTAAGATGCACGCGTTCTAACCACTGGGCCATCTCGACTCAATATTTAATTTAATCTAACAAATATAAGCCACCCTCGGGATGATAGGGGTTAGCTGGGTTGGAAATCTATACATATATACTAATATTATAAATGTGAAAGTAGCTCCGTCTGTCTGTCGCTCTTTAACTACCAAATCAGAACGCGTGCATCTTAACCGATGATTGCAGGTAAAAACCCAGGCAAGCACCACTATATATATGTGCTTAACTGGTGTTTATAATTCATCTCGTGTTTGGCGGTGAAGGAAAACATCGTGAGAAAACCTGCATGTGTCTAATTTCATCGAAATTTTGCCACATGTGTATTCCACCATGCCGAATTGGAACAGCGTGATGAAATAGGTTCCAAACCCTCACCTTAAGGGAAGAGGAGGCCTTATCTCAGTAGTGGGAAATGTACAGGCTGTTACTTTACTTTACTTTTCTACTTTAATAGAAAGTTACACAAAAAGTACTACAACTCGTCTGGTTAGTATTTATATAAAATATATTGAGTACTATGTGTTTAATTTTTAACGATTATGTGAAAAACGACATGGCCGGGAAGAATGTTACTTGTGAAATGACGTCCGACAGAGAAGTATGGAGGATGATGGTAATTGGAAGATGAGGACAGGAGGATGATGATAATGATGTTGATGATAATTGGTAATGCGTTTGTAAGTTTGAGGTAATCTTGGTACTAATCAACTCATTCGATATGAAAAACACCACAATTTAATATTATACTTTAGGATGAAAATTGTATATAGTTTTTTATGTAACTAAAAACAGCCACAAATGACATAACATCTCATATCCCAAGGTTGAGGTGCATTGGCGATGTAATGGATGATCTCATTGTGCTAATACCTACGGGCTTGTTCAATTTTTGTTTTTGGTTTGTTTTTCTAATTTTATTTAGAGTTTTTTTTTCACAGTTGAAAAAGGCTTGCTACATGACATCGGGTAAACTATTTATCGACCGGCACCTATAAGCTATTTTTTTATTTTTTTTTGCAAGTCCGTCTGGGTACGTACCACCCAATTATCAGTTATTCTACCGCCGAATAACAGTACTCATTATTGTTGTGTTCCGGTTTGAAGGGTAAGTGAGCCAGTGTAACTATAGGCACAAGGGACATAACATCTTAGTTCCCAAGGTTGGTGGTAAATTGACTATGAAAGGAATAGTTAATATGATCGTCCACGTACGTAAATAAATAACATGATTGTAATAATAGCATGAGTTCGCTTAGCCAGCTAAAGTAAATAATAATGATACCAAATATTCGGGTTTGTAGTACCTATATAAAAGAGTAACTACTGAGTTTCTTGACGGTTCTTCTGGGTAGAATCTACTTTCCGAACCGGTGGTAGCTTCACTTAATTGTTAAATGACGATTCAAAAGTGCTTGTAAAAGCCCACTTGAATAAAGTTTATTTTGATTTTGATTTTGACAAGCATTGGAAAATATACCCAGTAAATAATTATAACAATCTTCGTACATTAAGTAATTTCTGGTACGGTACATATTTCTCAGACCGATAGGTACGGAACTTTGTTAATATCTGCTTGTTACTTACCTTGGCCGTTTTTATTTTTATACGGCTGTTGTTCTAATTGCAATAACAATTATTGCCTCGTTAGACTTTCTTATTAAAGTCCCCTTCGAGTATTTTAATAAACATTCTTAAGTTGCTTTGTTTAATGGTAACTACGGGACGAGGTATAGCTGACTTTTTATTTTAGTAGTTCATGAGATAAGTGAGCATTCCAGCGCTCAACATAGGTATCCTTTTTCTTAGAGTATTCCATAATTTTCTTTAATAGTTTTAAAATAGATATTATATAAATATCTAATAATAAATAATTAATATTTCGTAGAAAACTAGTTTTACATATTGCTCATACTTAGCAATATTTTATATATTTTATTTATAGTTTACAAGTATACTTATTATCAATAATAGTGACTTAGTTATTATTGAAAACAAGGATCTCTTCTTTGGTTTCAGAGTTTAAGAGAATATGAACAATTATACTGTCAACTAAGAAATTCTTAAAAAACAAAAACATTAATTAATTATCGAAGATCTTATTCAAAACGATGGCTAACATGCTGAATTGTGTCATACATTCTTATATATTGCAAATATTAGGTTTGTTTTGTAATAATTATACATATTCGCATTCGGAATATCCTTCTCTTATCCTTCTGGATTTTTGACAAATAATACAGACGATACAATTAAGAGATAGGTATTCTTTTAACAGACTTTCCTTTTAATAACAATTGTTTAAACTTGGAAGTTTGACAAAAGTTGGATCCAATCCAAGACTGCGGCCATTGTATGCGATACACAACTAATATGTTGTTATTCGTAAAGAGAAAAAGGTATCAAAACAATTATGATATAATGCATAAATAAGTCGTATATACACAAACTCTGTATATGTACAGTTATGGTAAGAAAAGGTTCGTCACCTTGAGATCTACTTTCGTGTGCTCAGTATGAGCGATAATCTGCTTTACTGATCGAGAGTATATTACACACATATTTTGACAATTCATTAGAAGATATCATATCTAATTTAAATTGGGAATGACTAATTACGTCATTAAAGAGATTTCATGTTGATATAAAACTAGACGTAGTCCAAAGATGTTACACTATTTTTAACCAAGTTATCATACTATGTAAGTTTAATTTTAAGATACTAAGAGTTTACGACTTAATAAAGGAATGAATTTGAAAACTGACGACGGTTTTCTTACTCTGACTACAAATAAATGTCACACACACACACACACACACACACACACACACACAAAATATAATAATTAAAATAAATAAAGAGCCTTACAGTAGTCGTTTTATGTAACATATCACCTTGGCTAGGCAATAATAACATGATATTCTCCGGAATATATATAAATTGATACAATCTGACATCATGATATCCTCCAGAAAATGAGTTCTACCCGAAGGTGCCTCAAGCACCGCGCGCTCATTAGTCAAATCAAAATAGCTCCCTCCTAACTTCCTGTTTCACACACATTTTCGCCCCTTTTGCCGCAATCTCTGACCCAGCTTGGAGGAAAGTGAAAGGAAATATGTTACATATCTAATCTCTCTTGGCAGAAGCTTACTCTATACAAGCAGGATTGCTTACTATATTTTCTTTCAACACTAAGCACGAAATCACTCAATCACCGGGTGACGTTCCACTGGGCTCTATTATTATTTATAGTAAGCAATTAGTAACTAAACGAAATAATTCTACGTGACTCGCAACATGTATGCTCTAATACAATTATAAATACACATTTGTTTCATATATATGTGGGGTTTTTATTAAAATCATATCTATTTGTGTCCTATTCAAACCACAGTATTAATAAAGTAAAATAAACAACTTTTGCATTGAATGGTCGCGATATCCTGAAAAATATTTGAAAAAATATAAATAAAGGGTTCGCTAAAAGTATATAATCACTTGATGATGGATCGATAGATGAGAAACATTGTAATATACTTTTAAGTTCAAAAGAGTACAGTTTGCGCTGAAAGTCAATTAACAAATAAGGTAAAATTTTTAAAATGGAAATGAATGAACCACCAGTTTCTTTCTTTACAAATTAGTCTTAAATTCTTAAATTAACGTAATAGTTCAAATTTATCTGTTAAATTATTTATATTCATATGTCACGCAAGCAAAGCCGCAGACAACAGCTAGTCTCATATACTTTAGTTTTTCTTACAAAAGAGAGAGGGAGAGAGAGCTATTTATTAATCGGTTTTTCTCTTTACCCTTTAAGGCGTTTTTATCTTTGCTCTTTACTCATCTACTATTGAAATACTTCGATTGTTTTTCATTTTAATATTACAAACTTGGTACCGTTTAAAGCAATGAGTGATTTTTAGTAATTGTTACATAAGGCAATAAACACAATTATACTGTTTTCAGACAAGAAAAATCTTTAGGAAATTTGGCTTACAGGTATCTACTCTAGCGAGCATATTTTAATCGTCGTTTTGTAAGACTTATGAGATTTAATAAAATGCCTGACTGTAGACTTCGTTGAGAGGAACCAATAAGAAACTTATTGGTTTCTCGTCTCAGACAATTAAGGTATTTACTTTATTAGGTAAATGCAATACTATTTACCCTGCACGGAAATCAATGAATAATACATCACATATTTATATATTATTGTTATTTTTGTATATCTATTTGAAACGGGTTTATACAATCAAATTTTAATAACTGTGCATTATTAGGTAAATGAAATTTAATTATTATTTATTCAGCACGTAAATTCATGAATAATAAATCACATTTTTTACTATTTGAAACGGGCTTATATAATCAAAATGTAATGGCTTGAAGTCACGGGCGGAGATAGTAATATTTTTAAAAGAATAAAATAAAAATCTAGCAAATAAAATGCAAGCGCATTCAAAATAAATTCAAACTAAATATAAAGATGCAGCGGCACGAACGACACGTCTGTGGAAACTTGTTAAAAAAATAAAACAGTGAACTATGAAACAGGATTTTCTACTTAATTAATGCAAATATAGTTAGAAGCACGTTTATTTAATTTACGATCTTTTATTAAAAAATAAGCATCGTTGAGTTAAGCTGGAAGATTATGCCTTGCACTTATTTGTTTTGTTATTTCTAAACATGCGCTTGTGTACATGTTCAAAAAATAACTTTTTCTTAACAAGTGTAACTTATCGTGTCTGTTAATTGGTCTGAGTCTTTGACAAATAAAGTTAAAAAAAAAAACAAAGTAATTTGAATTATTCAATTAGCGTACGTTTATTATAATCAACAATTAATATTGTTTCATATTTAATTACTATGGACAATAATAGACATAACCGCAAATAGTCATAACAACAAATTAGCGTATTCTGTATTTTTATATTCGTAAATATGACGTCAAATTATATCATTTTCATAATCTTCATTTACGCATACTTAACACATATTTAATGTTTATATTAAATACAAGGAAATAGCATGGGTAAAATTTTCTATAGATTACAAAGGGATTGTTAAAGCATGGATCAACAAATAGTTTATCAGGAGGAAAATATTGAGAATATATTTCATTTAAATAGAGGGGTGCCATATGGATACTATCATTCACAAAGAAGGAGAGCAGGACGTCAGTTGAACGAGAAAAGATTAAAGAATAATAACGATGAAGTTTTCAAATATTTTTGTGATGTTGATGGCAGTCCTCGCTCTCTTCGCTGGCCAAAGTAGTGCAGATCCTAAAATCAACTTACAGGCTGTTAGAAAAGGAGGTCGTATGATCGTGAGTAGTTATTAAAAATTACTTTTAGTGGTAATAAAATATTGCAAAGCGGTCAAGCTCTATTACGACTAGAAATATAAAACGCGATCCTGAGCTTCAATTATGTGTTAAATCCTTCAACTAGTGTTCCAAAACGTTTATATATTGGCAAAGCGATATAAATATTTTGTTTGTGAATTTTAGTTGGTTAATGACAAAGCCATAATAATAATCGGATGTTTGTTTAAGACTTCTATTGAAAAACACGATTAATATTTTAATTTTTTTATAAATAAGAATGTGTATTTTTTTTTTTATTTTACAGAAAAAGGGTCTTGGATTTATCGCTGCTGCGGCAACGGCTCATGAACTATACAACGAAATCCGTAATATAAAAAGAGCTAAGACTGTAACGAAAGACTAATTTTACATACTACGAATGAAATAATGGAAGATTAATTATTTTGTATATAAAATGTTGTGCCCTATACATTTAAAAATGTCTTAGTTACTAATAAACTGTTCTGAAATTATTTTGTTTTTCAGTTACAATAATATGTTGAATAACTTTCTAGAATTTTCAAGCTAATTATTTTAGTAATATCATCTAATAATATACTTACATACTTTTCCTGGAAAATATATTTGCTTTTAATTACGTATTTCTGTTTTAATTCGCAAATGGTTGAAATACAAAAATATTATTTATATTGTTTACAAAATTAAGTAAAAGAGATACGACATTTCTAAATTATTAATTATATTCAACAAAAAATACATTGAAATAAATTGGAAATTGGACATCATCAGCTGTAAGCTTACATCTTTGTTTTTTGAGAACTTTTGATATTTCATTTGTACACGTAAGAACTGTCTCACTATAGATATGCGTGCTATAAGAAATATTAACTTTACCTTACATCGCAAACGCGCCATCAATCCTAAGTTGTGTCGTTACACAACAATGCTACACTTCTGTGTGCCCTTCTGGGCATTCACAAAGCCCTACCACCATTTTAATTCATATGTGTAATGACATAGGCCAAAATGTCAATGTCGATAATACCTCTAAATATTAATTAATTACGGAATGCTATATTCGCAGACAATTAAAATTAAACATTAACATAGCCGTCCAAGTATATGTTTTTTTACAAGTATCTTTATTAACATAAGAATTAACAACATTAAATGCTTAAATATATACAAATATGAATTAAAACTAGTTACTGTATAGATTTTGACCGCGTGGAACGGTGGCAAGAATGCTAGCAGCATTCCCCGTTGAATCGCAATTCCGATCCTCTGGGCAAAAAACGGACCAGCCCTCCTGTTACTAGTGGAGGCAATGAGGCGAGGTGTTATACTTTTACAACGGTCACAATTTTCAGTCTTTAGACAATAAGTAAGTGGTCACCAACACCCTTAGACACTGACGCTGTAAGAAATATTAACTATTCCTTACATCGTCAACGCGCCACCAACCTTGGGAACTAAGATGCTATGTCCCTTGTGCCTGAAGTTACACTGGCTCACTCACCCTTCAAACCGGAACACAACAATACTGCGTACTATTGTTTAGCGGTAGAATATCTGATGAGTGGGTGGTACCTACCCAGGCGGGCTTGCGCAAAGCTCTACCACCAAGTAAAATATTCATTTAAATTACATACTGTAATGGACCATATTGGTTTTTGTTAAATGCAAATGCAAAATCGAACAGATATACCATTGCAAACTTTTTTGAAGGCTTTGTTTAAGTACAATACTCCAGTAAATTATTTGGATCTATCTCGTAGGGTTCAGCCAGAGTTTGCAAAGTAAACGCAAAATATTTGTGTTCATTTACATCACATTAGAAAATTCTAAACTTATCAGTGTTTATTTACTATACTGTCTATGTATTATATACAAAAACTTTTATCTCGGATCACTCTATCTTTTTAAAAGACCGCATCAACATCCGTGTCGTATTCTTAAAGTATATTATATACAACACAGTATAATTTTAGCATTACTTAAACATTTTACGCTAAAATACTTAGGATTTAAAAACTGGTCCATATTTTTACCTCGCTTCGTTGACAGGATATAAGAATAAAAAAATACAAAAACTAAACATTACAAGCTGATCTCCAATTTCAAGTATATCCGCAGATACAGGAGGTCAGTTTCGAATGGCCCATTCACTAGAAGCCACGCAGGCGATGTTGTAAATTAATGCAGAAGCTTGTTTGTTTGTTGTTTGTGACTTGGGCTGCCGAGTGAGATATGCTTTCCGAATCTAAATTATTTATTTTACAGCTAGTACCGGAATTTTAGTGACAAATTTTGAGTTTATCGATAGCAAATCGAAATATAAGCCGAAATTCGAAATTACCGATTCTACAAACGCAACGACCCAACGGTTTGATCAAAGTTGGATCGGAATAGAACCGGGCACGTATTATTACCGCTATAAGTTTGTAGAATCTCTCCCAGGTTATGGCACTTGCAATACATTTAAATCCACGTATTGTGCCAAGATTGGTATGCAAACATAAATTTTAAACATTCAATACAAAAGTAGTATTAAGCTTAGGTACAAAACTAAATTTTATTATATTGTAGAACGTAATATTTGACACAGATTATTAACGTCAGAACGTAATTCTCATGGTGTGTATACCTATTACTATGTTGAAGTATGAGATAATTTATAGTATTTCGAAGATCCAAGAAACAGTATTTACTATAATAATCTTGAAATCCTCGGAAGTTGTATTAACGTCATATATTCGAAACTATATTAAAGTAGTAATTTTATGGAATAGGTAATAGGCCACCACATAAATAATCACTGCCCCTAGACATTTTTGCCGTAAAGAATTTTAGGCATTTCTTATATAGGGAAATTGCCACCTACCTTGGACACTTATATGCCCCTTGTGCCGGTAGTTAAATTGCCTCATTCACCTTTAAAAGAGGAACTTAACAAAACTATATATCACTGCTTGGTGGTGGAATATGTAATGACTGGGTGGTATACTCAAACAGGCTTGCCCGAAGCCATGCCACTGTAAACAAAAGTATGTCAACGGTTTTTTAAATAATTATGAACTTATTTTAGAAAGGATATAAAATATCTGTGAGACGGTTGTTTCTTTGTCAAGGTGTGTTATCACTACGATCTCACTATTTGTGTAATAATCTGTTAAAAATAAACATCCTTTATGTTTTTTAATTATCAACAGCGAAAATTTAACTGCTTTCGGGAGTCCTGTTGTAAAACCGTTTACATGGCCTCATAAAAGTTACTGCCTCTAATGATGTCGTGGAACAAAAGTAATGAGTACGTTGTCGTTTCTTGTACTAATATTATGAGTTCACATTTTCTCGAGAATTCATTCATTCTCTCCGGATATATAAAACATTAGGCCGAGATTATTGAGAGCCGAGATAGCCCAGTGGTTCAGACGCGTGCATCTTAACTGATGAGTGTAAGTTCAAACCCAGCAAGTACCCAAGCACTACTGAATGTTCATGTGCTGAATTTGTGTTTGTTATTCATCTTGTGCTTTAGTTTCGACGAAATTCTCCCACGTGTAAATCCACCATCCCGCATTCGGGATGCGTGGTGGATTATGCTCCAAACCTTCTCCTCAAAGTGAGAGGAGGAAGATATGTATAATATTAGACAATACTAATATAATTATTTATTTTTAATTAGTTGCAACCAATTAGAACAATACAATTTATTTGAATTACTTTAATTACTGAAGTTACAGTACAAATTTGACGACTGTAATCGGCGTGGTCTTTTCAGTTCAGTGTTTTTAAATACACTCGTAAAAAATTTAGCGATCTCGAAAAGACATCTCAAAAATTACAATAGATAAGTAAGTATATTTGTTTAAATTCATACGGGTAAAATAGTATTTTATTCAAAGTTATTTTTTAGCATTCGCCGACCGATTTAATAGTCCGCACAGTACTAATGCATCGTGAAACTCGCCTGACGCTTTCACCCGTTCATTTAAATTTTCCGTAAAATCCTTAAAACTATGATACGTATTAAATTTTTTTGTTTTTTTTATGGTTCACTAACAAGTTACAACATTTGTATAATAATGGTAATGATTATATCATATAATATTTATTAATTTTAAATGCTAAATGTTTTTTTTAAATTTTATTTCGTTAAATATAAATGTGCTGAAAAAGATCACAGTGCCGTGCATTTACAGAGGCCCAAGTCCAGCAGTGGTCAAATATGGGCCGTGGATGAAATTTTAATGGTGTTTATAGCATTTTAATAATAATGAATTGGTTAATCTAACATAACATATTATAAGTATATGTAGGTATTTGTTGTTGATGATCTTAGATTTTGCATAAGTATACGTGATCAAAGGTGCAAGGGAGGACATCTAACACCCGCCACCTTACACGTGGCCGTTCTTGAATTTATATTGCAACAAGAACATGAAACTCACCCCTGTTGCGTCGATAAAATATTAGTCTTATAAGTCATCATTCTGCTGCCCTTATCCCAATTTTATTTGGGGTCAGCGCAGCATGTTTGCTTTCATACTTCTCTGTCGGACGTTATCTCATAAGTAAAATTCTTTCCAGCGATGTATTATTTGGGAACCTTCAAAAAAAGAGCGATTTTTGAAGTTGCATTTTTGACGAATTTTGAAAAAGCTAAAAAATCTGATAACTCAAAAATGGTTCACTTTTGGATTATGCATATAGGGGTTAAAATTATAGCAAATAGTCACCCCTATCACTTCCTAACGAATATATGCGAGTTACCAATAACCCTGTATATAATAGGTTGGGGAAAAAGTCTTTTCGCATATAGTATGTATGAACTTGTAATAAAATCTCTTTGGCTATACTATTTGTATCTGGCTGGTTTTGGTATCATTAAAAAGTTTTAATTTTAAAGAAGGCACTTCCAAATTCAAATTAGGAATTTGTGTTTGTGATTTTCATTTGTTTTTGTTGTTGTTAAAATGAGTGAATCTAAAGAAAAAATTCGATACATTTTAAAATTTTACTATAAAAAAAGTAAAAATGCAACTCAAGCCGCGAAAAAAATTTGTGATGTTTATGGACCTAATGCAGTATCTGTGAGAGTAGCGCAAGTTTGGTTTAAGCGTTTTCAAGCCGGAAATTTTGATATCAAAGATGCATCTCGCTCTGGTCGCCCTGTTACGGACAATGGCAACAATTATGGCATTTTTGAAAAAGTGGAGCAAGATCGGCATATTAGTAGTTACGATGTAGCTGAAGAACTGGCAATTGACCAAAAAACGGTTTTGACTCATTTGAATAAAGCTGGGTACACAAAAAAGCTCGATATATGGGTGCCTCATGAACTCACTGAAAGAAACCTAATGAACCGTGTACTCATTTGTGATTCTTTATTACGACGTAATGAAACCGAACCATTTTTGAAGAACGAGCGAAAAAGATCGTGGTCAAAGGCCGGTCAAGCTTCACAGACTGTGGCAAAACCCGGATTAACTCGCAACAAGGTAATGCTGTGTGTATGGTGGGATTGGAAGGGCATCATTCATTATGAGCTGTTACCGCCCGGCAGGACCATCGATTCAGAACTGTATTGCGAACAATTGATGAGATTGAAGCAAGAAAATGAGAGAAAGCGGCCAGAATTGATCAACAGAACGGGTGTGGTTTTTCACCATGACAACGCTAGACCTCACACATCTTTAGCCACTAAACAAAAATTACGAGAGTTTGGCTGGGAGGTATTAATGCATCCGCCGTATAGTCCTGACCTTGCACCTTCAGATTTTCATCTGTTTCGGTCTCTGCAGAATTCCTTAGGCAGTGTCAGGTTAACATAACGAGAGGACTGCCAAAACCACTTGTCGCAGTTTTTCGATCAGAAGCCCCAAAATTTTTACAGCAATGGGATCATGTCACTACCAACAAGATGGCAAAAAGTTATGGAACAAAATGGCACCTACATACTTTAGTCAAATGTAATAAACTATAAAAAAAACTTTTTGAATTTTCATATAAAATACAAAGAAACTTTTTCCCCAACCTATTTATTATGTATGTATTATTTCACACAAGTTCTTTGCTTATAAGTAACTATCTTTAAAATATTATTCAATAAAATTTTACATTTTTGTGGTTTGGGGGGTTTTCAGTTAGCTGTTAAAAAGCATCATCATCTTACATACATTTCATATAGAAGTTTTTGAAAAAAAAACATTTTTTTTAAAATAATGACTAATATAATTTTGCATTCCAAAAAATAAACATGAATGATTCTAAATCTTGCATTATTTTACCAAGTTTAGCTTAGTCATGTAAAAGTAAACAGTAATAGCCAGCAATGTCGAACTTTTGACTTGAAATCACTTCTTATTTTTGATGAGAAGGCATGAAGTAAGCGCCGGGAGGTTAATTCAATGCGACTGAATGGATACTCGTGGCAGATTTTCATCAGCCACATGCAGGTTGCCTTACGAGATTTTCTTTTACAGCTGAGCATAATATTAACTATAACCACAAATTATGCGAATGTACCTGACATGAAATTTCAGTGGGGTTTGTCCGGGATTAAATAGGAATCTAACCTGATTATATTATAGAATGAGATAGAAAAAAGAAATTTATAATATATGTTCTTGGAATAAACAAGCAACATCTGCGCCAAGTCACACAACTTCCCTTAAAAAAAAGGCGGGAGATTTGCGGCTGACACATTGGGATCGCCATTATGATTGTTACGGTGTAATGTGATTATTGATGAGGTTAGCTTACTTCATACTTCTGGTTCTAAAAATATATTTAATTGACGTATTATACTCATTGAAACATATTATGTACAAGTACACACTGACGCATGAAGGGTAGGTTTCGTATGAACTAGTTTAAGCCTTGCGTCAGTTCCTGTATTGTTATATGTTAAATAATAGTTTACAATAGAGTATTTGTTATTGTTTACAGTCTATGTGTATAAAGTTTACTGTTATCTTAATTTTGCTAGTCTGTGAACGTGCGGTCTGTATAGTATGCAATACTGTGACGTCCAAAATGTATGGCATAGATAAAATATAGGAAAACCCTATAGACTACAAATTTACTAATTATTTACGAGGAAAACAAGTTAATACTGTTTTAAATAAGGTGTTAAATTGTGGTAACATCATTAGCAAAGTAGGTGTTAAACACTGAACTTGATCGTCTGTAGGCAGTTCGTAAGAAACGTAATAAAAATGAGATTATCTATAATTTTTGTTATGTTGGTAGCAGTGCTTTGTATCTTCGCCGGACAAAGTTGCGCAGCTCCTAGAATGAACTTTAGTGCTATCAGGAAGGGAGCACGATTGATAGTAAGTTGATAATATTTTTATTGCGCTTCTTCAGTTTCTGAACTAAAATTATTTGTCCTATGGATATATGTATGTACGTACTAATTGACGCCTGTCCCTTCGCTTACGTTTTGGTCATCAAATATCTGGCCTGGAGTTCAAGCTTGTTTCATAACAAATTTTATTAAAATAGACTTGAATTATAATATTATATCAGACAGAGTTACTTTTGCATTTAAAATTGGTTTGGATTATACTACTTTATCAAAATAAACTGGCTTTTCAAGCTTTTCAAACACGTTCGTATCGTTGTTTATCAAGATAAATTTTAAAATGATTCCTGAAATTTTGGTAAGCAACTCAGCGGTTAAAACAAACATAATATTTTATTAAAACAATATAATTTAATGTTAAAACATCTGGTTAAGCTTCGGCGATTGTTTTAAATTAGATTTTTTTTTTTATTTTCAGAGAAAAGGTCTCGGAATCATTAGTGATATTGGATCGTTAAATGAACTTTACAACCATATTCGGTTCAAAAAATAATGTTGATGCTGCTATTTTCATTAATTGGTGTATTTTTATAAAACAAATGAAAATATATAATCATAGTGAATATATTAATATGAATATTAAGTAAGTTTGTAATTGTTAATAAATGTATGTATGAAATTGAGTGACTAGTTTAATTACCTAACTATATCAAAGCTAACGGTCCGTTAAACGGCCGAAACTATAATCCGTTAGTAACGGATTATAGTTTCGGCCTGGGTGTTTGTTATCGGTTCCCACTTCTAAACTACTTCAGGTTATTCGAGGAGTCAGGTATCGTTAGAAGCGTCTCAATTGTCCGCTGTCATAGGTTATCTGTGGTCGTACGCCTTATCCTAAGGGATGTTCATACTGAAATATATTTTATAGTACTAAAACATACTTTGACATCAGAAGCGATTCTTAGGATAAAATGATGTGCGGCCATTGATGCCGAACTATGCTATGTACTCAATCAATATGTGTATGTAAATTGTTTCTTACCTTATATGACGTCACTCGTGTTGTCTCGTTACAAATTGTGGCATACAGAATCAGGATCTTGATCAAAACGCATATATTCCGCTGTCGGGTTTTAATTTTGATGTTATATTTCCTATTTTGTATATATTCATAACTTTATCATATAGTTATATAGATTTTCGTGCCCTAGAGTCGTGGGGAAGAATTATATAGTCGCAAAAATAATACTGTACCTAAATCGGTATGTAATTATAAAGAACATTTATGTTATTAGAAATACCTTATATAATAAGAGAGAAGCCATCTTGTGTGTGTGTTCTTTTAAAATAGTCAAGTGACAAGCAAATGGGCCTCGTGATGGTAACTAGTCAACGCATATTACTAGTCAACGAATATTGACACTGCAAGACATGTTGACCATCTTTAGAACTATATTATAGTCTTTTGTGCCTGTAATCCGGCTCACTGACTCATTAAATCGGAACATGCATATACACTAAATGCTGTTTGGCTGGTAGTAGCTAGCTGGGCTTTTATCTTACTATGATGGAAAAAGACGATAGCTTTTAGTAGTTCGTACTTTTGCATACGGTAAATAGAACGTTTTTTGGCAATGGTATACGCATATACAATAAGATATCGGAAAATATAATCAATTTACCATTCTCTAAATTTAAAATTATTATTAAGACTAAATTAATAAATAAATCATATTATTCATTAAAAGAGTACTTTTTACAAAGAAACGCCTGGAGTTAGGCTCGGGTTCCATCATAGGACACTTATTACTGTAAATAACAGCATTGTAAATCTGTTTATTTGAAAACAGCAACTATGCGAGTTTCTTGCCGTTACTTCTCGCTAGAAGCTGCTTTCCAAAACGGTGGTAGTATTTAATTGTTGACAATTCAAAAACGCTTCATTGTGAAGTTTACTTGAATAAAATTGATTTGATTTAGTTTGTATTTAGATTCATAATTTTTCCGTGATGGAATAAAATGCTTTGATGCAAGCAAATCTAGTAAACTAAGTTGTAAATTGTGTTAAAGTATACCAGACTGACATTGATAATGAACGATTAGGAAATTGGACGAGGGCGGGCAAGGAATTTCTTCCATAAAATTCCGCTCACATTATACTTAATTTTATTATTTATATTGAAGAACAACAACGAGAAATGAGGTTCTCAATTCGACCTGTACTAATATTATAAAGAAATTGAATTTGTTTGTTTGTGTTTGTTAAGTAATCTTCTTAACTGCTGATACAAATTAAAAAAAAATTGCTCGTCACATAATGTAGTTTACATTATTCCTGATTGAAAATACTCCACTTCTTTTTCGTCCGTTCTTGTTTTGATAGTAACTGTATTAAAGTACAAGCGACCCGCCCCGGCTCCGCGCGGGTACTTGATATGTATCATTATACAAACAACAACAACAACAGACTGTAAATTCCCACTGCTGGGCTAAAGGCCTACTCTCCCTTTAAGGAGAAGGTTTGGAACATATTCCACCACGATGTTCCAATGCGGGTTGGTGGAATACACATGTGGCAGAATTTCTATGAAATTTGTCACATGCAGGTTTCCTCACGATGTTTTCCATCACCGCTGAGCACGAGATTAATTATAAAGACAAATTAAGCACATGAAACAGCGGTGCTTGCCTGGGTTTGAACCCGCAATCATCGGTTAAGAGGCACGCGTTCTAACCACTGGGCCATCTCGACTCTGTATCATTTAATATAACCAAATAAAGTAAAATCATTATAAATTGTAGTCTATGTGTTATTTTGACGTATAACCTATATTACTGTAAAATTTCATCCAAATCCGTTTAATAGTTTTCTCGTAATAGAGTAATAACATTCATATATTCATTCTTACAATTTTTCGCATATATAATGTTAGTAGGATTTGATATACGTTTAATATTATTAAAAGAAGTAACTACTGAGTTCTTTATTAGTTCTTCTCGATAGTATTTATATTCCCGTAAGCTTTAAATTATATTTATTATTCAAAAGATCAGGAGTGCTAGTGATACGAGCGTAGACTAAAATATATTCTTTACGCCTAATCCATGAATACCTTTTAGCTAATACTTTATAAAAAGTGGACTATTGCTTCTCACATAGGCTTGAGTATGCTTTTTGGAAATACATAGAACGCCTATTTCGGAGACGTAGACTACATTTCGTTTTAATTCGTGCTTGTAATTTGTTTATATGAAGCCAGATAGTTATATTTATGTAGTATATTCAGTAAATTGAAATATTAATCACCTAAATTATTAATTATAGGCATTAGGCGTAGAATATTTTATTAAAAGAAGTGATTCCATGCAGAAACTTACTGGAATAAAATCGTTTTTGCTGTAAAGATTTGTAATGATATTTTGTTTCAATAAAATCTGCTTTTAGCATTCACTTTTAGAGATGTAGTAGAAGTTTTAGTACTCTGAGTACTTAGTCCATTACATCTACTTCATCGCCTAGCATGAGATTAATTACAAGTACAGAACGAGTAAATAAACATTCAGTAGTACTTACAAGAATGACTCGCTACATTTTGATGCTATTGTTGTAACAATTCACGTCAGCAATTAACAATTTAGATTAATAGAAATAATGTATAATTTGAAATAATTCAATTCATTTATCTAATTGAGATTTACACTTTTGCTAAGAACGCACCTTTTTCCATTGGTAATGAAACGTAATTTGGTAAGTGATTATTAGAGATGAAAGAGATAGCTGCTTAACCGGATACCGGATATTCGACGACCTGGCCAGTAACCAAGGCCAATAACCGCTTCAGGCCTTACGGCCTGAAGCGGTTATTCCGGATATTATATTCGTGAAATATTTCTTAAATAGGGGGCTATTTTTTCGTTTCCTTATTTAACAAACGTTGGTTGTTTGAGAAAGGAATGAAGTATTTATTTCTTTTAATTTATGATTTAAACTTATCATATGTTAATAAATGTCACTTCTCACTGTTCACTTTAAGTACTTTTTCCAATAAAACAGTCCACACAAGCTTCTATTACTTTTATTACACTATAATTATAGTTACAGCGTTTCTACTTAGTAGCACTCCATGAACAAATTGAACTGAACTCCATCTAATTTGTAATAACTTATATAACTTTTGATAATCCTCCCACCCAGAAAATAAGTTACTACTACCCTCACAATATTTGATAAACAAAATCTATATAATAACATTAATTAGTTTTATGATTGATTTTAATAAACATTTACCCACTTTAAGTATCTTAAATTATTTAATTAATATTGAACACAAGAATATGTTATATTATATTTATGCTGTATGCTTCATGTTGGGACTGGAGTGACCGGATGTCGCTAACACGTCATATTACTGATTGCCTTCAACTTCCAACAAGTTATTTAAAATTATGTTATTTTATTATTATATTATATTTTATTATTATTAAGCAGGAAAGAATAGTTTGCCGGAGTAGTTCAACTTTCAGCGCTGTCGCTGTAACTTTATACACATACTAATACAAACGAATAGTTGTTGTTAGTGTTTATTACATTGTTGCAGAGTCTTTGGTTGATTTAAAAATAAAAGAACATTACGCCATTTTTTGTATCTCTTTTTTCCTTAGATATAGATTTGCTCACACACGAAGTTGTACTTCTCGATAAATTATCGGCGTTTTAATACAATAAACTTAATGAATATAATCTAAATTAAATATATTTTTATGTCAAAATAATCTCAGCATCTTACATGGATACATAAAATAGGCTCAACGAATAAAATCTCAATACAAAAGTCGTCTAAACGTGTAAGAATATTCATAGCAAAATATTACCTGATCACAAAGTAGCGTTCTTCAATTTGACGTAAAAGTTACTTATAATATGTTGTCTCTACTCTCTCTGGTTTTTAAAGCAAAATTGTTTCATAGAAAATAATAATACATGCTCGATATAAGATAGTATGAACTTTAATGTCGGGATTGAAACTCAAGTGCACAAATCCCTCTTAACGTCTGCAAAGCGAGCGCTCCGTTTGCGGAATATGTATAATATTACTCTGCTTAACGAACGCTTGGCTTCAATAAATGATTTTAAAAGCGTTTATTTATTGAGTTACATATCTATTACTACAAGATTGCTTGTTGTTCATTCTCCTCAAAAGTCGGTTTTGTGCAATATGAACCTTTATAATCATTGCTTACTTAAAATTCCAGACATAATATACAATTTGGATATTTATGGTTGATTTGAGCGGGAAATACGAAATACTATATATTTATATTAGAAAAAAAAAATGTCACTGAAGTAAAAGCGAAGTTGTCATCGAAGGATACGAAAGTTTTTAATAGCCTATTTAAATAATTATACGTTGATTTTGGAAGTTAAATTAAAGTGTATTTATACAGTGTATTGAAGAATACTATAAACATGGTTGACTCAATATAATATATGGTATACAAATGGTTAAAGTTAGTTTATAGAGGCAATAAGATCTTGGCACAGCCATATCTTACACGGAAACTTTTTCATAATTACATACTCTATATCAATGAATAAATACTCAAATAAACCTCGAAGGGGATTTTTATAAAATCCTCACCAAATAATAAATCAGAAATGACATTTAATCGTCATTTGCATTTCGTGTTTATGATGAGTCATTTCAAATTTTAGCAGACAATGCTGTTTGCATATTGACAAACCATACGTCAGCGGATGAGTGTTCCAGGAAGGAGTGATACAAGTCAAAGTTATTATATTTGATAGAGTAAATAAATAATTCTTCCAATATTTTATTTTTACAACAACCGTAACTAAGAAATGCTCAGCTTGAAATCGCAATTAGTTTTCACAATTGTTATTAACTTACACTCAAAATTACAACACAATACAACAACAATAAAAACAACAACAGCCTGTAAATTTCCGATTGCTTTCCCTTTGAGGAGAAGGTTTGGAACATATTCCACTACGCTGTTCCAATGCGTGTTGGTGAAATATACATGTAACCGAATTTCTATGATATTAGACACATGTAAGTTTCCTCACGATATTTTCCTTCAGCGCCGAGCATGAGATGAATATTCACTGGTGCTTACCTGGGTTTGAATACGCAATCATCGGTTAAGGTGCATGCGTTCTAACCACTGGGCTATCTTAACAACACAATGATTAAATTACATTTTTTTTATTTGCATTACCTGTAAACTATGACAATATATTGTTTATTTTAAAACATGGTCTAATATTTATAAATTAAACGATATGGGTATACATCTGTTTTCCTGCTGGAATGCAATACCCCTCCCGCTTCCCCCTTCACCCCGCCGCGCTCGCCGGGCGCCACACATACCGTTTCGCCGATATGTCATTTACGCCAGGTGCACAGATATTTTAATAAGGAGTATACATACATTTTTCTGATGTATTTTATGCCAAAATGTTTTCCGCAAATTCCTTTATCATCTGTCAACGTTTGATGTACTTATATTACTTTAGTTTTTCAGTTAGGAAAGCACAAAAATCTCTCCTTTCGTAAATGATTATAGTTTTCTTTTTGAATTTTATTTCATTAGTTAGGTAGGAAGTAAAATTCCTATGTGGTCAAATTGCCTCATTTGCAATTGCCCAAACTGTTGCAATAGCCCCTTATATTCTCAGCCAGAAGTTCTGGAGCTTCTGCCATTAATGCGAGTTGTAACAGAAATTCATCCAACTTTATACCTTATACCTTATAGTTTTGATCCGTAAGCAAGTTATACATTATTTATTATTTACCTCGCCTCATTGCCTCCACTGGTGACAGGTGGTTCGTTTTTTGCCCAGAGAATTGCGATTCAACGGGGAAATGCAGCTGGCATTCTTGTCACCATTCCGCGCGGTCAAGATTTATATAGTATCTAGTTTTAGTGTATATTTGTATATATTCGTATTTAAACATTTAATGTTATTAATTGTAATGTTAATAAATGTTTTTCTCAATAATCTGTAAGGTTTTCTTTAATAATATCTTTATTAGTAAAATGTTTTTATCAACTGGTCACACTGGTGGCCGCTTGGCGGCGCGCGGGATTCAAATCGGCATCTTAGAGACGCGGACGCGGGAAGCGGATTCGTGGAAAAGTCTGTTTGAAAGTCTAAAGTTATATTTTAAAATATATTGTATGTGCAACTGAATATTGGAGTTTAATTGAAAACTTCGCCGACACCTACTGGAAAAGCGTCTTTACATCTCAGAAGCCAGGGATAAACCAATACAACAGTAAGTACGCGCCTACAACTTAATTATGACCCACATTGATCGATTGTTAAGTTTTATAGTTTGTTTTCTCGTCTAAAAGTATATATTACGAACATATAGTATTAAAATTTATAGTATAATATTAAAATGTATAGTATAATATTAGAAATAGTCCGAATGATCTTTTTAATAAGGAGAATGCTTCCTCTAAAAAAAGAAAAAAAAAAATCAATATATTTCACCACGAGCTCACAATACATTCGCTTGCCGTGACGCCCATTGCCAAGCTAAACTACGCCGCTTACGACTGTTACTATCGAATCATTTTAACAACGAAAATTGTAGCTTCTTATTTAAAATTATATTTATGTTCAATTATATTTAATTATTGTAATTTTTTTTTAACTTACATTTATATTGTATTTATTAAATTAAATTAAATTTATTAGTAGTACCTACATTTAAATCAATGCAATTATAAAGCAAAAATCATATACGAATAATTTGTATTAAAAAATATATATATATTTCATGCAATTTTATTTTATTTTTGCGTAGAACGTATGGTTTTTACGATAGTAGGGATTTCGTCTTTTAAACATAATACATATTCCTCGATTTTAAATCTAATGCACACAATTTCCGATTACGAGTTCCAGATGATGGAATCAAACTATGTTGGCCGGAGTACAGAAACTCCTCGACGCAGCCGGTCACGTTCCAGGCGCAGTCTCACTCGCGGACGTGATCGCGACTCCAATCGACGCAGCCGCAGCTATTGCCGTCGGCTACAGGATCGCGAAGAGACGTTGAGGCAAGAACAGAAGCGGGTTCGCCAGCTGGAGTTCGAGCTGCAGCGAGAACGAGAAACGGAGCAACGTCGACAGCGAAGCGTGCACCGCCGATCTCCGCAAACAGCTACGCGTGACAGCCGTAGCCGCAGCCCTGGCCCCAGTCGTGGCCACAAACGCTTTCGATGCCGCAGCAACAGTCGTGTACGCGATGGGGACTACCGAGAAGATTCAAAAAGGTCACGAAGTCCATCTTGTTCTTCTAAAGATGTAACTCAAATAATTAAGTCTATTAAAGATATCTTACCGTCACAGCCACAAATTTCGAATAGAGATAGTAAAAACATTATACCTGAGTTTAATCCTTCAGAGAAAAACCAGCGTATGGATATTTGGCTTAAAAAGGATAATGAATGTGCGATGGTCTACGGCTGGGACGAGAGGAGCACAATACATTTTTCTATGCAAAAACTGTCTGGGTTAGCTAAAATATGGTATGAGAGTCAGAGCTCGATTTTGTATAGCTGGTCGGAATGGCAAGTCAAATTATTAAGCGCCTTTCCTTGCGATCAAAATTATGGGCAGTTGCTTGAAGACATGTTAAAGCGTAAAAGTAGGATTAACGAACCCATACAAAACTACTTTTACGAAAAACTTTCCCTACTTAACCAATGCGATATTAGTGGCATGCGTGCTGTCGATTGCGTTATCCACGGCATTAGTGATAGGACCACGAGGTCGAGCGCATTGGCGCTACGATGCGATGAACCTGATGATCTATTGAAGTTCTTAATTAGCAATAATAGAGATCCTTTCACTCCTCAACAATTATCTTTGAAAGACCGTAATTATAATACATACGACGATAAGGTAAGTCATCGCTCCAACGTGAAAACCAATCCTGGGTTGTTTTGCTATAATTGCAAAGAAAAAGGGCACCCGTTTTCTAGATGCTCAAAGCCTTTAGTTAAATGCAGCAGTTGTAATAAAGTAGGACATAAAGCTGAACTTTGTCGTTCCAAACAAGAGACGGAATCGAGAAAAGCCGATGGCGTGGCAAAAACTGTGCTCATAAGTAGTTCGAAGCCTAACAATAAATTTATGAAGGAAGTAATTGTAGAAGATATGCCGTACCAAGCGTACGTTGATCTAGGCAGTGAAGTATGCTTAATTGCACAGTCATGCTTGGCGAAACTCGGGATGTTTCACGACCAGATTCCATCAACTATGATGGGTTTTGGCAATAACCTAGTGAGTTCATTGGGCTCTGTAATGCTAAACATATCTATAGATGGTGTAGATGCAACTGTCTGTTTCCGCGTAGTAGAGGATCAGTTTTTAGAGAAAGACTTGATTATAGGGCAAACCTTCACAGAACAACCTCACGTAGTTGTTTATAAAGACGTGAATAAGTTACAATTTATACGCGTTGACTCTGACCTACCGAATTTTATTCCAAATGAGGATGATGAACGGTTTCATAAGGTCAGTATTGTAGCACGTTGTAACCTTCAAGGGACTGCTAGCGTCAAGGTCAAGACTGGAACGTTATTTAACGGTAGTATAATAGTTAATACGAAGATAGTTGGTAAGCTACGTGAGCAATATTTTATTTACGGCGGGGTTTACGAAGTCAAAAATGGTTTATCTTACGTCACAGTACAACCCTGTGCCATTCCATGTCAGCTTCAGAAAAACTCGGTAATCGCCAGAGCCGAAAGAGTAGAATCGGTTTATAGACTTGTGAGCGAAGAAATTTCTACAGCTATAGACACTCGCACCGAATCTACTTCAGCGAAGAACTTTAACGAAGGTCTAATACAAATAGGTGAAACGGTTCCTGAAGAAGCCAGAATCAAGCTTATAGAAGTTCTGCGACGCCATGAACACTGTTTTGCGCATGGCTTGGCTGACCTTGTTTGTACGAAGGCTACAGAAATGAACATAGAATTAAGCAGTCAGCGCCCCGTAGTTTATAGGCCCTATCGAGTATCGCCTGTCTTACCATGAAAGAGAGAAGGTTCGTGAAATGGTTCACGAGATGTTAGAAGCTGGCATCATGCGAGAGTCAACTTCTAATTACGCTAGTCCGATAATACTTGTGCGAAAAAAGAACGGTGGAGTACGATTATGCGTTGATTACAGGATGCTCAATTCCTTAACCGTAAAGGAGAGATACCCTATCCCGATAATAGAGGACGAAGTGGCGAGGTTATCGGGTCAAGCGTAGTTCATTACACTTGATCTAATGTCAGGTTATTATCAAGTACCAGTTATGGAAGAAAGCAAGCATTTGACAGCTTTTGTGACTCCCGACGGTCACTACGAATATAATCGTATGCCGTTTGTACTAGCCAATGCCCCAGCTGTCTTCCAAAGAATGATGAACCATGTTCTAGGACAGGCTCGATTTAATAAAGCAACAATTTATTTAGATGACTTGCTAATTTTTCGTAAAACGCCATTTGAATGTATATCCCGTTTAGAAGAGGTCTTGAAGTTGTTAGAAAATGCACACTTGAAACTGAATTTATCTAAATGTAGTTTCTTACAAACAAAGATCGATTACTTAGGGTATGAAATTAGCGCGGCTGGTATACGTCCAGGATCTGCCAAAATTCAGAGCGTAATGGATTTTCCCTTGCCACTAAATGTGCATAACGTGCGCCAGTTTTTAGGACTTGTGAGTTATTTTCGAAAATTTATACAATCTTTTGCCCAGATAGCATACCCACTTAGGAAGTTGTTAAAGAAGAATGCGTCGTGGGAGTGGACGACTGAGCAGGAAGACTCATTCAATATCCTGAAATCTAAACTGATAGAAAGGCCGGTCTTGGCATTATATGATCCAACAGCTGAGACAGAGCTCCATACAGACGCTAGCAAGGTAGGTATCGGAGGGATATTGCTCCAGCGTCCAATGAGAAGTCAAGGCCCATTTCATCCCGTAGCTTATAACAGCCACCAGACGACACCAGAAGAAATAAACTTACACTCATACGAGTTAGAAACTTTGGCAGTTATATGCGCCTTAAAGAAGTCTCGGGTTTATCTCTTAGGGAAACCGTTCAAAGTGGTCAGTGATTGCAGTGCCCTGCGCTCTACGTTTGAGAAGCGTGATCTGATACCCCGAATTGCTCGCTGGTGGATCGCTTTGCAAGAATTCGACTGTCATATCGAGTATAGACCGGGTACAAAAATGGGTCATGTAGACGCCCTTTCCAGGAATCCCACATATGACACGGACATTAAAGACCACGTTAGATATCCACCAGTACTGGTCATTTCCGACGAGGATTGGTTGCTGACCTTGCAACTAGGTGACCCCGAGTTGTGTCGGATTAGGGATATTGTCAGCAGTAAATTAGATTCTAAAGGATGCTAATCCTTGTACTGTACTTGTACGTGTAGGCTACTACATAAGAGACAATTATGTGTTAAAGAACAACAAATTGTTCAGATGCCTTGGGGGAGATAAGGAAAACGTCAGATGGGTGGTCCCTAAGGGTGCGAGATGGCAGTTGTGTAGGATGAATCACGACGATATAGGTCACTTTGGTTATGAAAAAACCCTGGAACGCTTGAAGAAAAGTTACTGGTTTGCAAAAATGAAACGATTTACGAAAAAGTATGTTAGTGCATGTATAGATTGTGCATACGCTAAAAAGGCTGCCAGTGGGCGAGAGGGATTGTTACACCCTATAGAGAAAGTTGCGATTCCCTTTCACACACTGCACGTTGACCACCTTGGACCCTTCGTGAAGTCGAAAAGGGGATTCACACATACACTAAATGTCGTGGACTCCTTCACTAAGTTCTTGTTTATTAAACCTGTACGGAGTACTAGTACTCAAAATTTGATAAAGGCATTGCAAGACATTTTTGACATATTTCGAGCACCTAATAGATTGGTTAGCGATCGAGGTTCTTGTTTCACTGCTCATGCATTCCGAAGGTTCTGCCTTGAGCGAGGCATAAAACACGTGCTAAACGCGGTGGCAAGTCCCAGGGCTAACGGTCAAATAGAGCGCTACAACAGGACCATACTTGACTGTTTGACAGCCCAAAATTTACGGGACAATGAAAAGGAATGGGATAATAAAATTGGGAAATTACAATGGGGCTTAAACAATACGATACAAAAAACTACGGGAAAGACACCAGCTGAAATTATGTTCGGTACATCAATGAACAGCGAAGTCAAACCAGTTTTGAACGCGGTCGTGGAAGATAATCGCAAGATCACCGACTTGCCCGACCTCCGTACCGAAGTGAAGGAAAGGATCGATGAAGCCCAGGCTGTGCAAAAGAAGCAGTACGACCGAAATAGGCACATTGCTCGTACATATACCAAAGGTGATTTAGTTAAAATAACAAAAGTTGCATTTCAAGGTAAAGGTCAAAGCACGAAACTAATGCCTTCTTACGAGGGCCCTTTTAGAGTCACTGCGGTTATAGGAAACGATCGTTACAGGGTTGCTCCAATCGCGGGTTTTGAGGGAATGAAAGGGAAACGCAAAACCACGGTTGCCGCAGATAGAATGAAACTATGGATTCATGTAGACTCATTATCTTTAAATGAAACAGATAATGAAGAAAGTGATACTGAATCAATTGAATAAATATGCTCTCAAGTCGAATCCCTTCCGGCCAGTTACGAACTACCCAGAACATAAATGTAATTTAGCCTAATGCTCGTACATTGCGATTTAGCTTAAATGTAAAGCGAAGATGTTGTTTTGTGTTGTTTCGGTCGAATGTGACCAGCGCACACATTCGTCCCTAACCTGATGCAGCACATTCAAAAAAAAAAAAAATATGTATATATATATAGTTCACACCTAAAATAATAATAAAAATTGAAATGTGTGTATTTACTTGACTTTAATATTTTTTAAGCTAACTTCAATAAATTTGTTTTGTTTTTTTTTTTTTTTTTTTTTTTATTTCTTTTACTTTATAGCAGAATATCGTGATTAGTACTGTATAGTTTTCTTTCTTTCCATGTTCATGAATTCTAAACAAAATGTCACTTCTGTCTGTAAATATCACTTTGAGTTTTGCTAAACAAGTTACGATATAATATAAAATAATTAAACTTAATTATTCCGATTTTAAGATCACTTTTCGATTATAAGTATAGTTATAAGTGGTTACAAGGTTACAACGATAGTTATAAGTGGTTACAAGGTTACAAGGATAGTTATAAGTGGTTACAAGGTTACAAGGATAGTTATAAGTGGTTACAAGGCTACAAGGATAGTTATAAGTGGTTACAAGGTTATTATCATAGTTATAAGCGGTTACAAGGATAATAATTATTGGTTTTTTTTTGACATATTTAAGTGTCTATTGAGTTGAATTATATAACGAAATTATTAGTTAATATATATACACAATTTGTATTTTGCTAATTTGTTGACGATTTATAAATTGTAATTAACAGTTTGTTTTATATAATTATTACAATAAAACAAAACTATTGTAATTGTTATGAGGAGTACCTATTATAAAATTGAATATTGTATAATATGTTATTAGAATGCCTCGTTCTGCCAAGTGTAAGGTTTTATATGGTTCCACCTGGTGCATGCATGAGGACATGCATGTCATCAGGATGGTCGAGTGTAAGGTTTTCTTTAATAATATCTTTATTAGTAAAATGTTTTTATCAACTGGTCACACTAGTGGCCGCTTGGCGGCGCGCGGGATTCAAATCGGCATCTTAGAGACGCGGACGCGGGAAGCGGATTCGTGGAAAAGTCTGTTTGAAAGTCTAAAGTTATATTTTAAAATATATTGTATGTGCAACTGAATATTGGAGTTTAATTGAAAACTTCGCCGACACCTACTGGAAAAGCGTCTTTACAAATCAAATACCTCAGAATCAATAACATCAACTATCAAACACATTATATTTTAATATATCGACCGTATTTTTTTTCGTCACTAAGTAGTTTGGTATGCATGTTTTATAAACAAAATTAGTCTAAATTTATTTTAACTATTTTATAACTATATACAATCACTATTTTTTACTTACAACAATAAAACTATCTTGTAGTAAAACTACTAACATAAAATTAATTTATGTCACTATATTAATTTAACAAGCGATACATATATTATTTATCCGCTTATTGTATATAATTTCTTTACCTCCAATCTTTTTACCGCCCATCCACGAATCTAGCTTTCTTCTGCCCTGCCCGTTCAAAATCCACCGCCTTTTGTTTTTCTCGTGCCAGGCAGTACCAGCTCGCCACACCACGCCACGAGAAGAAGTGACGGGAGTCCCACTATACGGTGTCGATAACCGAATTAATAATTATACTCATAAATGTTATTTCAATTAAAATTATATAAATATATTTTAAAAAATCATGACAATCTGACTAGCAGCAATTATTTCATTGTTATATTCAAAAACTTTCAACAGTTTTGTATGATTATGATATAGGTTTTGATATATTGCACTATCGGGTATTTTAGCGTCGATTAATTGTTACCCGGATTTGAACGCATAATCTTCGCCTAAGATTCACGTGGTCTAGCAAAAAGGTTCTCGTTTGCAGAATTACAACAAAAACGATGAAACGATTTAATGAAATTAAATTCACTTGGTGGTAGGGCTTTGTGCTAACCCGTCTGTGTAGGTACCACCCACTTATCAGTTATTCTTCTGCCAAATAACAGTACTCGGTATTGTTATGTTCCGGTTTGAAGGGTGAGTGAGCCAGTGTAACTACAGGCACAAGGACACAGCATTTTAGTTCCCAAGGTCGGTGGCGCGTTGACGATGTAAGGAATAGTTAATATTTCTTACAGCGTCATTATCTATGGGTGATGGTGACCACTTACCATCAGGTGGCCCATATGCTCGTCCGCCAACCTATACCATAAAAAATAATTTTAGACTTGTAAATTAAAGTGTATACTTTGTTTTTATGTTGCTCAGGTTCATAAGGATTTTATTATATACACTTACTGCCTGAATACATAATCTATATATATAAAAATGAATTGCTGTTCGTTAGTCTCGCTTAAACTCGAGAACGGCTGGACCGATTTGGCTAATTTTGGTCTTGAATTATTCGTGGAAGTCCAGGGAAGGTTTAGAAGGTGAGAAAGTATGATAAAAATGCTAGGAATATAATAAAAAAAACAACTTTGTTTTTCCTTAGAAATAGATTTATTAGAGAATTATCATTGATTTTCTATGGTTATCGATGTTAGACAGTAAAACATTGATGTTTTAAAAATTATTTTGAATTATTTAAATCATCGTTACATCTATTTTTCGAATTTATATATATAAAAATAAGTGGCATTTTCGATGTCACCTTATAACTCAAGAACGGGCTCACCTATCCTAACCAAATTTTCAGGGGTTGTTCGGACTATTTAGTAAATGGTTTATGTGAAGTTTGCACAAAATCGGTCGAGTGGTTCTTCATTTATCACGTTTTTTGTAACAAATGAATTTAAGAAATGGCGGGTCATTTTGTTAATGGAGGATGTTTCAATAGGTAATACGTATTATTTCAATTTATTATTTCCAAAAAAAACATTTAAACGTTCAGCGTGTGCATTTATGTTCATGTCTAAACATGCATAATAAAGGTTAGTGTCATGAATTTTTATTCGTATCAATTGATAGTTCGTCCACTAGCACAAAATTATATCTCGAGATGTAGTAAACTATATCATCAGTACATCGTTGATACGTATGCCAAAATAGAAACTGACCGTCCTAATTTTAATCGTTAACCAAGCAAATTTAAGATCCGAAGAATATATTCATTTGCAAGATACGATAGCGAATGATGCTAATGTAAATGACATCGTGCGTGAAATAACAGAACGTGTTTTTCGCAAAAAATTGAAACACTTATGGAATTAATTGTAAAATTATGTATATTTGGAGAGGTGCCATATGTACTCCACTGAATAGCAAAAGAGGGGATTGCCTAATGCACATGTATTAATTTGCCAGTTCCTTAAAATAACTCCGGATCAAATTGATAACGTTATATCAGCTGAAACTCCAGATCAACCTCTTGATCCAGAGTTATTTCACGTTGTCGTTAAAAATATGATACATGGTCCATGCGGTGAGCTACATATGAGTTCGTTACATCTATTTCTCGAATTTAATAATTTCTTCCAGTCGCAAAAAAAAACGCAGATGTTAAACCATTACACGCAGTGAAACTGTGGTCCCGTGTGGTCCCATTTTAATTTAATCCAATTCTGATGATGGTATCCATATGAAAACCACATAAGTCTTAAATTTGCATTAGCATGTGCGCGATAAATAGGTAAATAACTCAATATCACGCAAGTAATTTTGATGATTCTTTTTTTATTAGAAAGGATATACTTCAAGGGTACTGTTAAGGGGTGAAAGTTTGGTTAGATTCTGAGCATGGGATCCAAAGTAACGAAACTCTTCAATTCTGAGGAACACGTTAGCGATACTCGGCGGAATCTTATATGGGTTATTTGGACATTTGAGTTACCTTTCGTAATGTGTTCAAGTAATACAAGTCAACAACAACAAGTCATAGTCGAATATGATAATCAATGCAACTCCTAAACAGCTTCAGGGTGCGGTAGGTGGGTTATTGTCCTTAGTCAAATTTAAATGTGCTTACGTTCGTTGCTGCATTTCAACATGATGTGTGATGATGTACGACATACATTAGCTGTTTTGCAAAGTTTTTTTACTAAGGTCAATTAAATAAATAAATATGAGACAACATCACACGCATTACTGTGATCCCAATGTAAGTAGCTAAAGCACTGTGTTATGGAAAGTCAGAAGTAAATACGGTACCACAAACACCCAGATCCAAGACAACGTAGAAAACGAATGATAATCTACATCGACTCGGCCGGGAATCGAACCCGGGACCGCGGAGTGGCGTACCCATGAAACCCGGTGTACACACCACTCGACCACGGAGGTCGTCATATTTGGAGTCGGTGTCAGCTCTTGGCTGGCTTGGTTTTATACGATAATATACTGACTCGATAACAACAACAACAATAACAATAATTGTAACTACGTTAATATAATCGTAAATCGACTTTTGAGTACTCTAATGCTTTTCATTTTATTTTACTTAGGAGGACTCTGATAAATATTTTGAATACGCAATTATTTTTATTACTTTTTAGTGCATATTAGTTTGTTTTAAAATATTGTTTTGTTTGAAGTCGGTTTTTCTTTTTGTTAAATTTTTAATTTATATAATTGTTGTATCGTGACTATTTATGAGCAATAAAAGTCAGAAAATATTTTCAAAATATTATAAGCAACATCACCATAATAAAACTTGACCACCTATATCATTTATCTGTGTTGTATTTAGTGAAATTATATTGATTTGTATTGCAAATGAGTTTCAAATTAAAACTTATGGTATAGCCAGTTTACAATAAATGGTTTTGCAAACTTTATATTGTAAGGACTTAATTATAGCGACATGGTAATTTATCAGACAACCTCATGATTCCTGTGTCATTGAAAATATAGAAAAAAAGATTGATAGTGTTGCTTTTATCAGTTATTTACTGTTACTGTTAGATCACCAGTGCTGCTGCGTGCAATGGTTTCTATGCTCATCACATTTGGACTATTTAAGTATTTCGATTGTGGCAGTACGTAGTTTGCCGGGTCAGCTAGTCTATATATATAAAAATGAGTTGCTGTTCGTTAGTCTCTCTAAAACTCCAGAACGGCTGGACCGATTTGGCTAATTTTGGTCTTGAATGATTTGTGGAAGTCCAGGGAAGGTTTAAAAGGTGAGTAAGTATGATAAAAATGCTAGGAATATAAAAAAAAACAACTTTATTTTTCCTTAGAAATAGATTTAATAGAGAATTATCATTGATTTTCTATGATTATTGATGTTAGACAATAAAACATTGATGTTTTCAAATTGATTTTGCATTATTTAAAACATCGCTACGTCTATTTTTCGAATCTATTTCTATAAAAATAAGTGTCATTTTTCGATGTCACTTTATAACTCAAAAACGGGCTCACCTATCAAAACTAAATTTTCAGGGTTTGTTTGGACTATTTAGTAGATGGTTTATGTGAAGTTTGCTCAAAATCGGTCGAGTGGTTCTGCATTAATCACATTTTTTGTAACAAATGAATTCAATAAATGGCGGGTCATTTTGTTATTGGAGATTTTTCAGACTAGGTATTGTGCTGTTAAATTAAAAATAAGTATTAATTAAAAATGAGTACACTCATCCACCAGTTTCAATAGGTGATACGTCTTATTTCAATTTATTATTTAAAAGTACAGTGTTTGCATTTGTTTTCATGTCTAAATATACAGTATAAAGTTATGCCATGAATTTTTATTTGTATCGATTGATGGTTCGTCCACAAGCACAAAATTATATCTCGAGATGTGGTAAACTGTACCATCAGTACATCGTTGATAAGTATGCTAAAATAGAAACTGAACGTTTTAATTTTTTTCCATTCAACCAAGCATAATTAAGATCCGAAGAATATATTCAATTGGAAGATGCGATAGCGAATGATGCTAATGTGAATGATAACGGGCGATTGACTATATTACGATCTTCGTTTATTGGTTGCCCACGGCATATGAACGAATATGCACAAGACGCAATTTCTTATGTACGAAAAATGGTCGACCGGATTTGTTCATTACATTTACATGTAATCCGCAGTGAGATGATATTAAAAACAATTTATTTGAAGAACAGTCGACAACTGACCGTCATGACATTACAGCACGTGTTTTTCGGCAAAAATTTAAAGCACTTATGGATTTAATTTAATTATATTTACTCCATTGAATTTTTCACGTTGTCGTTAAAAATATGATACATGGTCTATGCGGTGAGCTAAATATGAGTTCGTTACATCTTTTTCTCCATTTTAATAATTTCTTCCGTATTAACATCGATGTTTAGAGCTCAATATACAACAAGTATCAATGTTCGTATTGATATCATTATCAACGTCATTTACATGCTTTTGTTACATGGGTCATCCATACTTTGTCAAACATTTGATGTTGTCCCCGTTATGCAGAAATCAAATTGAAAGAATAGTTATATCTTGCTTAGGAGGTACAAAAAGAATCTTAATTTTAACTAACTTCAGTTGTTTACTGTTTATCAGATCAATTTTATGCACATTATTGTTTGATAAATCTTAAGTTTTGTCACATATTACATTTATGAACGCCAACATAGGAGTTTCCCTGTTTCGCGCTTGGACATGGATACGTCGCGTGTTCGCGCGCCGGAAAACCTTCATTTTTTTTATTTACGCACCACAAAACAAAAAATATAGTTTATCAGTCAGCTTTAAATTGATTAAGATAGTGTATTACTGTGTTACTGTGTGTGTGTGTGTGTGTCAATATCAAATTGAAAACTTTTAAATAGCCAGTATTTTAGACAAACTTTGTTTTGTAAGCATCTAATTGTTGTGATTTGATGTTATATTTTTGAGCAATATAAAGTATTTCGTAAGTAGAGTCTTCAGCCTCACTGCGCAGAACTAAAGCAAAATTTGAGCAATAAAATAGTTTCGAAAAGAATACTTATTCGGCTATTCAATTTAAACCCGAACAAGTATTCTTTTTCATAAAACATCCCGTTCAAAAAAATATCCCCGTATCAAAAAAATTAACATTTTGATAATAAGTCGGAATGCGGACAGTTGACCCACATTGTGGGTAAGTGTGCGGACATCCGTGGGATAAGTAAACGCAAAAGGTAAAAAGCGCATTCTATAACTAATCAACTTATAACAGAGAAAACTGAAATTAAACAGTTTATCCAAAAAAAATTGTAAAGACATTGTCACAAATATTTAGTTTTCTTTTAAAACCAGTCAAACAAAATTATCTTTCAGGTCCCCAACGTCGTTTTTTTACTCCTTCTACCACGATTCGCAGTCTTGCATAAGCGCACAACGAAAGACAGCAGTGGGGGACAGTTTTATCTACTATACATGAACAAAACCCTGCTGAAGAAATATCGTCCCATATCCCTACTGAGCCACGTCTATAAGCTGTTTTCAAGAGTGATCACGAACCGTCTTGCCCGAAGATTCGACGAATTCCAACCCCCGGAACAGGCCGGGTTTCGGACCGAATACGGCACCATAGACCACATCCATACAGTATGGTAGATTATACAGAAGTCCCATGAGTATAATCGGCCCCTGCGTCATGCATTCATGGTCTGTGTGTAGGCCTTTGACTCGGTTGAAATCTGGGCTATTCTGGAGTTCCTGCAACGTTGCCAAGTTGATTAGTGACACATCCAAGGGATGAGATGTCTCTACAAAGCTGCCACCATGTCCGTTCGAGTACAGAATCAGGAAACAAATCCCATACCACTACATCGAGGAGTGAGAAAAAGGGACGTTATTTCCCCCAAATTGCTCACTAATGCAATGGAGCATATGTTCAAGACGTTGAACTGGAAAGAACGTGGCATCAACATCAAAGGCGAATACATCTCTCACTTGAGATTCGCAGACGGCATCGTCATCGTGGCAGAAACGCTGCAGGACCTACAACAAATGCTGAACGAGCTAGCTGATTCTTCTATGTGTATCGGCCTACGGATGAACTTGGATAAAACCAAGATCATGTTCAATGAACCGTCCTCAAAGTTGTTCAAAGATATGTATGTCTACCTCGGGCAGACTTTGCGATTAGTTGGAAACAACCTTGAGGATGAGGTGAATAAAAGAATTCAGCTGGGTTGGGCAGTGTTTGAAGAGTTACGTCGAATCTTTAAATTGTCGATCCCACAGTGTCTTAAGACGAAAGTCTTCAACCAGTGCGTCCTACCCGTCATGACATACGAGCCGAAACGTGGACACTCACGACAAGGCTGGTCCATCAGCTTAAAGTCGCTCAGCTAGCTATGGAAAGGCTTATGCTCGGCGTTTCTCTGAGAGATCACAATAGAAATGAGGTGATCCGTCAAAAAATCAAAGTTATCGACATAACCCACCGGATAAGTAAGCTGAAGTGGCAGTGAGCTGGCCATATTTGTCGTAGAACCGATAACAGTTGGGGAGAACGAGTTCTAGAGTGGAGACCGAAGAATGTATATTTGATAAACGAAAGAGTAATTTATCGTAATTACAGAACAGTTTGAGACGTATCAGTATTTTCCAAAACACTAAAAAGTTGAAAGTAAATCAACGAAAATACTAACAAACAACACATAGTGCGGCGCGCAGGCATGTCGCAACTGATTTACCGTTTAGGCCCCACTGATTGGTGAAAAACCCCTCGCCTCCCGCACCTTATTCCGGAGATACAGGCAGTGCGCTGGCTTACCCACTGCGCTCGGTTACCCCTATGACTATATACACCATAATAAAACTTGACATCACATGAGTACAACACAGACAAAATATAGGTGTATTTTGTCTGTGTTGTACTCAGTGAAATTATATTGATTGGTATTGTAAATGAGTTTCAAATTAAAACTTATGGTATAGCCAGCTTATACTAAATGGTTTTGCAAACTTTTATGTTGTAATGACTTAATCATAGCAACATGACAATTTATCACGCAACCTCATGATTCCTGTGTCATTGAAAATATAGAAAAAATTATAGACGTTGTCGTTTTTAATGTAAGTATCAGCTGTTTATTGTTACAGTTCAGTTCACCAGTTTCGCTGCGTGCAATGGTTTCTATGCACATCACATTTGGACTAATTTAAGCAATTAGATTATGGCAGTACGAAGTTTGCCGGGTCAGCTAGTTATAAATAATAATAATAAATAAGAGACAACATCACATACATTACTGTGATCCCAATTTAAGTAGCTAAAGCACTTGTGTTATGGAACGTCAGAAGTAACGACGGTACCACAAACACCCAGACCCAAGACAACATAGAGAACTTATGATAATCTGCATTGACTCGGCCGGGAATCGAACCCGGGACTTCGGAGTGGCGTACCCATGAAAACCGGTGTACACACCACTCGACCACGGAGGTCGTCGAATTATTGTGGAATACAATACTGACCATGAGTGAATTGAGCAAAAGAGCGATGTTATATTCTTGTGTTATAATATCGATGTTAAAATTCTTTTCATTTTATATTCTCGCTGTTTTATCTGAAGAATTAATTATTCGTTGATTGTAAAAAGATATTTTCGATTATATTTGTGCTTGAATATATTATTCCAAGAAGGTCTTATTTCAATTTGAATAAAAAATAATTTTTAAAATTAAAAAAAAAAAACCGAAATAATTTATCTCTTATTTATCCAGTATTCGATGTTTTGCATTAATTAACATTTTCATTTAACACGTAGATATGGAACGAAGGTATCTTACAAAAGAGAAATAACAGATGTCGCGTCACTTTTCAAGCCCGACGAGACAAAAAAAGTGTTATGAGGTGACGTCATGTAGAAGGTTTCTTTAACAAAGATGGCTTTTCCACCAAGAAGCTTTAATGAAGGTTCGTGATTATACACGACAGCAATCCGACATATGCAGGTTTCCGGTTACATCCGGTAACAAATATATTATTTAAATGAAACATACGTTACCAGTAAAATAATAGGTTATAAATATTTGGTGGAAAATCTTTATCCAAATATATTAAGTGTTTTCTAGTGCGGTTTTGGTTAAGCACTTCACATGCTGTTCCAGCTAAAAATAATATAATCATTCTCATCATCATCCTTCTGCCCCTATCCCAATTTACTTGAGGCCGACGCAGCATATCTTCATCTTCCATACTTTCCTATCTAACGTCATCTCACAATATTTCCAGCCATATTATCTTTCACACAATGTATCCATTGTTTCATTGGTCATCCTCTACATCTGTAGCCATCCACATTCATTCTCAAGACCTTCCTCACAGTATCTTCCTCATTCCTCTGCATAACATGCCCATATCATGATAGCCGCCTTCAGCATAACTTCTCGGCAGTAGCTAGCACTTTCATACTTCCTCTTAAAAATAAGAATAATAATAATCATACGATAAAGAGGATTACCAATATCGCTTGAGATTTGTTTTGCATTACTTACATATGTACAATAACTTTGCCTCCCTTTTGATAGCATTCATGTTAACTTTACGGTTGGCACGACTTTGTCTAGCAAATGGAGCCAATACCTCCACCAACATTACCGATAATGCTACCAATATTACCAATGCTACAACCAATTCATGACTGTGGATATTGTTTCTTTTGTACTGTACTGTACTGTATTTACGCGTGATCGCTTGCTCACCGACTGCGTGAATGATGTATGCCAATTGAACCCGCTATATAACTGGATTTTATAGTTTTTTTCTTATACCAAATGAATTTGGGGTTTTCCTGCTTTCCAAAATTAAAAATTCTTAGGCCTAACATGAATATCTTTTCTTAAAAACATAAAAATCCAGTTTCAAACTTTTCATATAATTTAAGACAAAATCAATTTTGCTCCGACCTGTAACTAAAATCAAGAAACAATTTCAAATATTTTTTTACTTTTTATAATCGCTGCAAAAGAATTTCAATAGTCTGTTTGATTTCTCTTTGTTATAATCGTTTAATTTTTTATATCCAATTTTATCAAATATAAACTACAAAGAGGTTTTCATTCAATCTGGAGCGCATATTTTTTTCGTTTAATTAAAATTGAAATTATTTAGGGGGTATGCATACGGTTTTTTAATGACTTAATTGTAGAGCACAAAAAAGCTACGGAAAAGGTTCTCGTAAAAATTTTCGAATCTCATCAGATAGCCGATTTATTGCCGAGAAACAAATTTTACCATTTTTTTGTGTGCCATGGCGGCCTTAACGTCCCGGAAATCTTGGTCGAAAAACTCAAGTTATGCCTTTCCAGGTATTCCCTACAACATATCAAAAAAATTAGCTCGTTAATTTCATTTCCATTTATTTGCCAATTGTTCCGACAAAATGACTGGACTAAATATGTACATACATCTCAATAACAAGATTTTCTGAAACATTATTTGCCTATATGTCAAATAATATATCTTAAAACCGAAGCAAATATTTACATTATTCTTCATGAAGTTCATGATATGTTCATGATAGTTAATGATAAGATATTCAAACATTATTTAAACATATTTTTTAATTAATAGCTAATCCTTAACTTGATCTCTAAACCATACAATTCCGCGTACCACTCACAGTTCAAATTAAATTAGTCTTTATTTTAGTACTCTATACGAATGAAAAAGATAAATATTTATTTTGTAAAGTTAATAATTATCTGAAGTGAGTCCAAATATATTTAATTAATATATAGAAATAAATTAAAGTAAGTACCTATTTTTAAGTTCGTATAACTATTTGCGAGTTACCAAAGTAAAAACAACCACGTTTTTTTTCTGTAATTCTGATTGTTTGTCTTCAAATTGCTTAAAATTACAAATACAAATAACTGAATTTATATAAGGATTTATAAAAGGTACTGTTTAGTATTTACTTCATAAAAATCGTTTGAATCCATCAAATGTTACAGGAAGTTTTAGTTTACGTACATCTTTACTTCACGCTGAATATAACGCGGGTAAACCTGCGGGGCACAGATAATAAATAATAAATGACGTCACGAAGCGTGAATTGACGACCCCGGCCTGCGGGAGACGGTAGAGTCCCGTACCCGAACAATACTTTTATCTCTGTTAACAATTAAGATATATAAGTCAGTGTGTCCATTAAATCATTATACACGATTCAACCTCGAGCTGAGAGGAACAGTGAATATACAATATCAAAATGAAATTAGCAGCGCTTTTTCTCATCATAATGAGTGTGTTATCACTCTTTCTCGTGCCAAGTGAGGCGAGGCCGGGAAAAATACCAATAAACGCTATCAAGAAAGGAGCCAAATTTGTCGTGAGTGTCAATAATTGTTTTGTTTAGAATGCGTTGACTTATAAGTTTATCGATAATGTCGAATTATTGCGTCATCAGTATTAATTCGTAATCGTGGTAATATTTTCTGAGTAATGTTATAAAGTTTGTTTATTTATAGAGTTACTCTGTTCATGTAAACGCTGATTTATGATTTGGGTGAATTCATTTATTTTATTTAATTTTCAAATGAGAGCTAATATTTGGATAAACTTAGTTTACGTTCAGAAATATTTGAATTTTAAACTCTAGACAATCGCTGCCAAGTTTCCATTACTTAATATTTGCTTGTATAATTGTATAACGTATCTTGTATTCGCTTGTATAATTTGTCATTTTGGTATATGAAAACATTATGAGTAATATACGTGATGGCTGAATTGTCGATAATAATGTAGTGTTATTAATAATATTAATCATCCTAAGATGAGCCAGGTAACTCTTACCCAGCACTAGGCAAAATTTAGTTTACAATTTGAAAAAGTAAATTTAATAGTTTGAGGGACAGTTCCATAGATAAAATAGACGAATTATTGTTTTGACATCTGTACCCGTTCGCAGTCCCAGAAAGTGTTTGACAAATAAAACTTAAACTTAATTGTGTGTGTTTTTTTAAAAAGTATTTTTTTATTGATAGGGACTTAAAATCTACATATAAATGATTTGGTTCTTTTGTTCTAGGGTAAAGGATTAAGAGCAATCAACATTGCAAGCACCGCTCACGACATATGGGGCGCATTACACAAGAAGAAACATTAAACAACCTATTATGTGTATATTATTATATTTACAACTTAATTTTAAATCAATTTGTGTAAATACCTAATCAGTAATTATGTAGTGTTTAAGTATAAGCTAATTATAATAATAAAAAAAATAAACACTTTTTTTTTATTTAACTGATACCTAATTTTTCTGAAGCAAAATAATTGTGGGGATATATAAAACATACGGGTTTAATATGATACAAATATTGTCATCAACATATTGATGTCATAGTTTGGTAGTACGTTCAGCTGATTCCTCAAAAGGAGATAAAATATTTATGGGACGAAATTTCAAAGCCATGGAAACTGCTTAGACTTAGTAGTTGCCAAAATTCATGTTTTGGGAAATCGCACATGTAATTATTACTCATATTAGTAACTCTCTTAAATGACAGAAGTACGTAAAATGGAAAGGAATGCTTCACGTGCACAGATTAACATATGTTCGAGAAATAAAAGGAAGGATCGAAAATTAGTTAAATCCTTACAACGAAAAGGATTAAAGGCTTTAAGCTGAGATGGCTCAGTGGTTATAACACATTAACCGATCATTTCGGGTTTAAATCCAAGCAAGAACCTCTATATATGTGCTTAATTTGTGTTTATAATTCACCTCGTGCTTGGCGGTGAAGGAAAACATCCTGAGGAAACCTGCATATGGTTAATTTCATCAAAATTCTACCGCATGTGCATTCCACCAACCCGCACAGGAACAGGAATATGTTCCAAACCCTCTCCTTAATGGGATAGGAGGCCTTAGACCTGGAGAGGAAAATTCACAGGCTGTTACTACCACTTACTTTTTAACGAAAAGACAAAAATGACGCAGTATATGCAATGAATTTTGATTTACAAAATTCGTGGTCAACCGACGAACTAGCTTTAGAGTAGCCACTGGGCAAGATAGGTCTTATTAAAATTATCTCTTCATTTACTTCCAAATGACCTTGATCCTAGATTAAAGTGATGTTCTTAGATGGGGATGGCAATGGGGAAAGCTTCTGGCAAATCTTGCTATAATGCTGGTGAGGCACAAATGGTACATCCAGGTGTTTATCGGCAGGTTGTAAGGTTGCCTTTGATAGGGTCATTCACGAGACCAGAATTGTAGATATTACTTTCTGTAATTAATGCCCAAAAAGTTTTGAATACGAATAAAAAAAATCATATTTATAAAAGAAGGCACAAAGGCCAGCTCTAAAAGCAAGTCCTATTTAATCCTAGGTGTAGTCTTTTTAATCAAATCACCTGATTGAAATAGTCCGGCTATTGCAATGAAATCTGAAAATGAAAAGCACTTTCAAATCCCATATTTTTTTCTGTAGATAACCGAAATGTACCGTTTTTATGTAGCACTTTTTGTACAATGCAAATGAACATATCAAAAGACCACACAATAAAAATTAATAAACATTACGAATTCACCAAAACCTGCTATATGGTTAATTAAATGCTGCGAAAGTGAAACCGAGAATTGTACTAGGAATATCATTATAACCAACTAAATCTTGGCCTGTCGAGATATGCAGTAACAGATGGCTTAACAGAGAGTGCAACCCGGCAAATCAAAGTGAATTCATGGAATACTGAGTAGTTTTAGTAGTTCTAGTCAGTGGCGTAAATAGGGCGGTGCCACCGGTGCCCAGGCACAGGGCGTAGACCAGGCCAGTGTCAGCAGCCACGGTGCCCTTGCCCCAACAATCAAAAGAAAGAAGCGATACGAGCCCCTTGATTGATCCAGTATATTATTGTATAAAAGGTAATTTGTAAAAAACATTTGTTAAAGTATTCTCGTATTGTTTTTTGATAGATACTGTAAGGTTTTCTTGGGTGTCACAGACTCCAAATATAGCAATAATTATAACTACATTATATAATCGTAAATCGACTTTTAAGTAGTCTAATATATTTCATTTCATTTTTCTCAGGAGGACTCTAAAAAATATGTTGAATACGCAATTGTTTTTATTATTTTTGAGTGCATATTCATTTGTTTTAAAATAGTGTTTTGTTTGAAGTCGGTTTTTCTTTTTGTTAAAATTTTTATTTATTTTTTGATTTTAAGTGAAGCTGATGTTGACTAACTATTTTTTCTTGATATGGATAGACTAAGCGTTCCGTTTATATGAGTCAGAAACTACTTCGAGGACAATTTCAAAGGAAACCTGCGAATAAGGCAAAAATAGACTTTTGAAAATGCGGCTTTAATACGTCAGGCGACGTAAACTACAAGTATCCCTCGAAAGGGCTGTAATCGACCTTATCAAAAAAACTTTGAAAAAGAGTTAATATATGTCGTACATCATATGACATTACATCACATACACAAAATTTGATTAAAGATAGTAAAAAATTCTGCCCACCCTAACTGTGAGCCGTATAGGAGTTCCATCACTACATAGTATAAAACAAAGTCGCTTTCTCTGTCCCTATATCTTTAAATGTACGCAACGGATTTTGATGCGGTTTTTTTCTATAGATAGTGTGATTCAAGGGGAAGGTTTGTGTATATAATCGATGAACTATATAGTAAAGAAACACTGATAGTTTTAGAAGTTTGCGATGTGATGTCGTAAATAAACAAATTCTGTAGAATATTTAGTATCAGTATTGCACCCGTGCAAAGCCGGGGTGGGTATCTAGATAATTATAATATTTGACTATGATAATTACATAAATATAACCACATAACGGAAGGAGACTCAAATATCCAAATAACCCGTAAATAAAAGATTCGACCGAGTATCGCTAACGTGCTCCTCAGAATTATTCCGTTCCCTTCCGTTCCGTTACTTCGTCATGGATCCTATGCTCAGAAACTTACCAAACTTTCACCAAACTACCCTTGAAGTATATTTTTTATAATAAAAAAAGAATTATCAAAATTGGTTAACGTGATTTTGAGTTATTCACCTATTTGTCGCGCATATACATAATGCAAATTTAAGACTTATGTCGTTTTCATACGGATACCATCATCGGAAAAAAATAAAATTAAAATGGGACCTCATGGGAAGCACTACCTTTCAAACAAAAAAAAAAATATTAAAATCGGTCCACCCAGTGAAAAGTTATGAGGTACCAAACATAAAAAAAAATAAAAAATACAGACGAATTGATAACCTCCTCTTTTTTGAAGTCGGTTGAAAATAATAAGAACATTACTTGTATCGATGACATACCGAATAGTTTTATTGTTACATGAAGTGCATAAATAAAGTTTCATTGACACATTTTGAATGATCTCATTTATATTCACATCACGATTCGAACGATATCTATAAAAATAATATCAGTAATGCTTACGCGTTAGTGACGTAGGCATGATTAGGGTTCTTTATTGTAAGAACATTTTGCAAAAACGCTTCCCTCAAGCAAAGAGAGCGAACGGGAAGTTTTTCCCCGTGGCCCGTCACCGTTCATATAAAAGTCTCATCACACTCACAAACATTACTATTAATAATTCATTTTCCTCAAGACTCGGACAGTATGAAGATCATATTGCTCTTTGTTATCGTAACGTTATGTACTCAAATTATGGGAAATGAAATTGTGGGTAATGTTTCACCGACTACTTCAACCCCTAAGCCATGGAGAAAGAAAATAAGTGATGGTTTGGTGCGTATAAAAAAAAACAAATAATAAAATAAACATGCTTTATTTTAATCTGAATAGAATGTCGTGATAGTACAGTGGTTAGGAAACGTGAATCCGGTTCGAACCTATGTTCGATTAAAAGAAAACATCATGAGGAAATGTGCATGTATCACATAGAATACTTGCCGCATTTTTATCAACCATTTCTGTATTTACAATACTGCTACTAATAATTTATCTTAATTTTTCAGGGGAAGTTCTTCCAGGGAGCGGCGATTCTAGGAGCGATACAGCAAGCTATTCACGATGGGAAAAGAGGCAAGCATAAGTCAATGCACACCAATTTTAAGCATTAATTGTTATTTTTTAGTCTGTATGTATTTTTAAATTAAATTTGTACAAATATTTTATTTAAGATTTTATTGAACTTATTTAAATCCTTATATTCTGACTAGAATAGGCTTCTTAATTATTCTATATACTATTTAATACAAAATCTATACTTATAATAAATCTGTAGGGAGGTCAATTCTGTACATGAAATATTTTTCCAAAAATCCCTTTTCGATCTCTGATAGATATATCAGAGATCGAAAAGGGATCGATACTGATGGCAAAAATGCAATCAGTAAAATTTTTGTCTGTCTGTCTGTCTGTCCGTATAACCGTTATAGAAACAAAAACTACTCGACGGATTTTAACGAAAATTGGTACAATTATTTTTCATACTCAAGAGCTGGTTATAGTATACTTATCATCACGCTAATGTCAATAGGAGCAGAACAGTGAAGGGAAATGTCGGAAAAACGGGAGAAGTTACTCCATATTTTAAGCTTCCGTCGCGTGTACAACCTCAATGGTAAAAGCTACATAGAAATTGCGTATTACATGGAAATGTTCTCCTTAAAATTATAGAAAAAATATCCCATGACAGCCTTTGTCTATCTTTTATGGTTGACTCACAAAAACACGTGTCACTCCCAATAGCTTAGTAGTTCGAAGCTTTCTGATTATATTTGTCTATTCCTGCGTTTATAACACTCTCAATCATCCCAAATTAAAAAACAAAAAAGTTAACAATCTTAACTATTCCATAAAAATAAGCATAGAAATCGGTATAGAAACACGAAAGTTATACATGAAATACGCTAATAATAAAGCTATCGCACGTGAATACTGAATCTATACTGCTATATAGATCTCTAGAGTCTGTCTGTACACTTATTTTTGTTGTAATTCGTCATAAGTATTCTTTTTATGATTGACTGACATCATTTTTACCATTTTTGACCTTTTTGTCTGTTTGTATGTCTGCTACAACTCGAGAACAGATGCACCGATCTTTATAAAAATTGGTATACAGGAAAAACATGTGCTTGCGCAAATGATAGGCTACCTATATACAAAAGTGGATGTGTTTGTATGTGTGTCATCGATAAACTCTGAAACAATTTGATCATTTACATTAAATGAATAAAGAGATTATGCTATCCCTATTGATGTAACTCGCCACCAGGTAGCGCTGTGATATAAATTTATCTACACAGTTCAACCGATTGTCATGAAAATGAGTACGTACCTAGAAGTATTTTTTCACGGAGAAAGTGATTATTTTATCCGTATCATTAAAAATAACCAACAGATGGCCCTTACGAGTATCACGATGCTTTTCTATGCTGATCAATCGATAAGTATAAAATATGAAGTAAAAAATGCAAATCGTTGATCATCATTGAATCAAATAATTTATATAAATAGAAACCACCATGTCATTGAAGAAACAAAAGATCGGAACATCAACAATATATGCGTAGCGTCATCAAAAAAAGCTATGGAAACAACACACCAACAAGAAATACGTATAGAAACAAATAGAATCCGAATTTCTACTTTGAGAGTTGCCAAAACAGTTAATCAACGTAATGATCAAGTTCCAGATCTGCGATCAAGCATCTTCATCAAGAGATACTGAAAAACCTGACGAGCGAGCCCATAGACTGGATGATCAAAAATTAAAATAGACTAATCAATAACTAGAACCAATCTCAATAAATCCCGATGTGATCATTGGTTCAATGAATATAGTATGCCCATATTGTCACGCTAAGATGTTTAAAATAAACTGCTGATATAGTGCTATTCCACTGGAAAAATGTGTAAAATGAAATTTACCACAACTCGGTGAACCACCAGAACCTCGCCTTATCTACGTTATGGGAACTACTGAGGAGTCTGAATATTTCCTTCATCATATTAGAAATTACAATTCTTGCTTTGAAATGACATCATTTGGAGCAACAAATATTGTACAATACAATAATTTCGCGTCTACGTTTAACACGTTCGTTGCATTACGAGATCTATCAGATCTCTTGCAGGACTTTTGTATTGTGCGTTGAACATAATCGTGTTGTTTCACTCCTTGCGGGAGGAACTAACGTGTAAAGTTCTTTAGGTATGAGTAGGACAAATATACATATTTACTTCCTACTTAAAGATGAATTCAAGGACATTAAAAAAAACATTAGAGATGGATTAGGTCCCTAACGCACAGTACTGTAATTATTTTCATTTCTTGCGTTAGGAGATATGTCGGTACTCGTGGAATTGTAAGCCTCGTAGACGCAAGAGAGTGAAGGTGGGCGGCGCGGGCGCTGCGTGATTCGTTTTAGTGTTGTCGCGCGCACGTTTGCGAAATAACACTCGCGTATATACCTACGTGTTGATTATCATTTTTGTTATACAATGAGTGCTTTTAAAAGAAAAAAGTGTAAAAAATCTACTAATTTTGGTGAAATTTTCAAACAAAAAATCAACGCCGGATTATACTGCTGCATCGTCCAGTAAAATAAAAATTTTGGAAAATTTTCAAATTTACCCTCCATTGGCTAATAATGACAGTGATTCTGATTATGAAATATTTGAAGCCCCTAAAAAGAAAATGATGAACCTTTCTACGTTGGAGCACACGCAACTAAGAAATGAAAATAAGATATATATCAGCCCATGTACTGGAAAACGATTTAGTGTGCTTCAGAATACGATATCCAGTCCAAAAAGTAGTAACAATAATACCACATTATTGATGACTAATACTACACCTACTATACCTACTGATTCTATGACACCTACTCGTAGATTTTGTGGTACTGTTTCTCGTAACCATAGTGGTTTATCTACTCCTAGCTCGTGCACACAAATGCTAAAGCTTCTCCTGCCTCATTGAATGCTTTATGTACATCAAGTAGGTGCTCAATCAATGTGCCTACCTACTATGTTTTAATGAAAAACACTTTCCATAATTATTACAAAACTAAAATAAAACTTTTTCAATCGACAACTGAGATGTTATTTTATTCCCATCACTACTTACTACACATTTTGAACTATCTTCCGTTGCGGTACGAGATACAATCGATATCATATTTTTTTTTGGTATTTGTAGGCTATTCTAATGTCATAACTGCGTGCGAACCTAGCAAAATATAAAGCAATAGGCTATCTTTCACCCACAAAACTTCTAAATATATTTGATTGTTTTTTTTGGAAGATATAAACTATTTTGATAACTGTATCTTTAGGAGACCGATTAGGTCTCAAACGCACCAAATGGTAGGTTAGTTTGGAGATCTTTTAGGTCTCCAAAGCACCAGCTGAAAGTTTTTTGAAAGTGATGGCGCAGGGAACGTGTTAAAGTGTATCATATAATTGGTTCACTTCTTCCAGTATCTAAATAAAATGTCTAGTTTCTGGTCTCAAACGCACCAAATGGTAGGTTAGTTTGGAGATCTTTTAGGTCTCCAAAGCACCAGCTGAAAGTTTTTTGAAAGTGATGGCGCAGGGAACGTGTTAAAGTGTATCATATAATTGGTTCACTTCTTCCAGTATCTAAATAAAATGTCTAGTTTCTGGACATTTATACCATGAACAACGTAGAAAAATAATGATCTTCGATGCATGTTCAGTACCACAACTAATCGAGAAATCATCGCTAAATTAAGGGTTATGATTTATGAAAATAAATGTTTAGTTAAAGATTTTAAAACTGCTCTAGAAGGTGAAACAACAAATGATTCAAAGTCATTATCAATGCAGATAGAACGCCATTGAATGCAGAGCATGAAAGGCGTTTTAATGCTGCCGTAGCTCCTGAAGTCACAGCTGTAGTGGTCGGTACATAAATTACAAAACGAGGTATTGTTATCAATACGCGACATAAAAACAATCAAGGTGTCGCTGAAACACATCAATCGTATGACAATTATTACGATTATCCAATTATGTTTATATGAGCAGAAGATGGATATTATCTCGGACTGTATCAAAATATTCTCACGACAGGCTCTGTGACATCGAAGAGTTAGTTGTATGGATTTTTTTGCGTATCGTATAATGATTAGAGATAATCAATTTAACCATATTCTGAAGTGTCGTCAACTATTTTAACAATTCATTGTTGACTTGTACGCTATGGTCGAGAACGAACGATTAAACTACATTCGATACAACCAATCGAAACTCTGAGCCAAAGAGTACATTTATTTACGAGATACAATGTGGAATGATAAAGTAGCTGCTGATAGTGGACAAAGATCTTCATACAGAGGAAGTCCAAGACATATGCGCTAATATGCTCAGGATGCTTTGACGTACGTTCGCAAGTATTGACAAGGTTGTGTTACATTAAAAATTATTTTCATAATTTTAACTTTTTTTTATAATTATATAAAACGTCAAAAAAGTGTCAATTCGCTAAATTCCGTGCCATTGACCCATTTCCCACTTAATTTATGTCGGTGTTGCTAGTATAACGCTTCAACTTGGCATTTTCTAAAATTTTAATTAATAAAATAAATTACATTTATTTTAAAGGTGCATTAAAACAATTATTAAAATAAGATTTTAATCAGATTCAGATTAATTTAATAGCTGTCTTCCAGTTTAAAGGTTAGTTCTTCGATGTAGGTGTCGGAGTCTAGTTATGATAAATTTACTTTGCCTCATATTTGGCTTTTTCTTAATTTTAATAATTATTCCATCATTATTTCCTTGATTTAAATATGGATATAATTCCTTTTTCACTAAGGGTATTTTGGTAGTGATACTGGTCACACTCGCTAACCTTTCAAAGGGTCGTGAACGTTCGATTTCGTTCTTTTTGAATTTTGGAACTATCGGCTTCACACCGAATCCAAACTTCTAATTCGATATACTGAATATATCGGTGAGTTGTCTTAATAATTGAGTTTCTTAATTTGTGGTTGTTTAGTATTCAGTGCTTTAATAGCAGTTATCTTTTCAGAATTTATATTAACAATGAAGTTTTGAAGTTTGACAGAACTTTATATCATGTTTACCGACTCGTAAGAAATTGTAAGTCTTTAATTCTTGTTTTTGATTAAATGCATTGGTTTACAATTCGAAAAGTCGTAGTCATGTGTAAATTGTGGTTTCCAGTGACCCTTTGAAATGGTTCTCCGGAGTTGAGATCGTCAATTTGTGTAAGCAGGACTTTGAACCTCCAGAAGGTAAATTCGTGCTTACATCTCCCGTTAAAGGTATTTATCATTTGCTTATTTGCTTAACTTATTGAACCTGTATATTTCGTATTACAGGAGGTTTTTTTTTTAATCGGATTTACCCACCACGTGGACTTCTTGAATGGAAATATTAAGAGTGAACGGCTCCAGGTTCCTGGTTGAGTGTGCCCAGATAGCGGCTGGTGCAACTCCAAGGACGGCAGGCCTGTTCCCTAAGCCGTTGTCGGTATCCACGTGTAGCTGGAAACTTTGGTGATGTACCCCCTTTCAATTATATTATAAACTAGCTGACCCGGCAAACTTCGTACTGCCACAATCGAAATACTTAAATAGTCCAAATGTGATGAGCATAGAAACCATTGCACGCAGCGACACTGGTGTTCTAACAGTAACAATAAATAACTGATACTAACATTAAAAGTGACACTATCAATATTTTTTTCTATATTTTCAATGACACAAGAATCATGAGGTTGTGTAATAAATTCCCATGTCGCTATAATTAAGTCCTTACAACATAAAGTTTGCAAAACCTTTTGTTGTAAACTGGCTATACCATAAGTTTTAATTTGAAACTCATTTGCAATACAAATCAATATAATTTCACTAAATACAACACAGATAAATAATATAGGTGGTCAAGTTTTATTATGGTGATGTTGCCTATAATATTTTGAAAATATTGTCTGATTTATATTGCTCATAAATATTCACGTTACAACAATTAGATACTTACATAAATTAAAATTTTAACAAAAAGAAAAACCGACTTCAAACAAAACAATATTTTAAAACAAATTAATATGCATTAAAAAGTAATAAAAATAATTGCGTATGCAAAATATTTATCAGAGTCCTCCTAAGTAAAATAAAATGAAAAGCATTAGAGTATGTACTCAAAAGTCGATTTACTATTATATTAACGTAGTTACAATTATTGTTATTTTTGTTGTTGTTATCGAGTCAGTATATTATCGTATAAAACCAAGCCAGCCAAGAGCTGATACCGAGTCCAAATATGACGACCTCCGTGGTCGAGTGGCGTGTATACCGGTTTTCATGGGTACGCCACTCCGCGGACCCGGGTTCGATTCCCGGCCGAGTCGATGTAGATTATCATTCGTTTTCTACGTTGTCTTGGATCTGGGTGTTTGTGGTACCGTATTTACTTCTGACTTTCCATAACACAGTGCTTTAGCTACTTACATTGGGATCAGAGTAATGCATGTGATGTTGTCTCATATTTATTTATTTAATTGACCTTAGTAAAAAAAAAACCTTGCAAAAGAGCTAATGTATGTCGTACATCATAAGGTCACACATCATGTTGAAATGCAGCAACGAACGTAAGGACATTAAAATTTTACTAAGGACAATAACCCACCTACCGCACCCTGAAGCTGTTTAGGAGTTGCATTGATTATCATATTCGACTATGACTTGTTGTTGTTGACTTGTATTACTTGAACACGTTACGAAAGGTAACTCAAATGTCCAAATAACCCATATAAGATTTTCGTTCCTTTGGATCCCATGCTCAGAATCAAACCAAACTTTCATCCCTTAACAGATAACCGGTACCCTTGAAGTATATATTTTCTACTAAAAAAAGAATCATCAAAATTGCTTGCGTGATTTTGAGTTATTTACCTATTTATTATCGCACATTCATAATGCAAATTTAAGACTTATGTGGTTTTCATACATATGGATACCATATGGATACCATTATCAGAATTGGATAAAATTAAAATGGGACCACACGGGACCACAGTTTCACTGCGTGTAATGGTTTAACATCTGCGTATTTTTGCGACTGGAAGAAATTAGTAAATTCGAGAAATAGATGTAACGAACTCATATGTAGCTCACCGCATGGACCATGTACCATATTTTTAACGACAACGTGAAATAAGTCTGGATCAAGAGTTTGATCTGGAGTTTTAGCTGATATAACGTTATCAATTTGATCCGGAGTTATTTTAAGGAACAGGCAAATTAATACATTTGCATTAGGGAATCCCCTCTTTTGCTATTCAGTGGAGTACATATGGCACCTCTCCAAATATACATAATTTTACAATTAAATCTATAAGTGCTTTCAATTTTTGCCGAAAAACACGTTCTGTTATTTCATGACGATCAGTTGTCGACTGTTCTTCAAATAAATTGTTTTTAATATCATCCCACTGCGGATTACATGTAAATGTAATGAACAGATCCGGTCGACCATTATACGATTATGTCGACCACATAAGAAATTGCGTCTTGTGCATATTCGTTCATATGCCGTGGGCAACTAATGAACGAAGATGGCAATATTGTCAGTCGCCCGATGTCATTTACATTAGCATCATTCGCTGTCGCACCTTGCAAATGAATATATTCTTCGGATCTTAATTTTGCTTTGTTAACGGCATGCATGTCAACGATGTACTGATGATATAGTTTACCATATCTCGAGATATAATTTTGTGCTAGTGGACGAACCATCAATCGATACGAATAAAAATTCATGGCACTAACCTTTTTCTGCATATTTAGACCTGAAAATAAATGCACACACTGTACGTTTAAATGTATTTTTTTTTGATAATTATAAATTGAAATTATTCGTATTACCTATTGAAACTGGTGGATCAGTGTACTCAATTTTAATTAATACTTATTTTTAATTTGATAGCACAATTCTTCGTCTAAAAAGTCTCCATTAACAAAATGACTCGCCATTTATTGTATTCATTTGTTACTAAAAATGTGATAAATGGAGAACCACTCGACCGATTTTGTGCAAACTTCACATAAACCATCTACTAAATAGTCCAAACAACCCCTGAAAATTTGGTTAGGATAGGTGAGCCCGTTCTTGAGTTATAAAGTGACATCGAAAATGCCACTTATTTTTATATATATAAATTCGAAAAATTGATGTAACGATGATGTCAATAATGCAAAATAAATCTTAAAACATCAATGTTTTATTGTCTAATATCGATAATCATAGAAAATCAATGATAATCCTCTAATAAATCTATTTCTAAGGAAAAACAATTTTGTTGTTTTTATTATATTCTTAGCATTTTTATGATACTTACTCACCTTCTAAACCTTCCCTGGACTTCCACAAATAATTCAAGACCAAAATTAGCCAAATAGGTCCAGCCGTTCTCGAGTTTTAGCGAGACTAACGCACAGCAATTCATTTTTATATATATAGATTTCGTTTACACCGGTCTGGCGAACGGTGTATTCTTTCAAACCACATCAACTAATTTATTCGTCAGTGGCGCCTAATTTTCAACCTTACATTTTGGATTAGTAACATTGAATTTTCAAGCTTGCCTTTTATCCCAAGTGACCCACGCTGAGTCTAGCTGGCATAATTTTATATAATAGTCATTATAAGAAGTAACATAAGTAACTAGTAAATTAAGTAATTGGTTGTTTATAATACTATGTTACTGTGCATTAAAAATTTTATAACCTAATATTGTTTCTTTATACCCACCACCCAGAAAGGTAACAGTTGTAAATGTAATAACATCGATATTCGATAGAACCAGATAAAAAAGGATGTGTTGGTTTGATGCAAACTTTTACAGACTATAGAAATTTAATTAAAAATTTCATCGTACCTATATAACATCGTATAAGTGGGTGTTATGACCAATCTGCAGCCTATCGAGAACATCATTGAAGAAGATGAAATAGATAACGAATATTAAATATATATTTTTTTTAAGAATTTGATTAGATCTCGCATATATTTTTCCTCTTTATTTGTTTCTTTATTATTTGTACATTGTCGATGATCAGTAATTAATTACAAAATAAAAAAAATATTTTTCTGCGACTAATGCCCAGCGAAGCGGGCGGGTATAGCTAGTATATATTAAAGAAAAGCTCATAGTTAAGATATAGTAATTCAGAATTACATAATCTAGCACTAGATTCTACATTCCGATCTAATAACGACACATATTATTTTTATAGAACAAGTACGAAATGCGAGCTTACAAAATACTTTTTATGCTAACGATTTTTTTAACAATTATTTTCGTTGTCGTATTCATGCTTGCAATTGATTTATGACTCACCGTATTTCAAAACAAATTTATTTCGAAATAAAAAACAAAAGTACGCGTACGAGCTATCTCTCACGATACTGCAGCGTCATACTCTCCATCACGCAGTCATCGTATCTGGCTCCTGATCAACATATTTCAGCCATAAAAACTGATAAGGGAGTATTACATGCAGATAAGTAACAAATAAATGACACAAGGATAGTCCCTTGAAAATACCGAAGTACGTTTAAGAAGTAATTATATTAATTTACTATGCAACAGTAATTTAATGTAAAAAATGAGAAGTACACTTAGCGTGTAAACGTTGCATTGTTCATTGCACATAGGTAAAAATGAAATGGTGATATATGTATGTGCATGTTCGTCAAGTTACTGTTTTTAACATACCGTCTATGACCTTATGTAAACTGGGTAAATGCAAATGATATAATTAGTGTTTGCAATTTATCGCACACTTGGCTACAAAGGGAAATATCATGAAGAAACTCTGACTCAAGAAATCTGACACATGACAATCTGAAATGGGTTTCAAATATTGTCCTCAAAAAAAGGCCTTAGTCCAAGAAAGATGATGCAGAGATAAGTTGGTTTATATGAATTAAGATGTCAATGTTGTTGCAAGTTAATTAGTTGTACGTATTTAGAAAAAATTCCCAAAGGTTCAATTTTCTTTTTGTTTTACGTCTAAAAGGTGAACATATAGCAAAAATAACAGCCAATTAATGTCAAAAGTTACCCGTGTTTAAGTATCTTATACATTATCAACAAACAACGGAATAAAGATACTTCTAAGAAGGAACGATGTACTTTCTCGAAAATTCTAATGGGACTTACTTCGATGTCGCCAAAGTTCAGTTTGTTTGCAGACAATAGTCATATCCTTCTGATCGAATTTCAATATCTATACTACTTGGATATTGTATAATTTCCAATCTTAATTTCGTCGATAAGGAAAAATTATTTGCAGTAAAAGACAATAACGTTTAAGTGATTGATCCGGGAATCGATAACGCGTTTTCAGGATAAGATTAAATACTATATATAAATTTATTAAAAAAAACAAATATCTTTAAAAATCTTCTGCTTTATAAACTAGTTACTGGATACAATGGGTAGTGAGCAATACAGCTTTAATACAATAACATATTGGTAGAAAATAATACGTCGTGTCCTAGATTTATAAAAGCGCAAGTATGTCAATAGAAACAATTAAGTGCAAATGTCGACACGATACTTGAAACAAACAGTACACAGTCCTCTGATAAACAGACGTCTTTACAGTTTTATTTCAACAGAATGTATCGAGAACACACCCGGGAATGCAAACCGTTTTGTTTTTTTTCTTCATCGTCGATACTGCAATCTATTTATAGAAGTGTTGACAAACAATTGTGATATCATTTTCGTTAAATAAAATTCAGCTTCATTTGATAATAATGATAATGAAATATATCAATATTTGAACATGATAATTATATTATTGTTATTTTATTGCATAAATGTTCAGGCGGATAAGTCCTCAGACAATTGTATTCGTCAACCTTACGAGTCTTTATTTTTTGTTTCGATATGGATATCTTCAAAGAAATACACGGGTCGTTGAAAAGTGAACCGATGATGTTGTACATAGCTGGATACCAATATAACCTTGCGATAGTCGTCCTTTGATATGGATCTGAGAGGCTACGACCGTGCTGTTCTCCGCTCATAGCAACAGTACGATTTTCAGATGGTGAAAAAAAGTTATCTAACCCACCCGAACCCACAATGTATATATGAACGTCTTCCCCACGAGACCAATGAATACTGGACTATTGTTACAATGTACAGTCAGAGTAAAAAAACCTTCGTCAGTTTTCAAATTAATTCCTTTATCAAGTCGTCAACTCTTAGTACCTTTTGAAACGAAAACAAATGATAATTGACAACTGCATATTAAATGAAACTCACATGTGCCAGTTACACGATACTCACGACCTCGTTTCGCGGGCTGTCGTCGCGTGTGGCACTACAAGTCAGCAGATTGGGATGGGATGCGGTCCTTCTTTGCATCTTACCCATGGGGGCGAGTTTGTTTCTCGATGGATTATCCCATCCCCATCTTTGCACAGGGACGGTGAGTCATTGGCCCATACCGCGAAGGAGAAGGCCGATCTTTTAGGGTCTCTCTTCGCGTCGAACTCGACTCTGGATGACCAAGGAAAGTCACCACCATCAATCCCGCGATGTGATACGACGATGCCGGAGGTTAAATTTCGGCAAAGTGCAGTTCGGAAAGCACTTCTTTCCTTGGACATTCACAAGTCGAGTGGACCCGATGGCATCCCTCCAATCGTGTTACGGACATGTGCTCCCGAGTTGGCACCGGTCTTAACGCGTCTTTTCCGGCAATCCTACGCATTAGGCGTCGTCCCGAACTCCTGGAAGACTGCTTTGGTGCATCCGATCCCTAAAAAAGGCAACCGCTCAGATCCGTCCAATTATAGGCCTATAGCCATCACCTCCTTGCTCTCCAAGATAATGGAGTCCCTTATTAACTGCCAGCTCCTGCGGTACCTAGAGGAGAATCAGCTGATTAATAACCGCCAGTACGGTTTCCGTCGGGGTCGCTCAGCCAGTGATCTTCTAGTTTACCTTACTCACAGGTGGGCTGAAGCAGTTGAGAGCAAGGGGGAGGCATTAGCAGCCAGCTTGGACATAGCGAAGGCCTTCGATCGTGTATGGCACAAAGCGCTTCTTTCGAAGCTTCCTTCCCATGGGCTTCCCGGGAAATTATGCAATTGGATTACCAGCTTTTTGGCAGATCGGAGCATCAAGGTCGTTGTCGACGGTGCATGCTCTGAGTTAAAATTCGTCAATGCTGGTGTTCCACAAGGCTGCGTTCTATCACCCACTCTGTTTCTTCTGCATATCAATGATTTGTTGCAAATCGGGAACATTCATTGCTATGCAGACGACAGTACCGTTGACACCTTATACACCGGCCGCGCTAATATTTCTCGGGAAAACGTCGAAGAAAACCGTAACAAACTTGTGTCTGAAATCGAGTCTTCGTTAAACGAAGTCTCGAACTGGGGCCGGCTAAATTTAGTCCATTTCAACCCCAAAAAGACGCAAGTTTGCGCGTTAACCGCTAAAAAAACACCATTTGTCGTATCTCCACGATTTGAGAACATCCCGATAGTCGCTACAGGTAGTATCGGAATACTTGGCGTTGATATTTCGAGCCTCGTTCAGTTCCGCAGTCAATTGGAAGGCAAAGCCAAATTGGCTTCAAAGAAGCTCGGTGTGCTCAGCAAGGCGAGACAGTATTTCACGTCGGCCCATCGCCTAAAACTTTACAAGGCGCAAATTCGGCCTCACATGGAGTACTGTCTCACCTCTGGGCGGGTGCTCCCCAGTACCAGCTCCTTCCATTTGACCGCATCCAACGTAGAGCGGCTCGAGTTATCGACGATCAAGCCCTTTCCGATCTCCTTGATCCTTTGGCTATGCGTAGAGATGTTGGATCACTCTGCATCTTCTACCGAATTTTTTACGGGGAATGTTCCGAGGAATTGTTCGGATTAATCCCGGCTGCTGAATTTCACCTTCGGACATCTCGTCAAAATTCTAAGTTTCACCCGCACCATCTTGATGTCCGAAAATCCACAACAGCGCGATTTCTTAGACATTTTCTGCCTCGCACAACCACTCTGTGGAACCAGCTTTCGCCGGCGGTTTTTCCGAACCGATACGACATGGGAACCTTAAAGAAAAGAGCCTACTCCTTTCTCAAAGGCCGGCAACGCACCTGCAAGCCCCCTGGTGTTGCAGATGTCCATGGGCGGTGGTAGTCACTTTCCATCAGGTGAGCCTCCTGCTCGTTTGCCACCTATTCATTAAAAAAAATATATATTTTTTCATTTATGTAGCATAATATTTGTATGGTATGAATATGTTTGTTTATTTTATGTAAAAAATACAGACGAATTGATAACCTCCTCCTTTTTGAAGTCGGTTGAAAAGATTGTTGTATCATGAGAAGTTTATGGGTTGAATAATTATTATCAAGCGTAAATTTATTTTGTCATCCTGATCTAACAAAATAACACAAGTGTATAGTGCGAAACTAAAGCATCAACTGAATCTTAATACAATAATAATTTAATTGGATATTATTCAGAAGTAAAAAATCTTATGAAATTCTGAATTTCAATAAATTCAAGACAACGTCCAACCGCTTCCGAAAGCTGACCGTCCATTTCCCGGGCGCCTCTTTAAATTAAGTCAAGGCTGTATAGTTGCCGCTGTTTTTTCTTAGCGTTGCAATACTTGGCAGACAGTTTCGGTACGGAGCATTCGGTTCGATCATTAAGGATAATTTATTTCATTTATCAATAGTAATCTAGCGAAAAAAGACGATACTCGGTTTATCTCAATTTTTCATTATAATAATGTATTCGGATACATACAAATTCAGAACCGTTTGAATTAATTTAAACTTACCTTACCAAGCGGGATACACAAACTATATATAATTGCTGGAGCTCCACACAGGAAGGCTTAACAACACGCTCGATAAAGATAGCAGCGATATGTTCTTGAGATTTATTAGTTATACAGTAATAAAGTAATTACGTAGAAGCTTCCAATGGTTGTACTGGAACCCTTGGATACTTGGACGTTATATTTTATTTGTTCCGTTTTAACGTTTTTTTCTAGAGTTCTGTTAGATGCTCTCTGATGACTATGCTTTTAAACATAATTCATATATACACTGTTAAACTTAGACGGCGTAGGCTAAGTATTAAACAATTATTGGTTTACAAATAATACTTTTATAAAACCAATAATGTCATATGAATTACTTATTAAAGTTGTACGCTGTTAAATCGAAATCTTTTCAAGGTATTAAAGGATGGTTAGGGATGGTAAAAGTGCTTCAATTTCACGTCATTGATGTACCTTATGATATAAGGCACGACGTCCCATATGCCCTTGATTACACCGGCTCACCCTAAGGACTTATATTTTCGGCAGTTGTAAGTGAGATTTAATCGTATGAGTACACACAAACAACCTTGCTCATACCCCCACGCTACACACATATGTATTTTATCAATGTGAACACTATTATCATATTATGATGCTAAGAAAATAACAGAAACGGGAGTATAAAATAATTCATACATTATATTTCCATAATAATGTTATGCGGTTGTGGAATACGTACAAACGTCGTTCCGCAAATTATGTCTTTAAATTCTGCTCAATCGTGTAAAATGATTCGTGTATTTTGTAATTTAGATGAACGCTAAGACTTTTCCAACCAAAAAACATTAAGGATGTTGAGATTTTAAATATACCGCGAAATTGAAATACATTTAATATAATTGGTGCTGAAAAATGAGAAGGATTTTATTTATAATGCATGACTGAAAAAAAATTAAATTGTTTAAAATATATAAAATTTATACTTGGCGCGTCAACATTAGGCCAACAATATTACCATTGGTGATACATATGAAGTAAGTCGAATCTAAATGTTTCCATACTGGCTCAAGCTAGAATACAACTAAGTATGTCACTTTAACTAACATAACTGAAAAACATTCAAATGTTGGAAAACAGTCACTACTGTGCTTCGCGCCGGTTTTTCTCAGTAGAATTTTGTTAGCTATAAATTGATATAATGTCTCAAAAGTGCTTGTAAAAGTGTTTTCGAATAAAGCATATTTTAATTTACAATTGAAATTTTGTATTCCGCTCAGGACAGGATGACTGGTCCAGAAAATCAAAATAAGAAGTTCTAAATCAAAATCGTAACGAAAACCATGAATACTTATATTTTCCTTCTGATAAAGTAGAAAAGTGAATCAAACTTGTTAATCAACGAAGTTATCTACTCGTCTAAAATTTGTGAATAAATTGAGTTTTAATGTTATACGCGAACAAAATTATCTACAAGGCTCAATGACACTTAACGTGAATTAAATTTTACACCTACATTATGATACTTCACAACGCATGTTACACGACAACAGGCGGCTGAAATAATTCGCAGTACATTCCAAACAAGAATTAAACTTAAATACATCACACATGACATTAATTCGACACATCATGACGTTTCAAAAGTGACGTAACAGATTTCCATCCAGGTTAGCCTGAGAATACAAAGTTCCAAATCCAGTAACTTTCTTGACGTGAGTCAAGTGGCAAACAACAGCCGGTCTCATTTTCAAGCGATTATTCCGTACACTATGGTTTATTTAGTGAATTCTATTTTCGGGGTAACTGACTGACTTGATTTAATTTTTAAGAATTTGTATATGAATACTCGTTCGTTTTATTTAAATAATATATCACGTAAAATTGTATTGTGAAACAAGCTTTATCTGCTAAGATGTATTAATAAGTAAAGTTATAATGTAGGAATATTGATTAAATATTATTAGGCGTAATCCCTTTATTACGTTTCTGTTAGTAATTTATATAGTTTGTATTATAATTTTTAATTATTTTTTACCTACATTCCCGTAAATAACTATAATGCTATGCACTACCCTAATAAAATATATTTATAACCAATAAATTAAAAAATAATCGTACAATATATCATATTAGTATCTCAATTCATAGAGTTACTTTGGTTCTTAGTACAAAACGCTGCTTTAATATACCGATTCTAACCACTGACCATAGTTCATACATTTCATAACAACCAAAAAATATGACATACTCTGGTTTTAATTTACCAACCATGGACCGAAAGACGCAACGTGGGTAGGCACCTCACAAGGTTATTCGTCGACCTGGTCCTTCTTGTTGGTGGTAGTTGGTCGCAGGAAGCCGCTGGTTGCGGGCTACATAAAACCGGTCGTTGTGGCGATTTTGGGAACCTATGTCCAACAGTCGACGTCCTATGGTTCATGACGAAATATAAAAAAACATTCATTTATAAATCATGACCACGTGGAATGGTGGCAAGAATTTGGACAAAAAAATGTATGATGATCGGTTGAATGAATTACGCACGATCCTGAAAAGATTTACAGCTTTGTAAGTGAATAGATATGACATATTATACTCTGCACTTGGGGTAAAGGTTAGTGACGTGAAACTGGAAAATTGACTAGAAATGAGAGAGCACTTATCATCGGGGCTTATCATATACGTAGGTCTTCAGACACAAAATATACTTTTGCTTTTAATACTTTTTAAGACTTAATATGCCCGTATTTTGTTTATGTCATTATTCTAATTTAGTTTTTATCTTTAGACATATTTTACAATTTAGAGAACGAGTCTTTTTGAGACTTTTGGCATTAAATTCCAAGGCGGCAATAATAGTAAACGTTTTCGTTCTCCAGACAGCTATTAATATTCACAGCTGACGCATGTTTTCATTTCATTTATTTTTCATTTTTAATCGGTTTAAATGTCGGATGAATGCTTTTCTTTTTATTATTTCAAATAAATAAACAGTTAATGCTATACACATATTCAAATATTAATTAATGTGTACATAAACTTCCTAAATGGCAGCAAAATATGCAGCAAACAAAAACAAAAAAAATAATTTTTAAACCATTTTTTGTTGGTATAAATAAAGATATAATCGTTCATTATAGCTCATGAAATAGAGGTTATTAAAAAAAACTTACTAATATACTAACGTTTTAAAATAAGCCTTGTCACGTGAGGATAGTCACGCGCTTGGAAAGGCTCTTGATGTTTCGGCTTTTCAATCAAGACCCTTAAATATCGATTGTAATTAATTCAAGCATTATTTCGCTCACTTTAGATTTAAACCTAAACACCTAGTGTATACGTCTCAACATAATAATGAAATTTTGTTTGTGGAAATTTCAAGTCAATACAACCTTACGTTACTCATAATAACCCCGACGAAGTAAATTGCTTAAAACATACCGAATGGGAAAATTAATTTATTCATTAAAGATTTGAATATTTCATTAATTAAAGCATTGTCTCCGTAATAATTTAAAATGTTAATTTATTTTAATTTTTTATAATATTTTGGACAAACTTGTTTTTATAAAGTTTATGGTGGTAGGGCTTTGTGCAAGCCCGTCTGGGTAGGTACCACCCACTAATCAGTTATTCTGCCACCAAACAACAGTACTCAGTATTATTGTGTTCTGGTTTGAAGGGTGAGTGAGTCAGTGTAACTACAGGCACAAGGGACATGATATCTTAGTTCCCAAGGTTAGTGGCGCATTGACGATTAAAGGAATAGTAAATATTTCTTACATCGTCATTTTCTATTGGTAATGGTGATCACTTACCATCAGGTGGTCCATATGCTCGTCCGCCAACCAATAACATAAAAATAAGTTTATTATTTAGTAAATAAAAAAAAAAAAAAAAAAATTATTTCATTATTAACAAGTAACAGCTATAATCAGAAACTGGGACTATCCTAGTAAGTAACTAGTATTGCTACTAGTACTTGTGGCAGGTAGTCCGGCTCTTCCATAACATTCTAATACAATATTATAAACGTGTGTGTGTGTGTGTGTGTGTGTGTGTGTGTGAGTGTGTGTGTGTGTGTGTGTATGTGTGTGTGTGTGCGTGTGTGTGTGTGTGTTTGTTTGTGCATGTGTCTTTGTAGAGATTTGAAAAGTTATACTAATTATAAGATTATAGCATTATAATAAAGCTTCTGTCTCGAGGTAATTCAAGCGGAGTAACCACTGTGTTACGACTTTCTTACAATCGTAAAAGCTTAGCGAATTAATATTTAACTTTTCATTTATACGATTATATACATAACTAGACTGCCATACATATTGTCTGGATGCAAATTTAGTTTTAATTGGACAAGTATATGAGACAAATTTTTTTCTTCTTTTGTCTTGTTTGTTACAGTCAAAAGTGGTAGTCTTGTGTACTTTAAGAATACATCTTAATAAATAAAGCTGTCTTACAGTTAATAATTTGCAGTCTGAGTAAAGTTGATCCGTTGAAAATGTATAAGGCTTAAAATTCATTACCTTAATAATAGACCTCTGTCCTCTTTCCACCTCTAGAAATTTAGATTTTGAAGCCCCGCCCCACACTGATATACAATAACCTAAAACTGATTGTACCAGTGTGACGTAAATTTGGCTTAATAACTTTTTTGTCGTAACATGTCTCAATTTTTTAAAAATCCAAATTAGTTTTCTTACTTTACTATTAACAAATTCTATTTGCGGGTGCCAAGATAGGCGTTGGTCTAGCATCACACCTAAGTATTTAGTAGAAGATACTTTTGTTATTAAAGGACAACTACAATTATTACGATTGACATTACAATTTTGATTGTGTAATTTTATATGAAAATTACATCCCGGTTGCGTTCTTTTATTTAGAGTAAAACAGAGGTAGTTAGTTTTAGAAGTATTTAACGAGAGGAGATTAGATTTAAGCCAATGAGAAACCCTAGACAAACCAGACTCCACAATTCCTTGTAAAATATTCCATGAAGAACCGGAAAAGACAAGCGCAGTATCATCTGCGTATGAAAATATACTACCGCCATCAAGACTTAAGTCGCATAAATCATTAATGTATATAAGGAATAATGTAGGGCCCAAAACACTACCCTGTGGTACACCAAAAGATAACGTCGATTCATGACTTATAAATTCCCCAAGTTTTACACGTTGCCTTCTTCCATATAAATAGTCTTTAAAAAGACACAGTGCATTGCCTCTTATGCGAATATTTTCCAGTTTCTGTACAAGAATGGGAACAGAGACAGTGTCAAAAGCTTTCTTTATATCCAAGAACACAGTTAAACACTTTTGCCCTTGGTCAAGATGCTTTGTAATAAGAGTAGTGAGGGCCATTACCGCATCTTCTGTTGATTTATTTTGCCGAAAACCATACTGTGATTTTGAAAGTATGTTAAATTTATTAAGGTAATTAATTAATCTGTTGTTTATTAACTTTTCAGTCACTTTGGCTATAGATGGTAGAATAGAAATTGGTCTATAGTTATTTATGTCGTCTCTGTTACCATTCTTGTATACTGGGGTAACGATGGAAAGTTTCAATGGTTGGGGGAAAACACCAGTTTTGAAACATACATTAGCTATATGACATAATATGGGGGAAATAATATGACTAGCTGCCTTGAGTAATTTAGTAGGGATTTTATCCCATCCTGGAGCGCTCTCCGACTTTAGATTTCTGATTATTATATCAATTTCTTGAGGATCAGTGTCTAAGAGAGCGAAGGAAGATAGGTGAGAATTAGGGTATTTTACTATAGTACTAGTTTGAGGGGCAATAGAAAGTGTGTCCTCTGCAATTATTCTGCCAACGTTTGCGAAGTAATCAGATATATAGTTAACAGAGTCAGAAGGTTTCGACTTTATATTTAACAAGTTTGTGTTTTGAGTCTTGTCTGGTTTATTATGTACAATAGATTTTATTGTATTCCAGAGAACTTTCATGTTATTTGCTGCTAAAGTAAGTTGTTGTCTTTCATAGTTTCGTTTAAATTTTTTTATCATATTATTACAAAAATTCCTATATCTTTTAAATGTGATCTGTAATATTTCATTGTCGGGGTTAGATTTTAGCTTTTTTTGCATATTATTTCTATTTTTGATGCAGCGCAAAATTCCAGGCGTCATCCAAGGCTTAATAATACGTTTAGATTTACAGAAGTGAGTAGTAGTAGAGCTTTTATTCAATGATTCACACAATATCTTTATTAAATTTTCAACTAATGAATTAGGATCTTCACTATTTAGAAGTGCAGCGATATTTTTGTTAATAAGAATTTTGACAGCCTTATCAAAATCTATAAAGACTTTTGTTTTATGACATTTATTTTGATTTTTTATTTTAGCTAGACTTAAGAATATCATACTGTGATCGGTGATAGTGGTGTTAAGAACTGCAATAAATGGAACTCTTTGTTTGTCTACTTTCAATATAAAGTGATCGAGACAACTATTACCTCGCGTTGGAAACGAGTGTCCTGGCAGTAGACCATGCATGGATAACATGTTCAAGTAGTTAGACTTGTTATTGCATTCATTATTTGACTCATTTTCTTTTGATATAATATTAATATTGATATCACCCGTTATAATAATATTTCTACAAAATTTTAGAGAACTTAGATAAAAACTTAGCGAACTAATAAAATCTGAAGCATTGACATTAGATGGGGATCGGTAGATACCAAGAATAATGCTATCATTTATTTTAAGCTGTAGACAGGATGCCTGCATGAGTCTAACTTCCTCGACATTGACTTGTAAGCATTTTTTAACATAGATTACAACACCGTCACTCCTATTGATATGTAAGGTAGTTGTAAATGAATTATAATTTTCAAGGGACGGTACTGCCTTAGAAGAATTTAAGTGACATTCTGTCAGTACCAAGATGTCCACTTCAATATTGAGCTGAGATAGAGTTAAGGAGAAATCATCGAGGTTGGAATATACGCTTCGAATATTTTGTGAAACTATAGTAAGATCATTTTTATTTATAATTTTAATTTTATGCAATTCCTCAACATCACATTGTTGAGAGTCAATAGCGGATTGGTCTATTTCGTTTAAAGTGTTAAGATAGCTATTATTCATAAAGTTTATCAATTTGAATAATTATGGTGGTAGCTTGTAAATGATACGTGATATGCTGCTCTATATTTATGATGTTAGGACATATATAGTCTAGAATAAACTGAAAATATAACGCTATATCTCTACATGAGTGTGCGATTTTAAGATGTTGAGTGAAAAAAAATGAGTATTTATATATGATGTGTGAGTGTTGAAGTGTACAATTTACAAGAGAAATATTGAATGTGTACAAAATACAAAAATAACAACAAAGAAATTTATAGCTTACAAATAAAATTAACAATTTTATCAAACTAAACAATGACTCCAGAAATAGTCATATGGCTTGCAAGAGCTTGTGGATCTGAGATTCATTTTTGATGAGAATAATCTGTGATGACTCGTCTTTTCTTACGTAGACTTTCCCATAGGCTGTCCAACAAAAATGATATCCTTTTGTTTTAACTAAGTCTCTCTCGCGAGAAAATAAAGTCGAGATGCTTTGGCTGTCAAATGTTCCGAAACAAAGATTGGTGTATCTTCAAATGTATTTAAACCCAAATGCTTAGCGCAGAGTTTGGACTTATGTTTGATATTAAATGTCTTACTCAGTTTTAGGACATTGGTTTTTACTATTGTAGAATTTGTTTCTACTATTATGGGTGTATTTTCAAAGCCCTTTTTTTTAGATCGTACTCTGTAAATGTCTTTTATGTCTGTGTCAGAAATTTTGGATTCGATATTAGTTGATAAGTTAATTACCATTTTTATTAAATCCTCTTTAGTTTCATTTTTTTGTTTCGGTACATTTTTTAATTCAAAATTGGTTTTCCGAGTTTCTCTTTGCATTTCCTCGATTTTTTCCTCTAGAAGAGTTATATACTTTCTGTCTTCTTTCATCTGGCCCTCTAAACTCTCTATTTTCTTTTTAAATTCTTCATTCTGCGCCGATAAAAGTGTTATAGAACTCTCAATGTTGATGTTAGTGCGTTGAATTTCTTTCAGCGTAGCGGCGTTTTTCTTAAATTCTTGTTCCTGGCTTACCATTAGAGTTGAGATCATTTTCCTCATTTCCTCCTTAAAATTACTCAGGTCTGCTAAAACATCATCATCTCTTTTTCTTTTATTACGAGATGAGACATAATTTGGAGGCGATTTTAGATGGCTCGACATTTGCATTTCTGAGTCCGAAAGCGATTTATCAAGTACGCTGTCCATTTTTCGAGTAACAGGAAATTATAAATACAGAACTAGTATTAATGAGCATCTAGTTCTGTCAGGTATGACGACTGTCGAAATGACGACTGTCAAAACAGTGTTGTCCTGTATGTCAGTCAATCTTAAAAGTACCAGGAGGTCATAAGCGTGACAGAGTTTAAAAATAACTCTTTAACGGTAGGTGCTGGGTGGTCCCTAACAGTAGGGCGTGGCTACTATAAGGATCAATTTAGTAGCGTATGCATATGCGTAGATTAGCAACGATAATTGCAAATATAAACTCACACGGGCGGGCTGGCGAGTACCAGGATCACAGCGCCTTGCAGTTAGTTGAAATGAATACACTCTTTAGACTTATGCACTCCTATTATTTCAACTGATTTTATGATATCGAAAATATTTAAAAAAAAAATAAAAAAGTTTATGTAGTTCAGTGAGCACGTCAACGCTAAGCGAAGGTCCGGGGGGAAGAGCAAATTGCTCGACTTAATATGACATACTCTTAACTTTGCTTAACTTTGACCTCAGCTCCCCCCCAGATTGATCTGGGGGCGTAGTTAGTTCATTAATCAGTTCTGTCTTAGGAAAAGCTCTTAATTTGGAGTTCCAGATATTAACCTAATCGTTTTATTCTCCGACGCTACGGCGCGATGCGATGTCTATTTAAACATTATCATTTTTTTCTTTCCTGCCGGTGTTAATGTCAGTCTGCACCAAGAAACGTGATTGTCACCCTGTTTAATATGTAAACGACTCATCGGATAATTAAGACTTTAATCTTATGTGGGATTATTACAGTCAAGCTCTACGCTTTAAAATCATAAAAAAGTTTGTATGTACTCACAATACTAATATAGTATTTTTTAATTTCCGTTTTACTAGCTTCCTGGCCTTATGGGGCCGGCGTTACTAAGAACAATATCTCTTTAGTGGCTATTTAATTCTATTCATTTTTAATTGTAAAACAAGAGTTACTGAATTAAAAATATTAAATATATAGACATTTTACTGCCAATATTAGAATAATTAATTATAAGTGGGCGTATATTCAAAGTATTGTTCACATATTCAGTAAAGTTTTAATTAAGCAAATCAATCACAGATAATTTCACAGTAGCTATAAATATCTTTATGTTAAAATATCACAAACACATATAAACACTAAATCTATTTAAAATACAGACTGTTGGAAATTAGCGATTCGTCGCATACGTGGTGCGCGGGAAATCTTGAATGTCACTGCATTCAAGATGGCTGCCTCGCCACCAGCGCCGCGACGCTTCACTAGAGCGCCGTTCGACTTCCATTGACACTCTTTTCCAGCCAGTACGAAAAACAAGATGGCGCACAATGCGCCGTCAAATATATTTCGAAGCGTCAAAAAGTTTAATTAGGATTTATTTATTTTTTATCGTACATACTGGCGACGTGAGTATGACGTTGAACACATGACAGCGGAAACAGGGATAGTTAAATGATATCGAAGTAAAGATATTACGAACGTCAACGATTATACTTATTTTTTGAATATCATCATGTCTGATAACGAGCTGATGCTAACTCCTCGTTATATACACAGGTGATACAGCCACTGATGGATACCGTCTTTGTCTATTCATACATATATTATTTAAACATTTTGAAATACTTACCACCGAACCGACACCGCAAACTAATAGTAAACACATCAACAATGCATAGTTATAATATAAATTAATTGAATTTTTTACCAATATGCTGAATGGAAAAATAAATTCTAACTTCGGAAGAAATTTTCGGACTGTAATGTGGTTAATGACGCAGATAAATTTGAGGACATTTGAAGTCGTACATGCGAAGTAGCTCCGCGAAGAATGCATAATGACCATTTTAAATCTACACATTAAGCGAAAGAGCTTTTCGCGGATACCGTGGAAATGATTCCTGAATACGATTCCGCCTTAATATTTGTTTTCAAAGTATTAATTTTACAAGAAGTCATAGACAAGCTACTCAAAGAACACTTGAAGTAATTTGATACTTTTATATATTTAGTACGCATTATCAGCCTTGTTGCTCCCATAATTTATGTACTTAATTAATACATTTATTCAATGCATCAGTAGTTTTGATTTTATTTTATATTTACTTTTAATTATAATTTATGCAACTTATTTATCTTCAATATGTCTGTATTTCATCAATATCTATGTATTAAAGTATTGCATAATATGGAATACGTAAACTTAAGGTTTGATTGAATTAATTCCGACTTCGATTTGAATAGACTACAGTTAATCGGCCAATAGTAAACATATATATAGACGGTAGTAAATAAATAGAACAGGGTAACTTTTGCCCGTTTTAAAAACTTATCTCTTATCAAATATTACGCGTTTAATTTTTATCTTATCTTAATATGTTTAGGACTCCATATGTAATTATTTTTCCCTCTGGTTAATTAAAACGGTTTTAATCGGCTTTTATAAGGTAGGGACTTTGTTTATCGCGTATAATCCTTTTTGTAAATGAGTTTAGCAAAACGAAGGACTTATAAAACCGAAATTGAAAATAAATTTCTTGTTTATTTTAATTTTTTGGCGAATTCCCCGTGAATCTCAACTTTTTCTGTCCTTTGTGATGTTGCAATTGATATCGCTTTATATGTATATATTATATAACATTTAAGTGGGTGAATCACGTTGATGAATAAACGTTAAATAAATTCAAGAATTTCTCGATATTTATTCCGCCGTCATATTTTCAATACACGAACCGAAGAAAAACAATTTACAAGGGATCATTATTTCGTTGGCTCAGACGAGTAATCCGCGCGGTTACTTGACACAATCTTGCTTAACGTTTTGTGACGTTCAGTGAACGAGCGCGAACTTCACTAGATGTTCAGTCGTCTATAAAATAGGCTTCGAATTTATGAGCAGTCTGTACTCTGCGGCGTGATAAGGCAGAGCATCGCTCAATATCACAATATAATTTATGATCCAAATCGTTGCGGATTTACTTTGACAAGCTGGCTATAATCTATTCTGTGACACACTTTTATAAATTTAAATATACATATGTGACGGACGATGAGGCTCGTTATCACATATCATGATATACGAAACATAAGTCTAGTCGTTCACGTTCGTAATATCTCTCACACATCACACATGATCCCCAACTGCACATAAATACATATAACGTGATTCAAGAGAGCTTAGTCCAATTGCGGCTGTCAATTTCTGTCATCATTAAACTTGTGTGCGTATAAGTGTACAATCACAGCTACTATGGTCGAACAAATAAATAAAAACGTTACTTTTAAATTATATATATTCACAAATAAATACTATAATATAATATTTAGAAATGTCGTGTATCGGTTTGAAAGGCGATTAAGCCAATGTAACTACAGGCAAAAGGGGCATAACATCTCAGTTACCAAAGCTATGTGTAAAATGTTAAAGTTACTTACAGCGTCAATGTCAATGGGATGTGATGACAACTCACTCAGATGACCCATTGGTCCGTCCGTCTTCTGACGCCATGAAAAGCAAGTCACGTGAAAACTTACCGCCGAACCGAAAACTGGTTTAAAAATGTATAGTTTATTTTGTGTATATAATTAATTAGTCAAGTACGTTTGATGGTGCATACGTCCCTTAAGGGAGGGAACAATCCCTATTTTCAGTACCATGAAAAGCTCATGATTTTGTTTTTACTTAATAAAATACTACTGATCTTTAATAATTACTGAAAATAGTAAGTTACAAATCATTTAAACAAACTTTTTCTTCATTAAGCCCTTTATCAACAGAATAATTTTAAGTAACTATGCCTTACCGAAATTTTAAATTAACTTATACTGATTAATAATTGAATTATTCCTTTGAATTAATTTAATGTTAATTAGGTCAATACTAATTAGCATAAATTTGATGAACCTTTGTGAGTGAACCATTCATAGTAAAATGCTTAGAGAAATGTTTGTTTTTATGAAATCTAATTTTTCCACTAATATATCTTTTACACAATAGAGTCTCCGCTAAAGGTGGAGCCTTTTGCCTCTATTGAGAAGTTAAGAAGAAGTGAGCGATCAAAACGGACGATTCTTCTGTATCTTTTGGTCATTATTGCGTATTTAGAGATCTCTAGCTTACATATTCATATAAAAGCTCGTGTGAGTGCGAATTTTTAAACTGCTAAACTTTGGCTATATTGGATCTAAGGAAATATCGCTCACGAACTCAAGAGACTTAAATTAGAATTTATCGGTTCGGGAAGAATGCGACCGGACTCGGAATACAATTTTGTTCTTATTGAACATATATCTTCGTTTTGAAAATGGTTAGTTCTAGTTTTAAGCTCCAGTTAGACAAGACAGGAGGGAACACTTCATACAACATGCGCTGTATAAGTTTAACGCCATCAAATTGTTTTTCGAGGCGCTCGCACGTGTCTGTTATGGCTAATGTAACCGGCTTTTGTTTCTTAATAATATTCGCGTCTCATTTCTAACGTTTGTTCCGGTTTTCTTCGACGTTTTCCCGAGAAATATTAGCGCGGCCGGTGTATAAGGTGTCAACGGTACTGTCGTCTGCATAGCAATGAATGTTCCCGATTTGCAACAAATCATTGATATGCAGAAGAAACAGAGTGGGTGATAGAACGCAGCTTTGTGGAACACCAGCATTGACGAATTTTAACTCAGAGCATGCACCGTCGACAACGACCTTGATGCTCCGATCTGCCAAAAAGCTGGTAATCCAATTGCATAATTTCCCGGGAAGCCCATAGGAAGGAAGCTTCGAAAGAAGCGCTTTGTGCCATACACGATCGAAGGCCTTCGCTATGTCCAAGCTGGCTGCTAATGCCTCCCCCTTGCTCTCAACTGCTTCAGCCCACCTGTGAGTAAGGTAAACTAGAAGATCACTGGCTGAGCGACCCCGACGGAAACCGTACTGGCGGTCATTAATCAGCTGATTCTCCTCTAGGTACCGCAGGAGCTGGCAGTTAATAAGGGACTCCATTATCTTGGAGAGCAAGGAGGTGATGGCTATAGGCCTATAATTGGACGGATCTGAGCGGTTGCCTTTTTTAGGGATCGGATGCACCAAAGCAGTCTTCCAGGAGTTCGGGACGACGCCTAATGCGTAGGATTGCCGGAAAAGACGCGTTAAGACCGGTGCCAACTCGGGAGCACATGTCCGTAACACGATTGGAGGGATGCCATCGGGTCCACTCGACTTGTGAATGTCCAAGGAAAGAAGTGCTTTCCGAACTGCACTTTGCCGAAATTTAACCTCCGGCATCGTCGTATCACATCGCGGGATTGATGGTGGTGACTTTCCTTGGTCATCCAGAGTCGAGTTCGACGCGAAGAGAGACCCTAAAAGATCGGCCTTCTCCTTCGCGGTATGGGCCAATGACTCACCGTCCCTGTGCAAAGATGGAAAAGAAGGCTGACAGAAATTCCCTAGGACAGGAAGCGCACCAGTCTCTCGCCAATTCTGCCAATGTACTTCGACTTCGCCCCAGCTATCACGTTTTTGAAGGACATAGAGGCAGAGTTATATTCCTTTCTGAATGTGCTGGTGTTGGCATCACGAGACGCCGATGCGTTAGCCCAGTCTTGGTAGCGTTCCAATTTTCGGCGTGAAGCCGTCTTACAGAAGCGACCAAACCAGGGCTGGGACTTGCCACCAATGGACACCGCAGAATATGGAATGAAAAGTTCCATACCCTGAAGCACCACATCGGCGACAGAGTCAGCAACAACGCTCGAATCATCCATCGAGAAACAAACCCGCCCCCATGGGTAAGTTGCAAAGAAGGACCACATCCCATCCTAATCTGCTGACTTGTAGTGCCACACGCGACGACAGCCCGCGAAACGAGGTCGTAAGTACCATGTAACTGGCACTGTACTCCGGACGAGACAGTGGTCCAACGAGCCCAGAGGGGGAGGGCGAGTCCAACAGGGAAGGTGTATGATCCTCCACGTCCGGTATTCGCGTTGGCGAGGTAACCAGTTGTGTCAAATCATAAGCCAAATGGGCATTGAAATCGCCCAGAATAATTATCTCTGCGGATGGGGTCTGCTGCAGCACGGAATCTGTTGCCAATTGGACGTGCTCAACCATTCGGTCGGTTTCGGCATTACCGCTATGGGACCTATAAAGGCACGCGTAGATTCGCGGATGGTCGTCGCAGTCTACGCGCAACCAGATAATTGATAGGTCCTGCCCTTCAAGGCTGCCAAGGCGTCGAGAGCAGATATCATCTCTGACGTAAACGCACACCCCAGCTAGTGGCACAAAAGTATGCTCCAATTTGTACCCGGAGTAAGAGAGAAAAGACGTATCGGCAGGAGAAGATATCTGGGTCTCGGTAAGAAAGAGCAAGGCCGGCTTCGCCGTCTCAAGGTGAAAGTGAACGGCATTCAAGTTGGAGTTGAGTCCCCTTATGTTGCAGAAGTCCACAGCGAGTGTGGTAGGGGTTGCCTTATGATGCCTGCTCCGCTTGCCCCGAACAGTGGCGAGCGTAAAATTTCCCCCCCCAGAATTCGGTGGGCAGCCTGGGCATCCCTGCTCAGGTGGTGTACGTCCTGAGCAAGGATGCCCAGGGAGGGATTCTCCACCGCAGTCGCTGATGGTACCCTCCTGGGGTAATATCACCAAATTCTGCACAACCATGTTTTGTGGGGAGAGGGATTGGGCCTCCGGAACTCTCACTTACCGGACGAAACGCGGTAGCGTAGCTACCACTTCACGCCGAAAGTAGTTACAGTAATTGCAGTATAACAAGTTATTAAATTATTAATTAAAACAGTTATTCCATGCGTAATAATGTAAATTAAATATTTTCGCTTATAATAATGATAATAGTAATATGGGGCTACAGGGGGGGAACTAACCTCACAGCGTACCGTGTTAGGATGCTCTCTCTGTTTCAGGCGCTTGAACCAGCTATCAACGTCTCGGCTCAACGGATCAGGTGCGGGTCATTCTGCGTAACAACAGGCTGTGTGACACCGTGATTGATCGAATTCGCTCAGAAATGTGTAATGGCGGTGTCACTTCCTGCAACACCACAGGGCCCAGATCATGATGATGAGGGCGAGGGTGACATGGCTATTGCAACAAGTAAGTACAGTGATCAACTGAGGAGCGCACTGGAGGATGCGATTCGGGAGTATCGTAACACTCCCGCTGAGCTTAGGCCAAGGTTGCCACGTTTGCCCATGACTAAACGGAATAGGGACCTAGTGTGCACTCTGGATTCACTGCTCGCAGATTATTTCGAGAGCAGTGAAAATCTCGAAGATACGCACTCAATTCTGTTTTGTGCGGCTGTTGCAGCATGTCGTATAGCCGGTGTTACATTTGAAGACACCGAACGAGCTACACGACCAAATGCTGTTGCACCGGCCTGGCAGAGCAGGATTGAGAAACGGATTAATGAGACCAGAGTGTTCATTGGAAAACTATGTTGTTTTAAGGTAATACGCGTCCACGTGTAATGCGTTTCGTGGGGCGGGCATTCTTGAGGACTGGTATCAGTCCGCAAGAATATCCGTCCCATGTCGTGGAGCGTATTGACTTCCTAAAACAAAAAGTTTATGCATGGGCGAGCCGCATCCGTCGGTACAGGCGGCGAGTGGACCGTTATTACTTGAATCGCATGTTCCAGAGCGATCAAAGGTGGGTGTACAGAACATGGGAGCGACTCGACCAGGGTGTGAGCGATGGGTGTCGCCCGGATGATGATGCCACGAATACATTTAGGCGCAACATCTGGTCGGTACCCGTCGACCACATAGAAGGTGACTGGATGCTCGAAGTCAGGCAAGCGTGCGAGCTTTTGGAAGCGATGGGAGAAATTTCCATGGCTTCTGAAGATGTAGCCGCTGCAGTTCAGTCCGTTCCAAACTGGAAGTCTCCAGGACCGGACGGGCTTCATAGCTTTTCGCTAAAATGGCTACGCAGCTCGCATGAATGCTTGGCATATCAGTTCCAGTCAGCTCTAGAGTCTGGGTCGCTACCACATTTCCTTACCACCGGAGTCACCCACCTGCTCCATAAGTCAGGTAGTGTAACAGATCCTAAAAACTATAGACCGATTACTTGTTTACCAACGGTCTATAAGCTCCTTACCTCCATTCAGAGATATAAGATTAATATTCACATAGAAAATAATAGTATTTTGTCCGTCTCTCAGAATGGATGTAGGGGTGGATCACGAGGCACGAAGGAGCTACTCCTAATTGATATGACCATTAGCCAACAGGTTCGTCGTTCTCGAAAGAGTCTGTCGACATGCTGGATAGATTACAAGAAGGCCTATGATTCTGTGCCGCATACATGGCTCTTGAGGGTACTGGAGTTGTATAAATTAGATACAACTCTATGCAGTTTCTTGAGATCATGTATGGGGCAATGGCGGAAAGTCCTTCGCTATCCAGGATGCCGAACGATTTTTGGTAATGACGAACCGATAAGGATTGAGCGGGGAATATTCCAGGGCGATAGTTTGAGTCCATTGTGGTTTTGTTTAGCCTTGAACCCTCTAAGTACTCTGTTGGAGAGTTCAAGGCTGGGCTATCGTTTGCGGAGAGGAGGTAAAGTAATATCCCACCTACTTTACATGGACGACTTAAAGCTCTTTGCACCTTCAGATTCACAACTAGTGGAGTTACTAAAGGTAACAGAAACTTTTAGTAATTCTATTAGAATGGAATTTGGAGTTGACAAATGCGCGGTTATGCATGTAAAGCGAGGAGAGATTATGGAATCTGACGGATTACAACTTTCAGATTCCATAAACTTTAAATAACTGTCCGCAAACGAATCATACAAATACTTGGGTATGTCGGAAGCGTTAGGCATCAATGTGACCGACATGAAACAATCACTGCAGGAGCGTTTCTTTGGTCGCCTGAAAAAAGTACTCAAGAGTCTTTTATCTGGTAGCAATAAGGTTCGCGCCTTCAATGGTTGGGTCATGCCGGTCTTGATGTACTCTTTCGGCATACTCAAGTGGACTCAAAAAGAACTAGACGCTTTGGATAGGAGAGTCCGTGTCCTGCTGACTACATATCGAATGCATCATCCTCGATCTTCGGTGATGAGATTGTATATGATATGTGGTATCTCCGTGGGATATATGGCTTTGTAAATGCCAGGACCCTACATAACCGTGAGGTATACAAACTCAGGGAGTATTTCCTCCACACTGACTTGGATATGCACCGAGATGTAGTTATAATGGACAAGGGGCTAACTCCGCTCTCCTTAGGCAAAGAGAACTGGCGCAAGCCTTTAGTACTAAGTATTGAGAATCGCAAGGAGGTATGGAAGAGCAAGGAGTAACACGGACGCTTCTATCGGGCCCTTCATGGACCCGATGTGGACTTTATGGCGTCCGTATCTTGGCTACGGTTCGGTAACCTATTTGGTGAAACCGAAGGTTTTGTCTGTGCGATTATGGACGAAGTTATCATGACGAACAATTACCGGAAGTATATTGTGAGGGATGGCACGGTGGACATATGTCGGGCGTGTCACACTCCGGGCGAATCCCTTAGACATATTATTTCCGGTTGTTCTCGTCTTTCTAACGGAGAGTATTTGCACAGACATAATCAAGTGGCCAAGATTATCCATCAACAACTTGCACTTCGATACGGTCTTGTGGTATCAGAGGTACCATACTACAGGTATGTGCCCGACCCAGTTCTCGAGAATGGTCATATCACACTGTACTGGGACCGATCTATAATCACTGACAGGTCTGTTGTCGCCAACAAGCCTGATATAGTGGTGATAGATCGGTCAGAGCGCCGCACGATAATTGTTGACATCACCATCCCTCATGACGAGAAACTCGTGAAGGCTGAGAAAGATAAACAAATAAAATATCTTGACTTAGTTCACGAGGTTGTCAACATGTGGGATGTGGATACAGCAGTTATTGTGCCGATAGTTGTTTCAGCGAATGGCCTAATGGCCAAGAGCCTCGACCAACACCTTAAGAGGCTCTCGTTAGGTAGCTGGGTCAAGGGCCTGATGCAGAAGGCAGTACTCCTCGGCACGGCTCGTATTGTGAGGAAGTTCCTCTCTTTGGAGCCCTGACCACCGGTGGCTTGGACCCTGTTCCCGCCACTATATGTTTGCATTTTATATTTAAAAATGTAATATTATATGAGTGAAAATAAATAAAAAGAAAATAATAATAAAAATTGATTATAACATAACATTCATATATAACATTCTATGACGTAGCAGTGTGTTGGCGGCGGGGGGAGAGGGGTACTCGCTAACACATTTGTGATAGACAACCATGTATCGAAAACTTTTTAAAAACGTTGCGTTACGAGTTATCTTATTTGTTTCAGACATATAATCTGTGTTTAATGAAAGTGTTGCCAGTGAATAAAACTTAATGTGGGATTTAAGAGCGGCACGTAAAAAGTAAACGAATAATAAATAATTATAATAATTGGGTTAGCACTCACGTGAACCTCGTTATCATTTTATGTAGGAATACATTTGTATAACCTAGACTGTTGCAGTGTTCTTCTGCGTCTGCTTTTTGCTATTCCAGGGCGACTGCGCAATGCACTTAGCGCGAACGTTTTATATGCGTTTCTGCGCGCTTAGTATGCATTTGGACAATAGATGCTTTGATGCACTTGTGAACTCGTCGTTAAGTTTATTCCTATCGTATTGTAATTCAATGTACGGGATGTTGTTAATTCATATCCAATCAAAGACTATTTGCGCTACGCTATGTTAGGTGTGCGAGACTCTCATATTGTATGCGTTATGCAACGTGTATGATACTGAAACTATTCGATACGAGTTCCAGCGATAGTTGCCACTGAGCGAGTATGAAAACGACTAATTAAATCTGCAATCAATTTGAAAGTTTAGAACAATGCACATTGTCGACTTTAGGTAACTCGTCTACAATCTCATCTAACATCAGAGGTTTCAATTAATGGGAATACAATTTCATCACCGGACAAAATGACACAAAACATGTGATAAATTAGTAAAATTGTAATGTTTTGTATTTCTTGAAAAACCCGCGTTTTTACATTAATTGAGAATTGAAGAATTTGAAGAAGGACTAAGAAGAGTTTTTGTAGAGTTAAATTTATTCAGGACTTCTTCTAAATGTATTTTTTTTTATATAACTAATATTTAAATTGAGCCCCGAATTATTTATATATAAAAATTATAAATAGTTACTGTAAGAGACATAGCCGCGTGAAACGGTAACAAGAATACGAATAAAGTTCGTTTATTTATTCAAAATATTTTAAGAAATTTTAATTTATTATCTAAAATAGTCTATCTATCTATCTAAATATTATTTTTAAAACTTTATTAAGGTTTTAATATTCATATCTAACAAAAACTGATGAAACCTGAAAACTTCTAGTATCTTAGTCTAGGCCAGTGGCTCCCAACATTCGGAAGTCGATAAAAACTGGATTTAGAATTTTCTTAAAGTAACACCGATGCGTTACATAATGATATTTAAAATTAATGTTGTCAAACTTTTAAATTCATGGCTCATTGAGGGAAAGTTATTTGCTCGTAAAAATATTAAATTAAGTCTTCAATGAAAATACAAAAAATAAAATTCGGAATACCACGGCTCCAAAGTATTATTCAAACAAAAACATTGTCACCATCATCATCGCATAATTTTAATTTTGTGACATTGTCTTTTGAATATTTTCTTTCAAAACAGCGATCTTCTGATTAGGTATTTAGTTTTGTCGTGAAACACTTAAGCGACTTGAAGACCACCGGTGCTCCCGGTCTGCTAATTAAGAACCGCTGGGAACGAAAACGTAACATTTAACTAGATGTAAATTAGTTAAGCCTCAGATATTTAGTTCCAAAACAAATTTGTAGGTGACATTACAAGTGCCTAGATACCTAGGACAGGTGAGCTTATTCTGCTCATAGAATAATTTATATTTGTTGATTGTTGTAGTTGTTTAGTTAGAATTAGAAAGTGATAGTGACGTACGGTCACAAAGTAAAGTAACAGCTTGTAATTTTACCACTGCTGGGCTAAGGTTTGGAACTTATTCTACCACGCTGTTCCATTGCGGGTTGGTGGAATGCACATGTGGCTGAATTTCAATGAAATTAGATACATGCAGGTTTCCTCACGATGTTTTCCTTCACCGCCGATCACGAGATGAATTATAAACATAAATTAAGCACATATATATAGTGGTGTTTGCCTGGGTTTGAACCCGAGCTCATCGGTTAACATGTACGCGTTCTAACCACTGGGCCATCTCAGCTCACACGACACGGTCACAGGCAGAACATAAGCCACTTGCGAATTTTATGACTAAATTAAATAAAAGAAAGATACAATATGTTAAAAAGTTTTGTCATTAATTTCCTTAAATTAATTACTTATATCAGAATTTAATAATATAATATTTCAACTTTTTCAGAATTCATGGTGTATCACCTTCATCAAATACTTTGGCGAAGAAACTTCCGAAAGGCAAAGATCAAACTGTCAAATCTTTTTTTTTTCATTATTTCCTTAAACAGCAAAATATATTTTTGAAACATTATTAGTATTTAAAATAATTTATTGCTATATCTACTATATAATAAGCGAATTAAAAAATAAATAAAAGTAAAATATGTTCTGAACATAAAATTTGTTTTGTAGTTATAGTAAAACCAAACTTTCGAAGAAGTTTTATGAGACGAGAGAGAGATATATGAAATGGAAAAAATAATGTATCTTTGCTTAAAGATTTATCCTTGATTGTGAAAAGCAAACTAAAGATAGATAAGTTAGACGGAGATAGCGATCTATCTATCTTAGATTGGTTACTGAAAATGGCCGTAAATCAAATCAAGTTATGTTCTTTTTAACTCGAAAGAATATCAATCTGAACTACTTACCATGTACTTCTAATTAAATTGCTAAATGAATATCATGTGTAAAGTAAAGTAAAAAGTAAAGTAACAGCCTGTAAACTTCCCACCGCTGGGCTAAGGCCACCTCACCCGTATAGTTGGGAGTTTGGCAAATATTCCACCACCCTGTTCCAATGTGGGTTGGTGGAATGCACATGCGTTCTAACCACTGGGTCATTTCAGCAACCACAACATCATATGTGGAATCTATTAAAGATCTAATTTAATGTTTTCAAATTGTTATATGTAGCGTTCAAACAGTACAGATTCCTGTAGATGATTTCTGGTAACCTACCTAACATTTTTTTATATTATATAAATTATGTATGTACGACATATTTCTGACAGTCTTTTTTTGGCTTAATATGAACTATTATTATGGTTATACTTAGATTGAATGATGAAGACCATATATGATAACGTTTATTTTTAAGTTTTATGAGTATCTTCACGTAGAGCCTTATAAGTGAATTTATCTGTAACATGGAATTAATTATTTTGATCTAAGAAAATGTATATTCATTAAAAGAACTTGACGACAGCGCCATCCTAGTACAATAGGTAATAATAGCTATAAACAATTCTTTTGACTCAACAAAAAATTATATTGTTGGACCTCAAAGACAAATTACCTTGATTTGAATTTGCATACCATAAAAAATAAATAATTAAACATACAGCAAGAACTACTTAAAATTATTTAGAATTGCATAATTGCACATTTAGAAAAATATTCTTTTAACAGCAAACCCTGAATTACCAAGTTAAACATTTAAAAGACTTAAAGTTAGTACACTGAAGTATATTTTAATAATATCTACGTCACAATAATTTGCATGCAGCGCTTCTGGGGAATCGTTACGGGGAGACGTGACGCTCGTCCGCGCTTCGTGATACCGTTGGTGTTCACGTGTGGTACGGCGGCTTAAAGGGTTGTAGCATATTTTCATTAGCATTTACATATACTCTGTTATATAAGTGAAATGCTGTATAGTCTATTTTAATTGCGGAAGGAATGAAGATAAACAAACTAGATGAGTTGATTGCACACTAGTTGATTAATATATCCTTATTTCTAGTACATTATTCCACCTAACTACGTATATCTAGTTTAATATTAATTCAAATTTTCCAATAACAGCTTTGTCGACTTTTGAATCAAAGTGTCGTGGATTATACAAGTTGTCGGCCAATGATATAGCCTCATTACGATGTCCATGATTTTTATTGGTCCTTTTGGTGTTGGAATATACTAAACATGTTTTTATGAAAAATGAAATAATCGTTCTTGCACAACAATTGCACAACTATAATTTTTTATCGGTAGTTTTTCTTAAATATTTTCGACAAGTAAATAGGCCAAACTCGAGGTAATAATTAGCTCCATGTAATAAAAATGCCACTGCTAGAAGAAAATGTAAAAAACAACCAATTTCTTTTACAATTTCACTTACACGCGATCTAAGATGTTATCGTGGCTCACCACTCTACTTCTATTGACTCTGCCTCTGTCACAGAGCATTAAGAGGCAGAGTCAGTCACTTAAGTGGCAGTATGCCAGCCACAATGAAAAAATAGTTGTTTTGAGGTCTATATGTATATTACTTACCTAGTCATTCTTACGTCAGGGTTATATTCGTTGCAAGAAGTCAACGTCAACCCTCAAGGTATGAACCTTACGTTAGATGACTTTTGTCGTTAAGTTGATACCTGGCTGGTTAGAGAAGAATAAAATATTCAGTAGTTACCCTTTTCCAACATTTAAAAAAGTGTAACTGCTGAGTTTCTTGCTGAATCTATTTTCCGAACTCTTGACTGATTTACTTAAAATAGTTGTGAAATGAAGATTCAAAAGTGCTTGTAAAAGCTTACTTGAGTAAAGTATATTTTGATTTTGTCAATGACGTGATATCTTCAATTTACAACAAAGGTCCAAGATAGTATATAGTAGTCGCCTGTTGCATATGACTTTGATCGGTCGGCATAAGCACTCCTGTTATAAACGTAAATAAAATTAAATAAAAATATAATAAATAGTAAAAGAGTAAAACAAACAGATAATGAACACACTAAAACACGACTCGGTTGAGTGAACTTTATATATTTTTGTTTTCGTTTCGAAATTTCAACTTCATGTAAATTAATATCTTTAAACCTTAACAAAGGCTTGGCGATTGCATTTTGTTTGTTTAAACTTTAAACGTTGTTATATGTATGTTTAAATATAAGTAGTCAGGTATCCTGTAACTTATCACAGATTAAAACATCAACGGGTTTCAGTTCCGTATCAGTCCTGATATGGTTTAGAGGAAACAGTTTTTAAAGCAGTTGTATCAACATGTACATGCAAAGATTATTTCATACGTTAGGTTACGATAAATTCTGATGAAGATATATCTAACCCAAAAGGATTGAATAACTACAGAAAGAAGAAGAAGAAGAAGAAAGAAGTTATTGCGATAGTAAAATAATGCTTTTTATCTCGGATACCAACCTCATTGCTAGTCTATTTTTGTTTTAAGAGAGATTATACGGATTTGTTGCCATTGCTATTCGCTGATATCTGCATTCAAATTAAAAAAACTGCAAAGGGTGATATAGTGGAAATATTGACGACTAAAAACTGATATCTGTTACAGTTTACTAGATTGAAATATATACTTGCTTGATTTATTTTGAAAACTTTAAGTGTGAAGCTGAGATGGCCCAGTGGTTAGAACGCGTGCATCTTATCCGATGATTTCGGGTTCAAACCCAAGCAAGCAATATTATATATATATATGTTTATAATTCATTTCGTACTCGACGGTGAAGGAAAACATCGTGAGGAAACCTGCATGTGTCTAATTTCATCGAAATTCTGCCACATTTGATTTCCACCAACCCGCATTGGAACAGCGTGGTGGAATATGTTCCAAACTCTCACCTTAATGAAAGAGGAGACCTTATCCTTAGTGGGTAATTTACAGGCTGTTACTTTACTTTACTAAGTGTGAAAACCTTTGCTGCCACATTGATAAAAAAGGTGTATTATTCAACACAAGATTATTTGAACGATTAAAACACATGCCAGTTGTGGCTTTTAAGAAAACGATGAATTTTATACATATGCATTCCGTACCGTGGTTCTTTATATGTTCTTGTAATGATTTTAATTATAGCTACTTACACGGTACACTTTATTGTTTATCACACGAAAATACTTTTCTTTATAAACAACACGTCGAGTCGAGTCGAGTCGAGATGGCCCAGTGTTTAGAACGCGTGCATCTTAACCGATGATTGCGGGTTCAAACCCAGGCAAGCACCGCTGATTCATGTGCTTAATTTGTCTTTATAATTCTTCTCGTGCTCAGCGGTGAAGGAAAACATCGTGAGTAAACCTGCATGTGACAAATTTAATAGAAATTCTGCCCATGTGTATTCCACCAACCCGCATTGGAACAGCGTGGTGGAATATGTTCCAAACCTTCTCCTTAAAAGGGAGAAGAGGCCTTTAGCCCTGCAGTGGGAATTTACAGGCTGCTGCTATGTACAACACATTATGATATACACATATATGTATGTACAAAGGTAGTAAGTAAATCAGAGTCTTACTCTGTTTTGTCATTGATAAAAGTTGTATAAATAGTTTTTAAAAATATTTATAGTTTGAATTCGACGAATTTTATAACGTTATTCAAATTAAAATTTACTACATAAATGCAGTTTAGTTTTTATTATTTTATTAAGCGACTTCAAAATAAGGAGTGTTCTCAATTCGATCCGTATATATTTTTACCCGTTTATTTTTATGAAGAGAGTAACAGGTTCACTAAACATTTCTTTTGTTATGTTATTGTTTGGTATATCATGCTCCAGAAGTGGTCCCATACAAGTTTTAACGAAATAGGTTTAGCGCTTTAAAAAAAAAACAAATGACCATTAGTTACATAAGGAATTTTAATTTCTATTTGGAGAAAATAACACTAAAAAGAGTAAAAAAAAATTTTTTTTCTAAAAAATAACACCGATTCAAAGTGATTACTAAAAAGTAATAAAATAATTTCATTTAAACACGTATTATTGACGTCGGACGATTTTGAGTGAAAAACAAAGTGTAGAAATATTTACATACGATCGGCCGATTTCAATTTATCTCTGAGAATAATTTCGATTTGTTTTCTTTTCATTCGGGTGAATATTGTCTTTTTAAATCTATCAATATTTTAATGAATAATAAGTGGGCACTATTCCTCACGATTTTGTCCTTCCCTTAAATGTAAGTTGTCGGTATAGATCGCTTCAAACGTGATGACCTTTACTCACTACTTGATTGGTTATTTCTAAGCAAAAGTTACTCGTGCGTATAAATATTAATAAATAGTAATAACTTGATTCGTTTCGAAAGTAACTGCACGTCACATATCGACGCCATATTAGATAAATTTATTAATAAATCCGACAGACGATAAGGTTGCTGAAGTTACATCGCAAATCACAGAATATTTTGGTTACGTGGAATAGACGTTGTTTACACAAACACATATCAACTGTTGTCGTAGCTAAACTGTGTGCCAGGCTTCGGGCGTAAAGCCATCATTCTATTGACATTGGGCGGCTGAACATCGCGGGTAAATTAATGTTGTACAGTTCCGTTGAATTTTGCTGAATGAGCTGAGTAAGTAGGAAAGATCACAACTACTTTATTATTATGTGTATGAGACATGTGAATACTTTTCTTCAATACGTCAATAAAAAACAAATTAAATGCCAAAAATAAATATATATTTTAATACACTTGTCACGAATGATAAAATACACTTGGACTACAAGACAAATACATCACATGAGCAGTACCGTTCATTAGAAAAATAGTTGGTGAGTTGTGTCTAGAATAAGTAAAAATATTTTATGAAATTTTTCATACAAGTTCTAGTAATTGCTATTATTTATTATATAACGACTATTTTTACATTTTTTGCTAACGTTACTCGCATGACACAATGCTTATAGATGCCAACGGTATTTAGAAAGCACGTGCAAGCCTTCTTGTTGCAACTCGTAGTTATTTTTAACGTGTGAAACTGTAAAAGGAAAGGCTCTCGTTATAAGGGCTGTGTTCTATATTTAGAGTCTAGAATTTTCTTTATCAGAAACACACATTCGATTTGCGTCTGACTTTAATATCGGATCCGCTAAAGCAAATGTTTTCGTTGCCGATTGGCTTTTAGCTTAAGAGACAAAGGGAGACAAAGAATATTTATCGAATATATAAAATAATGTAAAATAGCGTAAAAGCTTGTTAATAAAATGTATATGTTGTGTATATCGTTATTAAAATAAATCCATCCTTGCAACTGAAGCGCAGACAAAAATATAATCGGAAAACATTTCAAAATAAATTAAATAGTTTTGTATCTATAAAATGAAATTTTGACTAAAAAATAATCCTTTCAAACATTTCATATATGGGCACGACTTCGATACAACTTCGCCATATCCCATCTACAGACTCTCGCGGGAGCGACAAATGTCACGCTCAGATAGTCTCTGTAATCTCTATCCAGTTCTGTTGAGTGTGAAATAGATATTAGTACCTTCACTTTGCGCCTCCGATTGTGTCAATTTAATTAAAAAAGGGTATTGTGGTAATATTCATTTGTTATAGGGTAAGTTGCTTTTGTTGTGCAATGGCCTCCTCTCTTAAGCAGCAGGGTCGGAGCTCATTCCATCACGTGACTCCTGTATGGTGCTTGAATGTGTGCACTCACACAGACTCACTCTCTATTCTCTCGCTCTTATAACACAATTTGTACTTGGAAGTAATAATAGCATTATACTTATTGCACACCAATACAATAATAACGTATGTTTTAAAAAGCGATATCTTTCAAGTATGGCAGAGAAAATGTCTTGGCCTGAGGTGCAGAAAATACTACACAGTACTAATATGTATGTTGTCTTTAGCTTAGAGAGTATATTCGAGGCTACAGCCCAGGGGCATCTACAATACAATTTTCTATAGCAAAAACATACCAATTCCAACGAGCAAACACATATCTAGTAAAATAATACAAAATTATACTCGTATTCCTCTTGTTTATTTGTTACAATTGCATAATTTATTGGAAAATTATTCGAAATCTCTGTAAACCAGCGCTTTATGAAAATAATATAAGTATGTAGTAACGCATATAAAATAATCTTTGGTTAAAATATTTAAATATTACAGTTTGGACGAGTTATGCAGTTCATTTCATTAGGTATGATTTTTTTGTTCGTGGAAATATGTAGAAGTTTAGGTCCATTGTGTGACGAAAAAAACGAAATTGTGCGACGTGCGCAATGGTTATTTTAAAGAGTCTGAAGTACTTGCAGGTTTTCGTCCATTTTATATTCTTTATGTTCAGAAGGTGTTATATAAGTTAAAAGTTACCGAAAGAAGAAATATATATTGACGACATTTTTACGTATTTTACTTTGAAAATAGCTACCTAATTTTTGTATATGTATTGCACACAATGCTCTTTTGTAATCCGTTGTAAATCCTTTTTGTCTATGTGAGAAAATTCTTTGTATATCTACTACCTATACGATGTAAGAGTTTAGTTTCCTTTTGTCATTTCATTTTATGGAATCAGCTTTCGCCGGCGGTTTTTCCGAACCAATACCACATGGGAACCCTCAAGAAAAGAGCGTACTCCTTTCTTTAAGGCCGGCAACGCACCTGCAAGCCCCCTGGTGTTGCAGATGTCCATGGGCGGTGGTAGTCACTTTCCATCAGGTGAGCCTCCTGCTCGTTTGCCACCTATGTCATAAAAAAAATGACATTCATAAGTTACCTCAGGTGCAACAGTGACAAACAACTTTGGAGCATATTAGGCAATAAGCTCCAAATCTTTTCCTCAAAGAGCTCAGCAGCACGACGCTAATTACTTTATACTATACCAAAATATTAAATTCATTTGCAAACTTAATGGGTTTTAGTATTGGATAAGCTATTTCAAATTTAGAAACAAAATAACATTACTATACAATTCGTTTATTAATGGTATAAGGCATCAATTGAACATTTGGTTCGGTGTTCTTTTGATACAAAATATATTAAACTTATTCCTATTAATGTTTCATTTCATTTTAGATGATTACACTAAACTTCAATTATTCATATTTCGGACATAAAAAAATATGATGTGAATTTGTTGAATTATATAAATAATATTTTTGACAAGTCAGTTGAAACAGCACGTAACATAAATAAAATGAATAAAATAAAAAAAAACCGTATCGCATTTGATACTTACAAGTTGATTTACGATATATAGTAATGAGTAAGTAGTATTAGTAAAAATCAAAAATAATAATCTATCTTATTGAGCTATTAACATTTATACAAAGTTGGCTTATTTACACACATAAGATTAGTAAAATTGACGAAATCTAAGTATGTTACAAGAAATGTACATTGACATCCAACCCTCGTTCTTTATATTCAAGCATCGACTTCACAAACACACGTTTGGCAATGCGACAATATCTAAAGCTACATTTTATAAAACTGATTAATGGCCGAATTTTCTTTTATGATATTACATTTTTTTACAATCATCGTGATATATTAGTTTTACAAAAGTAGAAACAAAGTTTAAATCTGATTTTTAGCTACTTAAGCTTATTACGAAGATCTACACTCAACATAATCAGCGTGTAACGCGCTAAAAGAACATATTATTATCCTAGGAACCACCATTACGTAAATCACTATTTACATAAATTTAACTACCTATTGTTTTAAAGTCTTGGGGGGTAAAGTAATGCACCGGATAGTGCAGTGAGCATCGGCGCCGCGATGTGCGGCAGCGACGCAGCGCAGTGCGCGCGGGGCTGCGCGCTGCAAGCGGCTACGTCTTGCGCGAGCACCCACGCCATACGACGCAGCAGGTTACCAGCTTGGGCGGAACAAGCTCGTCCAGCCATTGCCACGCATGCGACGAATGCGTCACGGGCACTAAAATAAAACATACCGTATTTTTTAAACTAGTAACTATCATAAATAAATAATATAGTACCCATGTCTATATTATTTTTTTATAACAATTGTGGTAGGGTAGGGTAGCGACCCAACTTGGTCAGTACAATGTATTCATCAAACCAATTACCTCTAAACAGCAATACTTGTTTGTGAATTGTTGTTTTCATTTTAAGAGTGATTGGATGTCAGGAATGTTTATATTTCTAAGGACGACTTTGTCTATGGTCGGTCGTTACCTCTGATTTGGTGGTCGTAATATTTTTTTTTTAGTGGCCGATTGATTTGTAAAAATGTATGTTACGCTACGAAATACATTTAAGCGCGCGAGATGGTTTATCTATTGATATAAATTAATATTTCAATTTTACTTTTTATTATTTTGCTATGTATGCACGTAGCGCTTTGACATATATAACATATCAATACTTCACTATTCAGGACGAAATAATATTCAAACATTCAATGTAAATAGCCCAGATATATGGAAAAATAGAGACTAACAAATTATTAGTATTGTGTTTTAACTCGTACAAGATTGTTTGACAATACTTATCGGTAGGGCTATATGCAGGTACTCGATAGATAGAATATTCATTACATATTCAACCGCTAAATAGCAATAATAATTATTATTACGCTCAGATTTGAAGGCTGAGTGAGCCAGTGTCCTTGGCTAGTGGGGAAATGGCGATAATATATTTGTTGAATCAAAACACCAAAGTAAGCAATATATCAACACAAAAAAAGTGTTTCTTAAGAACAATTGAATTGAATTCAATGAATCAATACTAAATTTTTACATTAAAGTTAAAAGAATAATAAGAAAATTAAGTAATATTTTAAAAATATATAAATATCAAGGCAAAACATTTTATTTAATATAGCATTATGCTTGCTTCTAAATTGTCAAATTAAATGCGACCACCGGTTCCGAGAAGATTATAATACCATATCCTGTTTGTTTTTGTTATCAATTTGTTCTCGACACAATATTTTTAATCAAATAGCAATCTTAAGATGTGTTTTTCATATATGCAGTGGTAGTTGTACCATAAACTTTAATTGGTAATAATACACATTCCATACAAATGTTTTTTTTTTAAATATGTTTGGTAACATAATAATTTTTAAAACTTTCTGATGTTATTGTAACATCGTATACATTGCCACATTAAGAGTATTAACTTTGTATTTGTTCCGTATACCATTGCTGTGAGTGTCACGTTCTCACCGATTCCGAAACCCATTTTTCGATTCCATATGTGGGATTTCTAATGAAAACTGTATTTGGCATTCAGCAAACTCGAATTAAATCTACACTAGCGCCGTTTTGTGAGATTGAAAGTAATACGAACTAATTTCAGTGAGAATTGTATTATTTGACATTAATTGGCATTCTGTATCTCGATTTCGAAATTAAAAAATGAAACTAATCTCGGCTAAATACGTCAAATTAAAAGTAGATCAAAGGTGGCGGAAGGCTTAAACGAAAACTGTAAATGTATGTGATCTATTAATAATGTATCTTCGGACCAAATAAAACTACCTTGGCATGATATTATCACTCGGAGAATGTATCCTAACGTAAGCATACATACCTAAGTAGATCTTACTTTTCTTCATTAAGAAAATGAAGTCATATTTATCTCGCAACTACGAATTACTAATAATTCATTGTCAATTAAGATCTAATAATATATAGAAAATTATCAAAAACCTTTATTAAGCTGTAAAGGCCTTGATCTAAGGTTTACAATTTTACACAGTTTTTCTTTAACATATAATAATGCTGATTATTATATTAAGGGTATTAGTTCCTTCTAATTAACATATCAATTTATTATCATTCTATTTCAGATTGGATTGCATACATTTATATAAGACTACAGCTAAGTCAATAATATCTTACTAGAAAATACATATACATATAAAAATTATAGGTAAACAGTTATAATTTATTACAACCAGATACCATACAAACTACACGGACAAATTGATGCTACATGGTAAAAATTTAAGAACAATAAGTAGATACTTGACTTGAATTTCAATTTCTATTCTAATTTAAGCTGGATTCCTGCATACTGTTGTGTCTAACATATACTAGGATATTTAATAATAATCAAACAAAAAAATATTACATGTATTTCAAGTCAGTGGAATATACTAAATCTTAAAGGAAAAGACAAAATAAGAAATTCTGATAAAATACAACTAGTATAAACATGAATAAGTGTCTAGTTAATTAAAAAAATAAATTAGTATAGACATTGCAAATATTTTAACTATTTAATAAAATGAAGTGTTATAAATTGTTAAATGTTAGATAATGTACACTATTAATGTTATTTAATATAAAAATAACTTATTAAATGAATATATACCAATTAGGTATGTTTGTATTTCAATTATTTATTTAATTTAAGTGTAATGAATTATTAAATGTCATTTACTTTACTAATCTAATTGTAATATTTTGTTTATTTGAAGACCATTGCTTCACTTAATTGTAAAATGACGATTCAAAAGTGCTTATAAAAGCCAGTAATAGTAATGATAATAATTTGTATTTCTATATGTACAAAAACAGTATTGCATAAATAATAAAACAACAAAATGTGTATAATTTTTTAATGTTTCTAGTCAAATCCCAAATATGTTTTCCTCCCTCGTTAAAATATGGATCATTTTGTGTAGAAATGATAGAATATATAGATGCTATTCCTGTATTATCACATGTTTTTCTGCCATGCTGGTATGCTGTGAGCATCAATGGTATCACTAAAATAAATAAAATAGTATTAAAAACACATTAATCATATTATATAGAAGCTGAAAAATAACATACATTTGTGAATTGTATTACATACTAAATTATATACATTATTATTGAATGTCTGAACATTCGTCTGAATCAACCAAATTAGACTTAAATAATTACTCAAACTGGTAGTTGTATATTACATTGTTTGTATATTATGTAGTACAACTTTTAGGAGTAGGTAGCATCATCAGGATGCTTTCTAATTAAGTTGAGAACTTATTAATACAGTTAATATACATAGGCATTAGGCATTTATTTAATGACCAATGTTTATAACGTAAAAATTATATAATTAAATTTTTGGGATTATTGTATTCCGAACATAGAAAATAAATAGGTATGTAGATACTTACTTCATCATAAGAATTCCATAATAAATGTAAACGGTAGTGATTAAAAGTAGTTACGGATAAACTTTCGATTCAAATAAATTATTTGTTTAATAGCAATTTACTATATTTACTTGATATTTTATTATTAAATATTAATGTTAAACATTTATGTTGACATTTATACTTTTTTTGACAAAATTTTACGCAAAGGTAATCAGTCTTCAGACAGATATCAATAAAATGTTTCTGATTTTGCGTTATAAATTATTTTAAACTATAAAATAAATTATTTATAATATATTTAGCATGAATCATGACGTCATTTATTTTTCAAAACCTTAGTTTATTAGAAATTTCTAATTGGGAATGTTTTTTAAAAAATCGGTAATTGTAGTGGTTGCACTAGCATCTCGCTTCACAGTTTTCACTTCACATGATTTGACTTATCGTTGCGGAATACCAATTATTTTTCCAAACAAGGTCGTTTCGATATGAGTTAAGATATGAAAACTGTTTCAAATCCTAATGTGGTTTTTGCAGAATCGCCTGTACACAATGTTTCTAAACATTATATTATAGTATTTATTTCTGAATATATATAATTTAAAAGTAATGTTTTTTATTTATTTGCTCGACCATAGTAGTTGTGATTATACACACATACGCACACAAGCTTAATGATGACAGAAATTGACAGCCGCTGGGGATCATGCGTGCTATACGGTGACTTAATAACAATGTATATGCATCACGCGTAGTGTATAACCGATAGGCAATTTGTCAAACGAACATGATTAAGTAATATTTAAAGAGGGTTAGATCTCGAGGAGCAGCTGGTGTCTATCAGCAGAAGACATCGGGTCTGTAATTATAATGTATCAACATTCGGAGTCCAATTTTAATTTCTCATAGTCAGAGGTAGGTAATTATAACAATAGAAAAATAAAGCAAAGGCACAATAAACCACGATTGTCACCAAATGTATTCTTCGAAGCAACGACAAGTTTAATTATGATTTTTTTATTTTTTTTATCGTCCATGCTGGCTACGTCAGTATGAAGTAGAAAACGACAGCCGAAAAGTCATATTTCAGGAAAGATCGAAAGTACAGATATTACGAACGTGAACGAAAAGACTTGCGTTTCGAATATCATTATATGTGATAACGAGCTGATGCCTGACTCCTCGTTACATATATTTAAATTTATAAAAGTGTGTCACAGAATAGATTATCGCAAGCTTGTCAAAGTCAATCCGTGACGATTTGGAACATGAACTATATTGTGATATTGAGCGATGCTCTGCCTTATCACGCCACAGAGTACAAACTGCTCATAAATTCGAAGCCTATTTTATAGACGACTGAACATCTAGCGAAGTTCGCGCTCGTTCACTGAACGTCACAAAACGTTAAGCAAGATTGTGTCTAGTAACCGCGCGCATTAGTCGTCTGAGCCAATGAAATAATGATCTCTTGTAAATTGTTATTCATCGGTTCGTGTATTGAAAATATGACGACGGAATAAATATCGAGAGATTCTAGAATTTATTTAACGTTTATTACCAATGTAATTCACCCACTTAAATGTTTTCTCATACAAAGCGAGATCAATTACAACCTCACAATGGACAAAAATAGGATCCACGGGAAATTCGCTAAAAAATTAAAATAAACAAAAAATTCATTTTCAATTTCGGTTTTATAAGTCCTTCGTTTTGCTAAACTCATTTACAAAAATTTTAACAAAAAGAAAAACCGACTTCAAACAAAACACTATTTTAAAACAAATGAATATGCACGAAAAAGTAATAAAAATAATTGCGTATTCAACATATTTTTTAGAGTCTTCCTAAGTTAAATGAAATGAAAAATATTAGACTACTTAAAAGTCGATTAACGATTATATCATGTAGTTATAGTTATTGGTATATTTGGAGCCGGTGTCAGCCACGGTGCCCTTGCCCCAACAATCAAAAGAAGATACGAGCCCCTTGATTGATCCAGTATATTATTGTGTAAAAGGTAATTTGTAAAAAAACATATTTGTTAAAGTATTCTCGTATTGTTTTTTGATAGATATACTGTAGGGTTTTATTGGCTGACACCGACTCCAAATATAACAATAATTATAACTACATGATATAATCGTTAATCGACTTTTAAGTAGTCTAATATTTTTCATTTCATTTAACTTAGGAAGACTCTAAAAAATATGTTGAATACGCAATTATTTTTATTACTTTTTCGTGCATATTCATTTGTTTTAAAATAGTGTTTTGTTTGAAGTCGGTTTTTCTTTTTGTTAAAATTTTATTTATTTTTTGATTTTAAGTGAAGCTTATGTTGACTAACTAATTTTTTTTAATATGGATAGATTAAGCGTTCCGTTTATATGAGTCAGAAACTACTTCGAGGACAATTTCAAAGGAAACTTGCGAATAAAGCAAAAATAGACTTTCGAAAATGCGGATTTAATACGTCACGCGGCGTAAACTACAAGGATCCCTCGAAAGAGCTGTAATCGAACTCAGCAAAAAAACTTTGAAAAAGACCAACTATATTTCGTACATCATATGACATCACATCACATACACAAAATTGGATTAAAGATAGTAAGAAATTCTGCCCCATATCGCACCCTAACTGCGAGCCGTATAGGAGTTCCATCACTACATAGTATAAAACAAAGTCGCTTTCTCTGTCCCTATATCTTTAAATCTACGCAACGGATTTTGATGCGGTTTTTTTTAAAAGATAGTGTGATTCAAGGGGAAGGTTTGTGTATATAATAAATGAACAATATAGTAAAGAAACACTGATAATTTTAGAAGTTTACGATGTGATGTCGTATATAAACAAATTCTGTAGTATATTTAGTATCAGTATTGCACCCGTGCGAAGCCGGGGTGGGTAGCTAGTTGATTATAATATTCGACTATGATAATTACATAAACATAACCACATTACGGAAGGTGACTCAAATTTACAAATAACCTATAAATAAAAGATTCGACCGAGTATCGCTAACGTGCTCCTCAGAATTGTTCCGTTCCCTTCCGTTCCGTTACTTTGTCATGGATCCTGTGCTCAGAACCTTACCAAACTTTCACCAAATTACCCTTGAAGTATATATTTTATAATAAAAAAAGAATTATCAAAATTGGTTAACGTGATTTTCAGTTATTCACCTATTTGTCGCGCATACACGTAATGCAAATTTAAGACTTATGTCGTTTTCACATGGATACCATCATTGGAAAAAAAAATAAAAAAATGGGACCCCACGGGAAGCACTACCTTTCAAACAAAAAAAAAAATTATCAAAATCGGTCCACCCAGTGAAAAGTTATGAGGTAACAAACATAAAAAAAAAAAAAAAAAAAAAAATACAGACGAATTGATAACCTCCTCCTTTTGGAAGTCGGTTGAAAAGGATTATTCACGATAAACAAAGTCCCTACCTTATAACAGCCGATTAAAACCGTTTTAATTAACCAGAGGGAAAAATAATTACATATGAGGTCCTTAATATATTAAGGTAAGATAAAAATTAAACGCATAATATTTGATAGGAGTAAGTTATTTAAACGAGCTAAAGTTACCCGGTTCAATTTATTTACTACCGTCCATATATATTTGACTACTGGACCGATTAACTGGAGTCTATTCAAATCAAAGAAGGAATTAATTCAATCGAACCTTAAGTTTCCGTTTTCCATATTATGCAATACTTTAATATACAGATATTGATGGAATACAGACTTATTAACTTGGTGGTAAGGCTTTGTGCAAGCCCGTCTGGGTAGGTACCACCCACTCATCAGTTATTCTACCGCCAAACAACAGTACTCAGTATTGTTGTGTTCCGGTTTGAAGGGTGAGTGAGCCAGTGTAACTACAGGCACAAGGGACATAACATCATAGTTCCCAAGGTTAGTGGCGCATTGACGATGTAAGGAATAGTTAATATTTCTTACAGCGTCATTGTCTATGGGCGATGGTGACCACTTACCATCAGGTGGCCCATATGCTCGTCCGTCAAATTAAACCATAAAAAAATTTAAGATAAAACTAAATCAAAACTACTGACTGATGTATTGAATAAATATATTAATTAAGTACATAGATTATGGGAGCAACAAGGCTGATAATGCGTACTAAATATAAAAAGTGTCAAATTTCTTCAATTGTTCTGTGAGTAGCTTGTCTATGACTTCTTGTAAAATTAATACTTTGAAAACAAATATTAAGACGGAATCGTATTCAGGAATCACTTCTACAGTATCCATGAAAAGCTTTTTCGCTTAATGTGTAGATTTAAAATGGTCATTATGCATTCTTCGCGGAGCTACTTCGTATGTACGACTTCAAATGTCCTCAAATTTATCTGCGTCATTACGCACATTACAGTCCGAACATTTCTTCCGTAGTTAGAATTTATTTTTCCATTCAATCCAGCATATTTGTTCAAAAATTCAATTTAATTTATATTATAACTATGCATTGTTGATGTGTGTACTATTAGTTTTCGGTGTAGGTTCGGTGGTAAGTATTTCAAAATGTTTAAATAATATATGAATAGACAAAGGCTGTATCGATCAGTGGCTATATCACCTGTGTATATAACGAGGAGTTAGCATCAACTCGTTATCAGACATGATGATACTCAAAATATAAGTATAATCGTTCACGTTCGTAATATATTTCCTTCGATATCATTTAAATATCTCTGTTTCGCTTTCGTCATGTGTTCCACGTTATACTCAGTCAGTATGTACGATAAAAAATAAATAAATCCTAATTAAACTTTTTGACGATTCGACAAATATATAATATTTTTAATTTAGTAACTCTAATTTTACTATAATAAATAAAATTTTAACAAAAAGAAAAACTGACTTCAAACAAAACACTATTTTAAAACAAATAAAAATGCACTAAAGTAATGAAAATAATTGCATAAAGTATGCAATTATTTTACATATGTTTTAGAGTCCTCCTAGGTAAAATGAAATGAAAAATATTAGACTACTTAAAAGTCGATTTACGATTATATAATGTAGTTATAATTATTGCTATATTTGGAGCCGATGTCAGCCACGGGCACACGCCTCATCAATCAAAAGAAAGAAGCGATACGAGCCCCTTGATTGACCCAGTATAATATTGTACAAAAGGTAATTTGTAAAAAACATATTTCTTAAAGTATTCTCGTATTGTTTTTTGATAGATATAGTATAGGGTTTTCTTGGCTGAAACGCTTTTAAATCATATAATCGTAGAGCTTAACTGTAATAATCCCACATAAGATTAAAGTCTTAATTATCCGATGAGTCGTTTACATATTAAACAGGGTGACCATCACGGTTCTTGGTCTAGACTGACATTAACCCAGTGGGAAAGAAAAAATGTGATAATGTTTAAATAGACATCGCATCGCGCCGTAGCGTCGGAGAATGAAACGATTAGGTTAATATCTAGGACTCCAAATTAAGAGCTTTTCCGAAGACAGAACTGATTAATGAACTGAGTACGCCCAATCAATCTTGGGAGCTGAAGACAAACTTAAGCAAAGTTAAAAGTATGTCATATTAAGTCGAGTAATTTACTAAATAATAAACTTTTTTTATGTTATTAGTTGGCGGACGAGCATATGGGCCACCTGATGGTAAGTGGCCACTATTACCCATAGACAATGACGCTGAAAGAAATATTAACTATTCCTTACATCGTCAATGCGCCACCAACCTTGGGAACTAAGATATCATGTCCCTTGTGCCTGTAGTTACACTGGCTCACTCACCCTTCAAACCGGAACACAACAATACTGAGTACTGTTGTTTGGCGGTAGAATAACTGATGAGTGGGTGGTACCTACCCAGACGGGCTTTTTAGACAAGTTTATCCAAAATATTATTAAAATTTTCAATAAAATAACATTTCAAATTATTACTGAGACAATGCTTCAATTAATGAAATATTCAAATCTTTAATGAATAAATTAATTTTCCCATTCGGTATGTTTTAAGCAATTTACTTCGTCGGGGTTATTATGAGTAACGTAAGGTTGTATTGACTTGAAATTACCACAAACAAAATTTCATTATTATGTTGAGACACACGTGGGTGTTTAGGTTTGAATCTAAAGTGAATGAAACAATGCTTGAATTAATTACAATCGATATTTAAGGGTACTGATTGAAAAGCCGAAAACATCAAGAGGCTTTCCAAGCGCGTGACTATCCTCACGTGACAAGGCTTATTTTAAAACGTTAGTATATTAGTAAGTTTTTTTTTAATATCCTTTATTGCAGCTATAATTAACGATTATATCTTTATTTATACCAAAAAGAAAAATGGAATAAATATTTTTTTTTTTATTTTCATTGCCATATATGTATTTTGCTGTCATTTAAGTGGACATTGATTGGTTTATGTACACGTTAATTAATATTTGAATATGTGTGTAGCATTAATAGATTATTTATTTGAAATAATAAAAAGAAAAGCATTCATCCGACATTTAAACCGATTAAAAATGAAAAATAAATGAAATGGAAACATGCTTCACCTGTGAATATTAATAGCTGTCTGGAGAACGAAAACGTTTACTATTATTGCCGCCTTGGAATTTAATGCCAAAAGTCTCAAAAAGACTCGCTCTATAAATTGTAAAATAAGTCTAAAGATAAAAACAAATTAGAATAATGACATAAACAAAATACGGGCATATTAAGTCTCAAAAGTATCAAAAATTGAAGTATATTTTATGTCTAAAGACCTCGAGGGCTTATCATCTACGTATATGATAAGCCCTCGATGATAAGTGCTCTCTCATTTCTAGTCAATTTGGTCTGCCCTGTTCCACGTTACTTCCTTTTACTCCAAGTGCAGGGTATGTATATGTCATATCTATTCACTTAAGAGCACAAAGCTGTAAATCTTTTCAGGATCGTGCGTAATTCATTCAACCGATTTTGATATAAATAAAAATTTTAACAAAAAGAAAAACCGACTTCAAACAGTCGATTTACGATTATATATAATGGCTGGCATGGCTGACACCGACACCAAATATAGCAATAATTATAACTACATTATATAATCCTAAATCGACTTTTAAGCGGTCTAATATTTTTGATTTCATTTTACATAGGACTCTTAAAAATACGTTGAATACGCAATTATTTTTATTACTTTTTAGTGCATATTCATTTGTTTTAAAATAGTGTTTTGTTAGAAGTCGGTTTCCTACGACAAATCACCTTGTGAGGTGCCTACCCACGCTGCATTCGGTCCATGGATGGTAAATTAAAGCCAGAGTATGTCATATTTTTTGGTTGTTATGAAATGTATGAACTATGGTCAGTGGTTAGAATCGGTATATTAAAGCGTTTTGTACTAATAACCAAAGTAACTCTATGAATTGAGATACTAATATGATATATTGTACGATTATTTTTTAATTTATTGGTTATAAACATATTTTATAAGGGTAGTGCATAACATTATAGTTATTTACGGGAATGTAGGCAAAAAATAATTAAAAATTATAATACAAACTATATAAATTACTAACAGAAACGTAGTAAAGGGATTACGCCTAATAATATTTAATTAATATTGCTATATTATAACTTGTTGTTTGCCACTTGACTCACGTCAAGAAAGTTACTGGGGTTGGAACTTTGTATTCTCAGGCTAACCTGGATGGAAATTTGTTACGTCACTTTTGAAACGTCATGATGTGTCGAATTAAATGTCATATGTGATGTCTTTTACGTTTAATTATTGTTTGGAATGTACTGCGAATTATTTCAGCCGCCTGTTGTCGTGTAACATGTGTTGTGAAGTATCATAATGTAGATGTAAAATTTAAACCACGTTAAGTGTCATTGACCCCTATAGATAATTTTGTTCGCGTATAACATTAAAACTCAATTTACTTGCAAATTTTAGACGAGTAGATAACTTTGTTTATTAACAAGTTTGATTCACTTTTCTACTTTATCAGGAGAAAAATATAAGTATTCATGGTTCTTTATGTTTCGATTTTGATTTAGAACATCTTTTTATTTTGATTTTCTATCAGTGACTGATATATCAATGACTGATGACCAGTCATCCTATCCTGAGCGGAGTACAAAATTTCAAGTGTAAATTAAAATATGCTTTATTCGAGTACATTTTAAACTAAAAAACATCTACTGAGAAAAACCGGCGAGAAAAAAAACGAAGTTATGTGAGTTAAAATTTTTGACATACTAAGTTGTATTCTGGCTTGAAAGTTGAGTGAGCCAGTATGGAAACATTCAGAGGGGACTTACTTCATATGTATCACCAATGGTAAGGTTGCTGGCCTTATGTTAGTATAAATGTATTTTAAACTATTTAATTTTTTTTTCAGTTACGCATTATAAATAAAGTCCTTCTCATTTTTCAGCACCAATTATATTAAATGTATTTCAATTTCGCGGTCTATTTAAAACTCATCTCGACATCATTTATGATTTTCCGTTGGAAAATCTTAGCGTTCATCTAAAATTCAAAATACAAGAATCTTTTTACACGATTGAGCAGAATTTAAATACATAATTTGCGGAACGCCGTTTGTACGAATATCCACAACCGCATAACATTATTATGGAAATATAATGTATGGATCATTTTATACTCCCGTTCCTGTTTTTTTTAACATCATATGATAACAGTGTTCACATTGATAAAATATATATGTGTGTAGCGTGGGGATATGAGCAAGCTTGTTTGTGTGTACTCATACGATTAAATCTCACTTACAACTGCCGAATATATAGGTCCTTAGGGTGAGCCGGTGGTATCAAGGGCATATGGGACGTCATAACTAAGGTACATTAATGATCTGAAATTGAAGCATTTTTACCATCCCTAACCATCACTTAATACTTTGAAAACATTTCGATTTAACAGCGTAAAACTTTAACAAGTAATTCATATGACATTATTGGTTTTATAAAAGTATTATTTGTAAACCAATAATTGTTTAATACTTAGTGTTCGAGCCGATTAAAAACCTCCTTGCTATGTACATTAATTACGGCGAGACGTCATAGAAAAGAAAAAAAGGATTGCGCTTGGAGACTTAAACGTCAAACAATAATAAAAATTATTATACATAAAATATTATATTATCTGATTAAATTCATTATTCAAGAGCAAAATACTATTCTCGTTTCTCCACCTTGAATCATTGGCCGATCACTTAGTCTATGCCATCTAAGTTTAACAGTGTATATATGAATTATGTTTAAAAGCATAGTCATCAGAGAGCATCTAACAGAACTCTAGAAAAAAAAAATGTTAAAACGGCACAAATAAAATATAACGTTCAAGTATACACGGGTTGCAGCACAACCATTGGAAGCGCCTTCGTAATTACTTTATTACTGTATAACTAATAAATCTCAAGAACATATCGCTGCTATCTTTATCGAGCGTGTTGTTAAGTCTTCCTGTGTGGAGCTCCAACAATAATATACAGTTTGTGTATCCCGCTTGGTAAGGTAAGTTATTTCAAACGATTGTGACTATATATGTCCGAATGCATCTCACATTATTATAATGAAAAATTAAGGAAAACAGAGGAACTTCTTTTTTCGCTAAATTTCTATTGATAAATGAAATAAATTATTCTTAATGATCGAACCGAATGCTCCGTACCGAAACTGTCTGCCAAGAATGGCAACCTTAAGAAAAAACGGCGACTATACAGCCTTGACTTAATTTAAAGAGGCGCCCGGGAAATGGACGGTCAGCTTTCGGAAGCTTTTTAAGTTTTATGAGTATCTTGACGCAGAGCCTTGTTAGTGAATTTATCTGTAACATGAAATTAGTTCTTACGGTCTAAGCAAATGCATATTCTTATAAAGAACTTGAGGACAGCGTCATCCTAATATAAGAGTTAATAAAAGCTATAAACAATTCTTTTGACTCAACAAAAAATTATATTGTTGGTCTTCAAAGACAAATTACCTTGATTTGAATTTTCATATCGTAAAAAATAAATAATTAAACATATTGTAAGTACTACTTAAAATTATTTAGAATTGCATAATTGCACATTTAGCAAAATATTATTTTAACAGCAAACCCTGAATTACCAAGTTAAACATTTAAAAGACTTAAATTTAGTACAGTGAAGTACATTTTAATAATATCTACGTCACAATAATTTGCATGCAGCGCGGGGAATCGTTACGGGGAGACGTGACGCTCGTCCGCGGTTCGTGATACCGTTGGTGTTCACGTGCGGTACGGCGGCTTAAAGGGATGTATATGGATGCATTTTTTCATTAGCATTTACATGTACTCATTTATACACATGAAACTGTATAGTCTATTCTAATTGTGGAAGGAATGTAGATAAACAAACTAGATAAGTACATTGTGCATTAGTAACTAGTAACATCAGTTTATTATTAATAAAATAATAATATCAGTTTATATAGTTTGTTATTGTACATTGTAATATGGTATTAAAAAAAAATAGATCCCGCTGAGTTTCTTTCGCCGGTTCTTCTCAGGTCTGTGCTGTTAAATTCCGAACCTGTGGTTTATTTTTGACTATCAATAAAAAAGTATAATCACTTCTGTTTTCCACTTTACGTATGTCCACTTTAATTTTAATTCAAAATTTCCAATAACAGCTTTGTCAACGTTCGAATCAACATCGAATTCTTGCAAAACAATTGCACAATTAGAAATTTTAACATTAGTTTTTCGTACATATTTTTCTTCCAAAAAAATATATTAAATAATGAATGTTGAAATTCGAACACGATGCTCGGTGAGTAAATAGGCCAAATTCGAGGTAATAATTAGCTCCAATTTCTTCCACAATGACACTTACACGCGATCTAAGATGTTATCGTGGCTCACCACTACTTCTACTGACTCTATCCTGTCACAGAGTATTAACACTTAGTGGCAGTATGCCAACCACAATGACGAACTATTATATATATAAAGTTATAAAGTCTCTATGTATATTACTTTCTTAGTCATTCTTACGTCAGGGTTATATTCGTTGTCTGAAGTCAACGTCAACCCTCATCATACCTTACCTTAGATGACTTTTGTAGTTAAGTTGATACCTGGCTTGTAAGAGAAGAATAAAACACAGTAGTTACCCTTTTCCGAATGACACCGACTCCAAATATAGCAATAATTATAACTACGTTATATAATCATAAATCGACTTTTAAGTAGTCTAATATTTTTCATTTCATTTTACCTAGGAGGACTCTCAAAAATATGTTAAATATGCAATTATTTTTATTACTTTTTAGTGCATTTTTATTTGTTTTAAAATAGTGTTTTGTTTGAAGTCGGTTTTTCTTTTTAACCGACTTCAAAAAAAGGAGGAGGTTCTCAATTCGTCGGGGCCTTTTTTTTTATTTTTTTTATTTTTTATGTATGTTACCGAATTACTCGAAGATGGCTGGGCCGATTTTGACAATTCTTTTTTTGTTTGAAAGGGCATGTTTTACAGGTGGTCCCATTGTCAGGAGATCAGGATCTGATGATGGGATCCTGGAGAAATCGAGGGAACTCCTCAAATTTTATAGGCAGACCTATAGTGATTTCGGTTTTATTCAAAGTGCCTTGGTCATATGCTCACGAAAAGTGACATTTGATGAAGTGGAACTGATGATGAAGACCACAACTAGTAATCATAACCTATTAGTAAGTAACTATTTTACGGGCTTAGTTCTATTTCTTTAAGATAATCGTCAAGCAATTGATGTTAGTAAACATGCCTATGATGAAGTCTAGCTGATGGTGGACTACCAGGAGAACTCCTCAATGATTAACGGCATTAAAGTGAATGACAAACACTACCAATTATAATTATAAATAACAAAACAACACTGAAAAGCAGTAAATAAATTTTTATAAATTAAAAAAAACCGCCTTCAAAAATGAACTAAAAAGAAAAAAATAATCAGTTACATCCATATCCAATTTACGATTTTTTAATCACCTTTTGAAGGCGGTGAACTGGTTATTTTTTTCTTTTTAGTTCATTTTTGAAGGCGGTTTTTTTTAATTTATAAAAATTTAATGTTAAAATTTTATTTATTTTTTGATTTTAAGTGAAACTGATGCAGACTATCATTTTTTTTTCTTAATATGGATAGATTAAGCGTGCCGTTTATATAAATCAGAAACTACTTCGGGGACAGTTTTAAAAGAAATTTTCGAATAAAACAAAAATAGACTTTCGAAAATGCGGCTTTAATACGTCATGCGGCATAAACTACAAGGTACCATCCTCGAAAGAGTTGTAATCGACCTCAGTAAAAAACTTTGCAAAAGAGCTATTATAAGTCGTACATCATATACACAAAATTTGATTAAAGATAATAAGAAATTCAGCCCCAAATCGCACCCTAACTGTAAGCCGTTTAGGAGTTCCGTCAATACATAGTATAAAACAAAGTCGCTTTCTCTGTCCCTATATCTTTAAAACTACGCAACGGATTTTGATGCGGTTTTTTTTAATAGATAGTGTAATTCAAGGGGAAGGTTTGTGTATATAATACATGAACAATATAGTAAAGAAACACTGACAATTTTAGAAGTTTGTAATGTGATGTCATAAATAAACAAATTATTTAGTATATTTAGTATCAGTATTGTACCCGTGAGAAGTCGGGGCGGGTTGCTAGTTGATTATAATATTCGATTATGACAATGACATGAACATAACCACGTTCCGGAAGGTGATTCAAATATCCAAGTAACCCATAAATAAAAGATTCGACCGAGTATTGCTAACGTGCTCCTCAGAATTGTTCCGTTCCCTCCCGTTCGCTTAATTTGTAATGGATCCTATGCTCAGAGCCTTACCAAACTATCACCAAACTACCCTTAAAGTATATCCTTTATAATATAAAAATAATAATCAAAATTGTGCCAACCAATTTTGAGTTATTCACCTATTTATCGCGCACATACATAATGCAAATTTAAGACTTATGTCGTTTTCATACGGATACAATCATTGGAAAAAAATAAAATTAAAGTAGGACCCCACGAGAAGCACTACCTTTCAAGCAAAAAAAAATTATCAAAATCGGTCCACCCAGTAAAAAGTTATGAGGTAACAAACATAAAAAAAAAGAAAAAAAAATACAGACGAATTGATAACTTCCTCCTTTTTGAAGTCGGTTGAAAACACATGCCAGTTGTGGCTTTTAAGAAAACGAGGAATTTTATACATATACATTCCGTACCGTGGTTCTTTATATGTATATATTGTTTATCACACGAAAATACTTTTCTTTATATGCAACACATTATGATAATCACATATATTTATATACAAAGCTAGTAAGTAAATCAGAGTCTGCCGTAATCATTTACTAAATGTTATCTAACAATTTAAGTAGGTTACCTGCCACTGACTACTTTGTTTTGTCATTGATAAACGTTGTATAAACAGTTTTTAAAAATATTTATAGTTTGAATTCGACGAATTTCATAACGTTATTCAAAAATATTGAAGTCGGACGATTTTGAGTGAAAAACAAAATGTAGAAATATTTACATACGATCGGCCGATTTCAATAATACGTTTTCAAATTAAATTATTTTATTACTTTTTAGTAATCACTTTGAAGTCGGTGATGTTTTTTAGAAAAAAAATATTTTATTTATTACTTCTAAACACAGTGAAATAAATAAACAATTTATGTCTGAGAATAACTTCGATTTGTTTTCTTTTCATTCGGATGAATATTTTAGAAGTCTTCTCAAATCTATCAATATTTTTAATGAATAATAAGTGGCCACTACTCCTCACGATTTTGTCCTTCCCTTAAATATAAGTTGTCGGTATAGATCGCTTTAAGCGTGATGACCTTTGCTCACTACTTGATTGGTTATTTCTAAGCAAAAGTTACTCGCGCGTATAAATATTAATAAATAGTAACAACTTGATTCGTTTCGAAAGTAACTCCACGTCACATATCGACGCCATATTAAATAAATTTATTAATAAAACCGATAGACGATAAGGTCGCTGAAGTTACATTACAAATCACAGAATATTTTAGTTACGTGGAAAATAGACGTTGTTTACACAAACGCATGTCAACTGTTTTCGTAGCTAAACTCTGTGTCAGGCTTCGGGCGTAAAGCCATCATTCTATTGACATTGGGCGGCTGAACATCGCGGATAAATTAATATTGTACAGTTCCGTTGAATTTTGCTGAATGAGCTGAGTAAGTAGGAAAGATAACAACTACTGACTACTTCGTTATTATGTGTATGAGACATATGAATAGTTTTCTTCAATACGTCAATGAAATACAAATTAAATACCAAAAAGAAATATATATTTTAATATACGTGTCAGTAATGATAAAATAAACTTGGACTTCAAGACCAATACATCACATGAGCAGTACCGTTCATTAGTAAAATAGTTGGTGTTAGTGATCTAGAATTAATAAAAATACTTTATGAAATTTATCTATACTTATAATAAATCTGTAGGGAGGTAAATTCTGTACACGGAATATTTTTCCAAAATAACTATCAGAGGTTGAAAAGGGGTCGATACTGATGACAAAAATGCAATCTGTAAAATTTTTGTCTGTCTGTCCGTATAACCGTTATAGAAACAAAAACTACTCGACGGATTTTAACGAAACTTGGTACAATTATTTTCCATTCTCCTGAGCGGGTTATAATATACTTTTCATCACGCTACAGTCAATAGGAGCAGAGCAGTGAAGGGAAATGTCGGGAAACGGAAGAAGTTACTCCATATTTTAAGCTTCCGTCGCGTGTACAACCTTAATGGTTAAAGCTACATAGAAATTGTGTATTACGGAAATGGTCTCCTTAAAATTATATAAAAAATATCCCATGACAGCCTTTGTCTATCTTTTATGGTTGACTCACAATAACACGTGTCACTCCCAATTGCTCGGTAGTTCGAAGGTTTCTGAATATATAATATAATATTTGTCTATTCCTGCGTTTATAACACTCTCAATCATCCCAAATTAAAAAAGTTAACAGTATTAACTATTCCATAAAAAAGAAGCATAGAAATTGGTATAGAAATACCAAAGTTATATAGAAATAGGCTAATAATAAAGCTATCGCACGTGAATACTAAATCTATACTACTATACAAATCTCTAGAGTCTGTTTGTACACTTCGCCGTCCCCGGGGAATAAAAAGATAACTAACAAAACGTAAATTTTCAGGAGAATTTAAAAACATGTTTTCGTCAATAACTTCTTAAATACTGGACATAGAAGCGTGGTTTAAAGTTTTTAGAAAATTAGATTTTTGAAACCTGTAAGTTCATAGCGAGTACAACCTGTAACTTATGTTGAAACGGAGATATTTAAAAAATAAGAAGTTAGCCAAAATCAATCATCACCTGTGTTGCCTAACGTCCGTTATCATTTTATTCACAGTATTTCCTATGCAAAGTCAAATATTGTACAACAGCTATATCATTTTATTCTTAGGGTTTCAAGAGTCCAAATACAAATGATAATACAATAATATCATTTTGTTCTCGTAAATATTCATTTATCATTTTATCTTTAATGACTGTAATCGATTTTTCTTGTAAAATTTTGATATGGTTATCACCTTTAGTTTTACTTTTCTAATGATACCTTTTATTAAAACAAAATTAAACCAAGGAAATACAACAAAACGTCCAATATTTTTCATCTGTTCATCTGTTTTATTTCAATCCTTTAAATCGAGTAAATAAGTAATCCATAGTTCCATATTATTAATTAAAAAACTTAATACTCAACTGCAATACTCAACTACCTATTATTATATATATATATATTATTATATTAATCATGAACTTCCTCGTCATCAGCATTGCTCCCAGAGTTACCCTGATGAGTTAGAAACTTGTTAAGAGCGTGATAATGCTTGAGATATGTCCTGACTTGGAAACGCACATAAAACCATCATATATAGCCTTGATTACTGGAAAAAGTTCAGTATACATATCTATAGCACTGGCAACTCCGCCACATCGCTGGGGTTTGGACTCACTATCTGTCGGGTATCTTGTTTCATACTGATTCTTCACAGGTTCTATGCTTAAATCATGTCTGTATTTTAATACTGATTGCTGTGAATGGGTAACACTCTCTTCCATAATTTGAGTCCACAATATTCTCTTACCATCTTACCAGTTTTTTAGACTCTCCCTTAGGTTGTAAAACTGATTTCACCATTTCCTTGACGTTATATCCGTCGCCATTAACACATGTGCTCCTAACAATTGAGTAAATTTAATCGGGAGTGTATTCTATTCTATGTTTCAGTTAACCCTCAATATTGAAATGCATCGAATCTCCCACAATTTGGTCGTGGCCGATCTCAAAACATCTGTCCGTTGTATTAAATCCAAGCTTTTGTGAGGCAAATATATATCAAACTATAATAAATCTGTTTTTATTTTGACCGTAACACATATCGGAGTAAAATAACATGTCATTGACGCCTCTTTTCTTCTCATGGAGTAGCAATTGCCTCAAGCAAGTACCTTTTTTTATTAGCACCTCTTTTCGCTATCTGAGCATGCCAAACATAGTAATACCTAACAACCCTTTATAAATAATATCATCATATACAGTGAAGTTGTGAATAGGATACTTTCTTTTATAGTAAAAGGTACTAACTTCAGTCTAGGAGATGCTCAAAACCGTTTCGAAAATTGAAGACATCTATGGTCTCTGGTGTCAATCTTGCGCGAAGACTCGACAAATTCCAACCCCCTGGACAGGACGGGTTTCGGACTGATTTGGTAGAACAACCTTGAGGACGAGGTGAATAGAAGAATTCAGCTAGGCATGGCAGCGTTTCGGAAGTTACGTCGAATCTTAACATCGTCGATCCTACAGAGCCTTAAGACGAAAGTCTTCAATCACTGCCTACCCGTCATGACATACGGAGCCAAATCGTAGTCACTCACGACAAAGCTGATCAAACAGTTTAAGACTTTAAACCAGCTCAGCGTTTCTCTGCGGAATCACATCAGAACAAACGTCATCACAGATCCGATAACCGTTAGGGAAAAAGTGTTCTATAGTAGAGACCTCGTTTCGGCAATCGTAGTGTAAGACGTTCTCGGGCGTGGAGGAGTGAAAATTTACGCAAGACGGCTGGCAGGAGCTGGATGCCAGTGCATCCAGCTCCTGCCAGCCGGCTACTGAGCCGAAGAATGATCACAATGCGTGCAATTGGCCTATGTCCGGCAGTGGGCGAACATTGGCTGTTGATTATGAATACATTGAAAATCTCGTTGCTCTCGTAGGTCATGTTCATTAATTCCAATCTTTCCTTTTGATGGTTCATTTTGATTTTGAAACCATTTATTGGCACCTCGTTGATATTTTTTTTAAATTCCTTGATAATTATTTTTTTTATAAATCTTAGTTGGAGTGAAGTCAAGAATACATTCTGTCTTTGTTTTAGGATTATCTGAAATTCCATAAGCTTCGTATATAACTCATAGCGATGCTATAATATTTCTAGTGTTAAAAAAAAAAGAAATTTTGGATATTGTTTACAATTTTTTAGTTGCTGTTTCTATGTAATCAGAATTGCCTCTAGTACTTGACAGACAATTGAGTTGCAATATTTTTGATGTTGTTTGTAGACTCGACTAATACTCTGATTCGTCCGCCGAGAAATCTTCAGCTATATCATTTTCCTCATAATAAATTCCTTCTTTTGGGCTCTTTTAACATATAACATGGTATGAGTTATAACTACTTCATCAAAAGTAGTATTACAAACCCACCTTATACAAAACGCAAAGACTGTTTTGCACAAGAATAAAATGATAACTGCTTTTATCACAAGCTAGTCGAGAAGTTTTCACGAGAAAATAATTGTTAGGCTGTTTGTCCTACAGTAAGATATAAAGACATTAAGATAATAGTACAATATATTTATGTTCTTGAAATATCAGGTATGAGTATAATCGTAGAATAATAGTGTAATATTTGGTAACTTCGTAAGTATCACTACAATATTTATGAAAAAAATTGAGCAGGTGTATTAGTATCCAAAGATCTCAAAAACGACAAAACACTAAAACGATTATAATGGAAGTTATCATTTTGTTCCCCGGGGACGGCGACTTATTTTTGTCGTAATTCGTCATAAGTATTCTTTTTATGATTGACTGGCATAGTTTTTACCATTTTAGACATTTTTGTCTGTCAATATGTTCTGCTATAACTCGAGAACAGATGCACCGATCTTTATAAAAATTGGTATATAGGAAAAACATGTGCTTGCGCAAATGGTAGGCTATCTATATACAAAAGTGGATGTTTGTATGTGTGCCATCGATAAACTCAGAAACTATTTGATCGATCATTAAGATTAAATAAATAAAGAGATTATGCTATCCCGATTGATGTACCTAACTCGCCACCAGGTAGCGCTGCAATATAAATATATCTACACCGTTCAACCGATTGTCATGAAAATGTGTACGTACAAGAATTTTTCACGGAGAAAGTGATTATTTTACCCGTATCATTAAAAATAACCAACAGATAGCCCTTACGAGTATCACGATGCATTTCTACGCCGATCAACCGATAAGTATAAAATATGAAATAAAAAATGCCAATCATTGATCATCACTGAATAAAATAAATTTATATAAATAGAAACTACCATGACATTGAAGAAACAAAAGATCAGAACATCAACATCATCCAATAGAGCTACGGAAACAACATACCAACAAGAAATACGTTTAGAAACAAATAGAATCCGAATTCTACTTTGAGAGTTGCCAAAACAGTTAGTCAACGTAATGATCAAGTTCCAGATCTACGAACAAGCATCTTTACCAAGAAATGCTGAAAAACCCGACGCGCCAGCCCAACAACTGGACGATCAACAATTAAAATAGACTAAGTCAAGAACTAGAACCAATCTCAATAAATCCCGATGTGATCATTGATTCAATGAATATATATTGTCACGCTATGATGTTTAAAATAAACTGCTGATAAAGTGCTACTCCACTGGCAAAATGCATTTACCACAACTGATTGAACCACCAGAACTTCTTCTTATCTACGTTACGAGAACGACTGATGAGTCTGAATATTTCCTTCAGCATATTAGATAAATAAAATTTTAACAAAAAGAAAAACCGACTTCAAACAAAACACTATTTTAAAACAAATGAATATGCACGAAAAAGTAATTAAAATAATTGCGTATTCAACATATTTTTTAGAGTCTTCCTAAGTTAAATGAAATGAAAAATATTAGACTACTTAAAAGTCGATTAACGATTATATCATGTAGTTATAGTTATTGGTATATTTGGAGTCGGTGTCAGCCAATAAAACCCTACGTACTACGTAGTAGTTAGTATAAAGTAATTAGCGTCCTGCTGCTGAGCCCTTTGAGGAAAAGGTTTGGAGCTTATTGCCTAATATGCTCCAAAGTTGTTTTTCACTGTTGCACCTGAGGTAACTTATGAATGTCATTTTTTTATGACATAGGTGGCAAACGAGCAGGAGGCTCACCTGATGGAAAGTGACTACCACCGCCCATGGACATCTGCAACACCAGGGGGCTTGCAGGTGCGTTGCCAGCCTTAAAGAAAGGAGTACGGTCTTTTCTTGAGGGTTCCCATGTGGTATCGGTTCGGAAAAACCGCCGGCGAAAGCTGATTCCATAAAATGAAACGACAAAAGGAAACTTAACTCTTACATCGTATAGGTCAGCCACGGTGCCCTTGCCCCAACAATCAAAATAAAGAAGCGATACGAGCCCCTTGATTGATCCAGTATATTATTGTGTAAAAGGTAATTTGTAAAAAACATATTTGTTAAAGTATTCTCGTATTGTTTTTTGATAGATATACTGTAGGGTTTTATTGGCTGACACCGACTCCAAATATAACAATAATTATAACTACATGATATAATCGTTAATCGACTTTTAAGTAGTCTAATATTTTTCATTTCATTTAACTTAGGAAGACTCTAAAAAATATGTTGAATACGCAATTATTTTTATTACTTTTTCGTGCATATTCATTTGTTTTAAAATAGTGTTTTGTTTGAAGTCGGTTTTTCTTTTTGTTAAAATTTTATTTATTTTTTGATTTTAAGTGAAGCTGATGTTGACTAACTATTTTTTTTTACTATGGATAGATTAAGCGTTCCGTTTATATGAGTCAGAAACTACTTCGAGGAAAATTTCAAAGGAAACTTGCGAAGAAAGCAAAAATAGACTTTCGAAAATGCGGATTTAATACGTCACGCGGCGTGAACTACAAGGATCCCTCGAAATAGCTGTAATCGAACTCAGCAAAAAAACTTTGAAAAAGACCAACTATATTTCGTACATCATATGACATCACATCACATACACAAAATTTGATTAAAGATAGTAAGAAATTCTGCCCCATATCGCACCCTAACTGCGAGCCGTATAGGAGTTCCATCACTACATACATAGTATAAAACAAAGTCGCTTTCTCTGTCCCTATATCTTTAAATCTACGCAACGGATTTTGATGGGGTGTTTTTTAAAAGATAGTGTGATTCAAGGGGAAGGTTTGTGTATATAATACATGAACAATATAGTAAAGAAACACTGATAATTTTAGAAGTTTGCGATGTGATGTCGTATATAAACAAATTCTGTAGTATATTTTGTATCAGTATTGCACCCCTGGCGAAGCCGGGGTGGGTAGCTAGTGGATTATAATATTCGACTATGATAATTACATAAACATAACCACATTACGGAAGGTGACTCAAATATCCAAATAACCTATAAATAAAAGATTCGACCGAGTATCGCTAACGTGCTCCTCAGAATTGTTTCGTTCCCTTCCGTTCCGTTACTTTGTCATGGATCCTGTGCTCAGAACCTTACCAAACTTTCACCAAATTACCCTTCAAGTATATTTTTTATAATAAAAAAAGAATTATCAAAATTGGTTAACGTGATTTTCAGTTATTCACTTATTTGTCGCGCATATACATAACGCAAATTTAAGACTTATGTCGTTTTCACATGGATACCATCATCGGAAAAAAAATAAAAAATAGGACCCCACGGGAAGCACTACCTTTCAAACAAAAAAAAAATTATCAAAATCGGTCCACCCAGTGAAAAGTTATGAGGTAACAAACATACATTACGCGTCTAAGTTTAAAGTGTATCTTATCTATAAATATGAATATGATTGGTTCACTTCTTCCAGTATCTAAATAAAATGGACATGGACAGCGTAGAAAAAGATTGTTCAATGCATGTTCAGTACCACAACTAATCGAGAAATCATTGCTAAATTTAGGATTATGCTTTATGAAAATAAATGTTTAGTTAAAGATTTTAAAACTGCTCTAGAAGGTGAAACAACAAATGAAACAAAGTTATTATCAATGCAGATAGCACGCCATTGAATGCAGAGTATGAAAGGCGTCTTAATGCTGCCGTAGCTCCTGAACACACAGCTGTAGTTGTCGGTACGGAAATTAAAAAACGAGGTATTGTTATCACTAAGCCACACAAAAACAATCAAGGTGTCGCTGAAACATATCAATCGTATGACAATTATTACGATTATCCAATTATGTTTATGCGAGCAGAAGATGGATATCATCTCGGACTGTATCAAAATATTCTCACGACAGGCTCTGTGACATCGAAGAGTTAGTTGTGTGGATTTTTTTGCGTATCGTATAATGATTATAGAGAATCAGTCTAACCATATTCTGAAGTGTCGTCAACTATTTTAACAATTCATTGTTGACGTGTACGCTATGGTCGACAACGAACGATTAAACTACATTCGATACAACCAATCAAAACTCTGAACCAAAGAGTACATTTATTTACGAGATACAATATCGAATGATAAAATAGCTGCTGGTATTGGACAAAGATCTTCGTACAGTAGAAGTCCAAGACATATGCAAGAATATGCTCCGGATCCTTTGACGTACCTACGTCGCAAGTATTGACAAGGTTGTAAATGTAATAACATCGATATTTGATAGAACCGGATAAAAGAGGACGTGTTGGTTTGATGAAACTTTTACAGACTATAGAAGTTTAATTAAAAATTTCATCGTACCTATATACATAACCTATACCTATATATAATATATACAATCTGCAGCCTATCGAGGACATCATTGAAAAAGATGCCAAAGATGACGAATATTAATTTTTTTTTTAAGAATTTGATTAGATCTCTCATGTTTTTTTCTTTTTATTTGTTTCTTTATCATTTGTACATTGCTAATGATCAGTAATTAATTACAAAACGAAAAAATAATTTATTTTTCTGCGAATAATGCCCAGCGAAACGGGCGGGTATAGCTAGTATATATACAATACATTAATTTAATAAATTTTTCAAACAAGTTCTAGTAATTATTTTATTCATTATATTGTTTACATCGTACATGTATTCATAATTGTATTATACTGAATTACTCAAAATAATTGCTATTATTTAATATTGTATAACGACTACATGTACATATTTTTCTAACGTTACTCGCTCGATACAATGCTTACAGACGCCAACGGTAATTAGAAAGCACCTGCGAGCCTTTGTGTTGTTATTTTTAAGGTGTGAAACGATAAAAGGAAAAGCATTCGTTATAATGGCTGTGTGCTATGTTTAGAGTATAGAGTTCACTTTATCAGGATTCGATGTGCGTCTGACTTTAACATCGGACCCGCTGAAGCAAATATTTTATATGTTGTTTATATCATTATTAAAATAAATCCATCCTTGTGACTGAAGCACAGAAAAAAATATAATCAGAAAACATTTTAAAATAAATTAAATAGTTTTGTATCTATAAAATGAAATTTTGACTAAAAAATAATCCTTTCAAACATTTTATACATGGGCACGACTTCGATACAATTTCGCCACATCCTATCTAAAAACTCTCGTGGGAGCGACAAATGTCACGTTCAGATTGTCTCTGTAATCTCTATCCAGTTCTATTGAGTGTGAATAAGACATTAGTGCTTTCACTTACCCCCTTGAGTCAATTTTACTAAAAAAGGGTATTGTGGTAATATTCATTTGTTATAGGGTAAGTTGATCCTGTTGTGCAATGGCCTCCTCTCTTAAGCAGATGAGATGCAGCTCATTCCATCACGTGAATCCTGTTTGGTGCTTGAATGTGTGCACTCACACAGACTCACTCTCTATTCTCTTGCTCTGATAATAAAATTAGTACTTGGAAGTAATAATAGCATTATACTTATTGCACACCAATACAATAATAACGTATGTTTTAAAAAGCGATATCTTTCAAGTATGGCAGAGAAAACGTCTTGGCCTGAGGTGCAGAAAATACTACACAGTACTAATATGTATGATGTCTTTAGCTTAGAGAGTATATTCGAGACTACAGCCCAGGGGCATCTACAATACAATTTTCTATAGCAAAAACATACCAATTCCAACGAGCAAACACATATCTAGTAAAATAATACAAAATTATACTCGTATTCCTCTTGTTTATTTGTTACAATTGCATAATTTATTGGAAAATTATTCGAAATCTCTCTAAACCAGCGCTTTATGAAAATAATATTAGTATGTAGTAACGCATATAAAATAATCTTTGGTTAAAATATTTAAATAATAGGTTGGGGAAAAAGTTTCTTCGTATTTTATATGAAAATCCAAAAAGTTTTTTTTTATATTTTATTTACATTTGACTAAAGTATGTAGGTGCCATTTTGTTCCATAACTTTTTGCCATCTTGTTGGTAGTGACATGATCCCATTGCTGTAAAAATTTTGGGGCTTCTGATCGAAAAACTGCGACGAGTGGTTTTGGCAGTCCTCTCGTGATGTTAACCTGACACTGCCTAAGGAATTCTGCAGATACCGAAACAGATGAAAATCTGAAGGTGCAAGGTCAGGACTATACGGCGGCTGCATTAATACCTCCCAGCCAAACTCTCGTAATTTTTGTTGAGTGGCTAAAGATGTGTGAGGTCTAGCGTTGTCATGGTGAAAAACCACACCCTTTCTGTTGATCAATTCTGGCCGCTTTCTCTCAATTTCTTGCTTCAATCTCATCAATTGTTCGCAATACAGTTCTGAATCGATGGTCCTGCCGGGCGGTAACAGCTCATAATGAATGATGCCCTTCCAATCCCACCATACACACAGCATTACCTTGTTGCGAGTTAATCCGGGTTTTGCCACAGTCTGTGAAGCTTGACCGGCCTTTGACCACGATCTTTTTCGCACGTTCTTGTCGCATGTGATCCACTTTTCATCACCAGTTATCAGCTTCTTCAAAAATGGTTCGGTTTCATTACGTCGTAATAAAGATCACAAATGAGTACACGGTTCATTAGGTTTCTTTCAGTGAGTTCATGAGGCACCCTTATATCGAGCTTTTTTGTGTACCCAGCTTTATTCAAATGAGTCAAAACCGTTTTGTGGTCAATTGCCAGTTCTTCAGCTACATCGTAACTACTAATATGCCGATCTTGCTCCACTTTTCAACCGACTTCCAAAAGGAGGAGGTTATCAATTCGTCTGTATTTTTTTTTTTATGTTTGTTACCTCATAACTTTTCACTGGGTGGTCCGATTTTGATAATTTTTTTTTGTTTGAAAGGTAGTGCTTCCCGTGGGGTCCCATTTTTTTTAATTTTTTTTCCGATGATGGTATCCATGTGAAAACGGCATAAGTCTTAAATTTGCATTATGTATATGCGCGACAAATAGGTGAATAACTGAAAATCACGTTAACCAATTTTGATAATTCTTTTTTTAATATAAAATATATACTTCAAGGGTAATTTGGTGAAAGTTTGGTAAGGTTCTGAGCACAGGATCCATGACAAAGTAACGGAACGGAAGGGAACGGAACAATTCTGAGGAGCACGTTAGCGATACTCGGTCGAATCTTTTATTTATAGGTTATTTGGATATTTGAGTCACCTTCCGTAATGTGGTTATGTTTATGTAATTATCATAGTCGAATATTATAATCAACTAGCTACCCACCCCGGCTTCGCACGGGTGCAATACTGATACAAAATATACTACAGAATTTGTTTATATACGACATCACATCGCAAACTTCTAAAATTATCAGTGTTTCTTTACTATATTGTTCATGTATTATATACACAAACCTTCCCCTTGAATCACACTATCTTTTAAAAAAAACCGCATCAAAATCCGTTGCGTAGATTTAAAGATATAGGGACAGAGAAAGCGACTTTGTTTTATACTATGTAGTGATGGAACTCCTATACGGCTCGCAGTTAGGGTGCGATATGGGGCAGAATTTCTTACTATCTTTAATCAAATTTTGTGTATGTGATGTGATGTCATATGATGTACGAAATATAGTTGGTCTTTTTCAAAGTTTTTTTGCTGAGTTCGATTACAGCTCTTTCGAGGGATCCTTGTAATTCACGCCGCGTGACGTATTAAATCCGCATTTTCGAAAGTCTATTTTTGCTTTATTCGCAAGTTTCCTTTGAAATTGTCCTCGAAGTAGTTTCTGACTCATATAAACGGAACGCTTAATCTATCCATATTAAAAAAAATTTGTTAGTCAACATCAGCTTCACTTAAAATCAAAAAATAAATAAAATTTTAACAAAAAGAAAAACCGACTTCAAACAAAACACTATTTTAAAACAAATGAATATGCACGAAAAAGTAATAAAAATAATTGCGTATTCAACATATTTTTTAGAGTCTTCCTAAGTTAAATGAAATGAAAAATATTAGACTACTTAAAAGTCGATTAACGATTATATCATGTAGTTATAATTATTGTTATATTTGGAGTCGGTGTCAGCCAATAAAACCCTACAGTATATCTATCAAAAAACAATACGAGAATACTTTAACAAATATGTTTTTTACAAATTACCTTTTACACAATAATATACTGGATCAATCAAGGGGCTCGTATCGCTTCTTTATTTTGATTGTTGGGGCAAGGGCACCGTGGCTGACCTATACGATGTAAGAGTTAAGTTTCCTTTTGTCGTTTCATTTTATGGAATCAGCTTTCGCCGGCGGTTTTTCCGAACCGATATCACATGGGAACCCTCAAGAAAAGACCGTACTCCTTTCTTTAAGGCTGGCAACGCACCTGCAAGCCCCCTGGTGTTGCAGATGTCCATGGGCGGTGGTAGTCACTTTCCATCAGGTGAGCCTCCTGCTCGTTTTCCACCTATCTCATAAAAAAAAATGACATTCATAAGTTACCTCAGGATCAACAGTGAAAAACAACTTTGGAGCATATTAGGCAATAAGCTCCAAACCTTTTCCTCAAAGGGCTCAGCAGCAGGACGCTAATTACTTTATACTAACTACTACAAAAATATTAAATTCATTTGCAAACTTAATGGGTTTTAGTATTGGATAAGCTATTTCAAATTTAGAAACAAAATAACATTACTATACAATTCGTTTATTAATGGTATAAGGCATCAATCGAACATTTGGTTCAGTTTTCTATTAATACAAAATATATTGAACTTATTCCTATTAATGCCTCATTTCATTTTGGATGATTATACTAAGGTTCAATTATTCATATTTCGAACATAAAAAAATATGATGTGAATTTGTTTAATTATATAAATAATATTTTTGACAAGTCAGTTGAAACAGCACGTAACATAAATAAAAAGAATGAAATAAAAAAAGCCATGTCGATTTTGACACTTACAAGTTGATTTACTAAATATAGTATTGAGAAAGTAGTTTTAGTAAAAATCAAATATAATAATATATCTTATTGAGCTATTAACATTTATACAAAGTTGGCTTATTTACACACATAAGAATAGTAAAATTGACAAAATCTAAGTATGTTACAAGAAATGTACATCGATATCCAACCCTCGTTCCTTATATTCAGGCATCGACTTAACAAACACAAGTTTGGCAAAGTTGCAATATCTAAAGCTACCTTTTTATAAAACTGTTAAACGGCCGAATTTTCTTTTATGATATTACATTTTTTTACAGTCATCGTGATATATTAGTTTTACAAAAGTAGAAACAAAGTTTAAATCTGATTTTGTTTCAACTAGCTACTTTAGCTTATTACGAAGATCTACACTCAACATAATCAGCGTGTAACGCGCTAAAAGAACATATTATTATCCTAAGAACCACCATTACGTAAATCACTATTTACATACATTAAACTACCTATTGTTTTAAAGTCTTGGGGGGTAAAGTAATGCACCGGATAGTGCAGTGAGCATCGGCGCCGCGATGTGTGACAGCGACGCAGCGCAGTGCGCGCGGGGCTGCGCGCTGCAAGCGGCTACGTCTTGCGCGAGCACCCACGCCATACGACGCAGCAGGTTTCCAGCTTGGGCAGAACAAGCTCGTCCAGCCATTGCCACGCATGCGACGAATGCGTCACGGGCACTAAAATAAAACATACCGTATTTTTTATTCCAGTAACTTTTTTTATAACAATTGTGGTAGGGCTTTATGCGAACCAACTTGGTGAGTACGACGTATTCATCAAACAAATTACCACCAAACAGCAATACCTAGAATTTTTGTTTCCATTTAAAGAGTGATTGGATGTCAGGAATGTTTAATATTTTTAAGGACGACTGTGGTGTGAATTGACGATATATTTGTTGAATCAAAACACCAAAGTGAGCAATATATCAACACAAAAGTGTTTCTTAAGAACGATTCAATTCAATTAATCAATACTAAATTTGTACATTAAAGTTTAAAGAATCGTAAGAAAATTAAGTAATCATTTAAAGAGATTTAAATGCGACCACCGGTTCAGAGAAGGTTAATACCATATCCTGTTTGATTTTTATTATCAATTTGTGTTTGATTTCATATAACAAATAGCATTCCCATGATGTGTTATTCATGTATTAATATAGGTATAGTTATTTTTTCCTACGGCGTCATTGCTTATGGGTGATGATGGTGACCACTTACCATCATGTGGCCCATATGCTATTCCGCCAACCTATTCCATAAAAAAATATAATTTTATGAACTTTAAATGTATAATACATAAATAATAATCTTTTATATTTTTTAATTTTGTAACAAAATCATTTTTAAAGCTTTCTGATGTTATTGTAACATCGTATACATTGCCCCATTAAAAGTAATATGTTTGTATGCCATTGTTTCGAGTGAAACGTTCTCACAAAATCATTAATAGGTTTTTTTATTTCAATTTTTTTTATTGATTAGGTGGCATATGGGCCACCTGGTGGTAAGTGGTCACCATCACCCTTAGACAATGACGCTGTAAGAAATATTAACTATTACATCGTCAATGCGTACATAATTTTATCCGTACATAAATAATAACAATTATATAAAATAATAACAATTTATTTGTTTGTTGAAATGCTGCAAATACATTTTATAACGAAATATATGTATATATTCTACTGATACATGTGCAAATCAACCAATGTATAACAGTTCCATTAAATATATTTAAGGGAAAACCTCTTCATCAATCTAATTTAACGAATGTTACCGACGTATAACGGGGTTAAACTTTAGGAACAACAGGTAAAGTCAAAAGTTATCAGATTAGCTAGTGGGCCACGAAAAAAGTAAGTTGTCACCAGATATTAATATTAGCGCTGTAGATATATCAACCATCTATTTCATCGCTAATGTGCAACTAACCTTAGGAACTAAGTTATGGTGCTTGGGCCTATACTTACACTGACTCACTCAACCTTTAAACCGAAACAAAGCGATCTAAAGTACATCGACGACCTCCGTGGTCGAGTAGTGTGTACACCGGTTTTCATGGTTACGCCACTCCGAGGTCCGAGGGTTCGTTTCCCGGCCGAGTCGATGTAGAAAAAGTTTTCTATGTTTTCTTGGGTATGGGTGTTTGTGGTACCGTCGTTACTTCTGATTTTCCATAACACAAGTACTTTAGCTGCTTATATTGGGATCAGAGTAATTTATATGATTTAGTCCAATATTTAAAAAAATCTGAGTATTGCTATTTGGTGTAAGATGAATGAGTAGAAGCTACCTAGACACTTACACAAAGCCACCAAACCACCATTAGAAAATTTAATACTCCGTTCATATTTTTTATTCACAGACAATTAACAATATGGCTAAATAAATTATAATAAAGTAACGGTCTTTATAATTCGGTAACATGTGTGTAATGCCAGCTGTGATGACAATTTGTATATTTAAAGTTTTCAAATGTTACATCGTTAAAAGTTAAACAATAACCGTATTTCAACAGAGCATTTGTCTAACGTGAAATTTCAAATAAGTTCAAATAACCAAATAATTTTACAAGAAACGATTTGAGAATCAAAGTAATTCCAATATAATTAAAATATAAAATTCCAAAAATTGATTCCAATATGATTAAAATATAAAATTCCAAAAATTAATTCCAGTATGTAATAAAATTTCTAATTCAAATATAAATTTACGTTTAAGTGTTTAATATTTTTTTTGAATATCGATATTAAATTATTCTGAGAGACACAGTCAATTACGATAATACAGTCATGGTATACTATGCTGCAATAAACATTACACATTTATTAAATTTCAAGAGCTTATCAACAGTTGCTAAAAATATATACTATGTTGATTGGAGCATATCGCACATTTAGTACAGATAAACGCGGCTTACAATACTATGTAGATTATAATAATTATTAAAAAAATATAGCTACTAAAGTTGTCTAAATGATTAATTATAAGTATAATCTGTAAATGTAATAAATAAATAATTATATTTAATCGTTATAAAGTCTGTACAATTTTGCGAAAAGAAAAATAAAGATTGACAGAAGAAATCAGGTTCCACTCTTCTTGTTAAATAGGTTACATAGACGTGCCGTCTGGGAATTGTATTTCTTATTCATAATGTATAAGTATATACATTATGAATAAGAAATTTTAATTCTTATGAAGTTTGCATAGAGTAAAGTAAATGTAGAACGTTTTATATTTTAATTTGATTTTTTTAATTCATTTTATTAATCTTATCACCGTCGTCGCAATTCGTAAAAGAAGGTTCTTAATATAATTCTCGAAGTATTTGACGAGTTACCAGCATAATTCCGTGTTCTTGTTGAAGTAGACTATGTGGTGAGAGCGCTCAGAGATGTCGCGGACAGCGAGCTGCAGTTCATCAACGCACCGAGACCAGTCCGGTGACACTAATGCCCAACATGTTGGCTCCTTTAGGAAATCTGTACAGAAAATTTCAAAAACACGTCTTATAAGTAATGTAATAAAACAGGTACACACGACATTTTTTCTTAGTCCCCAAGGTTAGTTGAGCATTGGCGATGGTATCCATTGAAAATATATGACATGTCACGTTACCAATGCAACACCAACCTTGGGGACTAAAAGGAATATCTGATGTGTGGTTGGTACCAATCACCAAGCAGAACTAATATAAGATAAATTTACAAAAATCTTACCTCTCCGTAGCGCTGTTTCATTGGTACATAAGAATCGCATTAGTGCTCGTGCGCCGCCGATTTGTTGCTGTACCAATTTCTGACCGTCAGTTGGCAGACACCGTTTGATCCATGCATCCATACACGCCATACCCGTCTGATATGCCCTAAGATATTATGAAATACAATGCATTATAAAAATGGATGTTTGTTTTTTTAATGTGTCACTAGTTGATCTGTGGCATCATTCACGTTTTATGGGGTCGCCAATTGTAAGAAAAAATAGCATGTCTTTTTGAAATAATTTGCTTCCCGTCCTACCATATGTTTATTGTCCATCGAGTATATTTAAATTCGGTGAGAATAAAAGTTTATCAGTTTGTGCCCTGAACCCTCGTTTTAAATGCTTTGGCTGGGTTGATTTCCCCCTACTATTGAGTCGTAAGCATCAATGGTATGATTGGGTCCAAATAACTAGAAAATATTTTATATAATTTTACCGTTTATTACACCGATGCATTAAGATGACATTATTGAAACTGGTATATTAGAAAAAGCCTTATTACCTTCGTAAATAGTTTAAAAGTACTTGTTACCTGCATCTGTCTAATTAAGTTGCTCGTTTGTTTAGACCCAACTCTAACAATTAATAGTTTATCGAAATCGAATCGAAACGTATGACGACAACCGTTTAGCCTTTTCAACAAACAAGCTCAAACTCAAATTATTTTATTTAATAAAGTAGTATTATACGTACTTATTGATATTGACATTACCACCGGTTCGGAAAAGGAGACACCTCAACCTGAGAAGAACCGGCGAAAGAAACTCAGCGGGTCCTAATGTTTTGTTTTGTCAAACTAATTAAATACATACATTTATTACGAATAGAAATAGTCAGGAGGTGATCGTTTCATTTTCAAGGTTTGCTATCATAAACTCACTAATTGTGTTGTAACCTAGCGCAGAAATCAACATTTTTTTTTTTAATTTGGCAATAGAAGCATTTTGAACGATTTCTGAGATCCTGTTGTAGAACCGTATATAGTACGACACAAATTAGATGTAGCATCGGAAAATGCAATGGAATGAAAATAAAACCGATCACTGCCGATTTACACAACCAATAGAAATAGCTCCCTATCGCGCCATTCGATGCTATTCGTCGCTATAGATTCACGCGTCAGAGAAAGCAAGGGCATGTAAATCGACGCGTCAAATTGACGAATATATTAAGTCATATGATATTACAAGTTATTACGTTTGTGTAAAGATCATATTCGTATCAGATATAAATTTTGATAATTTGGGATAGCGTACTCAATTGGGATGTGATCGGTTTTACGAATTTTGCCGATGCGACATCTAAGTTGTGTCGTACTATACATTGTTCCACAAAATGTAGTGTATGCAGTCGAGTAACATGAGTACAAGGTTCCATATCCGATATTAATAAATTAAATTGGTCCTCAATTACGATTAAGTAAAGTAAAGTAACAGCCTGTAAATTTCCCACTGCTGGGATAATGTATGTATCTCACCTTAACTTGAATCCTGAATATTACAAAGTCCAACTCTCTGGGATATTGCCTTTTTCATATTACAAAAGTTTTTCGGTTTCAGAAGGAAAAAGTACGAGCACACTTCCTATCTCCCTCATGAAAATATGTTGAAAACACACAGACACTGATGCGCTATTTTAATTGAGTAAGTTAGTCGATGTCGATAGTAACAGCCTGTAAATTTCCCACTGCTGGGCTAAAGGCCTCCTCTCCCTTTGAGGAGAAAGTTGGAGGAGGACACATTCCACCACGCTGTTCCAATGCGGGTCGGTGGAATGTACATGTGGCAGAATTTCGTTGAAATTAGACACATGTAGGTTTCCTCACGATGTTTTCCTTCACCGCCGAGCACGAGATGGGTTATAAACACAAATTAAGCACATATAAATGTATAGTGGTGCTTGCCTGGTTTTGATCTCAGCTCGCTCGCAATTACGATTAAGCCGACATTAATTTTTTACGGAATAATCGACGTTGGATCCGTAATGTACTATTACGGTTTTAAGTTAGTAAAATTGGCTCAGGTCTAATTATCTTATCTAGATTAAAAATATGATTAGGTTTTGGTTAATTGATTGAATTTAGTCAAATAAAAGAAAAAAGTAAATAAAAAAGGCTTTTATTTCTTACAGAAAACATGTATATTTAGATCATTATTGTTATGTTAGTAGTTTCATAAATGAACTTTAGATACGTTGATAAATAATTATGAAAGTGTAGTTATTTTGTAAGAAAACCCCCCGTAAAGGCCTCCTCCAAATTTAGCCAGCTTTTTCTGGACTTCGCTATTAACATCCAGTTTGGACCTACTCGTTTTGTTAGTCAAATTTTATGCAAATCTATTTAGTATCTGCTGGTTAATATTTGAATTCCTAATATTAAGTTTTCTTGGATAGCTTTCAACTATATACCTATTATGTGTTTATGACATAAAATAAAAAACCACTTTTCCGGAATGGATCGTAAAACATTTATGTAATAACCGTCCTTTGAAACAACGTTCGTCTCCGATTGTGATTAATTATTAATTGTGATTAAACCTACACTCTAAAACGATTACTATACTTTTTTTTAATTCAATTTATATTTTAACAATCGTTCTTTATATATTAACTTCATTACGACATTTTAAGTTTAGCAGGTATCCTACATTCGTGGGGGTATTGTTTTCTCATTGTCTCTTAAATTGAGCCATTTTTCATGTCGCCTATTGCGAACTCTAAGCCTAAATACAGCCTAAAGGAAAGGTAAAAAGAAAAAATATATATTGGATCTAGATTGATATATCATCGGAATTTTATAATATAGTATGAAGCTGCGCCACAAATTTCTGTGTGTGACACAAATGTCCAACATGAAATTTCTAGTAGTAGTTAGCAGTTAGCGCTAGTCTAGCGCACGACAAAAATATCCGCCGAGACTTTAGTCGGTTAGAAGTATAATAATTATTACATACTACTGCTGCTTTTAAGCTAATCCAATATTGGTTGGCTACCACAAACGTAACATAATTAAACCGACACACGCAAGTTCTAGACTTTATCCTTTATCACCAAGCACGACATTCATATCGTGGGACTTAAACTTATTAGGACGTCCCCACTTTTGATCTCGCAATCTTAGGTCAATAATTACGTGTTTTAGGTAATTGGCTATCTCATCTTTTTCAAATATATAAACATTTAACGGTCTCATATTATTTGAGCGAGTTATATAGGAGAGTCCATGCTTATACAACAACAACAACAACAGCCTGTAAATACCCACTGTTGGGCTAAAGCCCTCCTCTCCCTTTGAGGGGAAGGTTTGCAACATATTCCACCACATACACATGAATACACATGTGGCAGAATTTCTATGAAATTTGTCACATGCAGGTTTCCTCACGATGTTTTCCTTCACCGCTGAGCACGAGATAAATTATAAAGACAAATTAAGCACATGAATCAGCGGTGCTTGCCTGGGTTTGAACCCGCAATCATCGGTTAAGTTGCACGCGTTCTAACCAATGAGCCATTTCGACTCGATTGGTGCTTATACATATATTGTCAATGTCTATTTTCCATTATTTTTACGAATATTTTAAGACATTTATTTGTTACTAGCTATACCCGCCCGCTTCGCTGGGCATTAGTTGCAGAAAAATTAATTTTGAATTTTTCATTTTGTAATTAATTACTGATCATCAACAATGAACAAATAATAAAGAAACAAAGCAATATACAATTAGAATATTAAATGAAATACTTATTTTTTATTTCATTTAATAGTCGTCATCTATATCATCTTTTTAACCGACTTCAAAAAAAGGAGGAGGTTCTCAATTCGTCGGGGCCTATCTTTTTTTTTTCAATTATGTTCTATATAGGCTGCAGATTGGTCATAACACCCATAAACTTATTTGTCAAAATCATTTAAGGGGACTACATGAGCTAAATGCAAGTTTTAAAATGCCAAAAAGTATATAATCCAATGCAATAAACCAAATGAAAAAAATATATGTTAATCTTTAGGATAGATGCTAGTTATTAATTGTGTTGAAAACATGATGTAATTAATTTGGTACGATAGAAAAAAATCGCAAAGTTACCTCTAAAAAAGTCTTTTTTTGTTTTTTAACTACACTTATATACCTTCAATAATTTTGGTCTTTTGTCAGATTATTCTACAAACAATATACTAAAAATTTATTATGTTAATTATTTAGTAAAATCAATAGATTTTTTTTAAATCAGATTTTCTTATTTTCGACCAAAATGCGTAAGCATGTGTGCGTGAGCGCCTCGTACAGACACTGCCGGCCGAGGCCTGTTGCTATACAGACGTGTCGCTCTTTTCACCGCATCGTTGCGAATAAAATCTCGTAGATTTTATTTTTGTGTAAATTTAATTGTAAATTAATTGTCGAATATTATTCTTTTATGTAAATAAATATATTAAGTTAAAATAGTCTAGTTGTAGTTAGCCATTTATTTTTTTGTTAAGTTATTTTTTATAAAGTTTAATTTTGTAAACATGGGAAATAAAGTACAATCTGTGAAGAAAACTAAAAAACGTTCATATAAATTAAAAAGCCGAACATATGAAAGATAATATGAAAAGGTAAGAGTATTTAATTAGTAAACATATATATATTATAAATAATGATTATTGGAAACATTTATTAAAAAAAATGCAATTAGTTCGCATAGAATCAGATTTTTCGACAGATTTCTTACAGTCACCATGGAGTATTTGGTCAATGCAAGCAAGTCCAAGAAGAATGTGCGGGTTCGATCCCCGCACTCTGAACTAAAGTTTTATTATTTTTAAAGGACTATATTTAAAAATATATATATATATATATATATATATATATATATATATATATATATATTTATCCCGCAAACAATTGGCCGTCCACTGAAGGCGAAAATGCATTTAAACTGGCGTCCACCTGCTTTTGGCGTCCGTATACCGGACGCCACTTTTTTAGCCGGTGGCATTGAGGTCCTATTCATCCTAGCTAGCCGTAGTACAAAAATCGACGGAAGCTAAAAATCGCTCTAAATAGTTGCAATAAAATATTGAAAAGTTCCCGAAGAAATCACCGCGCAGGTGAGGCGCTGGCGCAGCGCGTATATCGCACACAGTATATCGAGGGGAATTCCTGACTACGGATTCGCGTATTTGGCGTCCAAAATTGCGACGTTGCCATCTCGCTCATTACTTACGCGTTACATAATACCTATTCGGTGCTTGATTATTGTTTTACATCAGTCATTTAATGTTTATAAAATATATTAATAATGAATATGTGAATCCCCGAGGACTTCGTGGAAGTTTTTTTTAAATATTATTACAATAATTAATATTTATATTAATTATTCATAATAATAATATAAAGTATATCTGTCTGTCTGTTATCTTTACACGCTTAAGCTGCTGAACCGATTTAGATGAAATTTAGTATCGGGACTTTGTAGAAAAGAACATAGGATAATTTTGTCTCCAAAATTATACCCTAACGAGATAAAAAAGGAAAGTAAAAGTTTGTACAGGGAATCTATATCCGATAAACTGATTTAAATTAAATTTGGTATGAAGATAGGATAGTTTCCATCCACGAAATCATCCTCTAGGGGGATAAAAGGGGGTGAAAGTTTGTACAACATCTATATCAATCGTGATTGGTATCTGTACTGTTAAATCTTCTGTTATCTGTGATTGGTAGTTTTTATTATTCGGTGTAAACAAACCGGCGTAAAGCTTAGTAACTTTGTACAGAGGCCAAATAGGCATATACGGACGCCCAAGAGCTGTATACGGACGCCCAATAGCTGTATACGGACGCCCAATAGCTGTATACGGACGCCCAATAGCTGTATACGGACGCCCAATAGCTGTATACGGACGCCCAATAGCTGTATACGGACGCCTAATAGCTGTATACGGACGCCCATTAGCTTTATACGGACGCCCAATAGCTGTATACGGACGCCTAATAGCTGTATACGGACGCCCAATAGCTTTATACGGACGCCTAATAGCTGCATACGGACGCTCAATCAAAAAAAAAAAAAACATAAATCAAAATAAAATTTATTCAAATAGGCTTTAACAAGCACTTTTGAATCGTCATTTTACAATTAAGTGAAGCTACCACCGGTTCGGAAAGTAGATTCTACGGAGAAGAACCGGCTAAAAACTCAGTAGTTACTCTATTTCAACACTTAAAAAATACAAAGTTATGTTAATTAAATACAATTATTTATATTAATATATTCAGCTGGGAAGTCAACAGATACCTCGACGCTTTTTTATCATCTATTAAATCTTGTTTCGAATAATATGCCTTTTTTAACAATGTATTTTTTACAAACGATTTGAATTTACGAAATGGCAAAGTTAAAAATTTCTGCCGAATTTTACTATAATATAGAATCGGATACCTTGCCCCAAGAAGGATTTATTGACTTTGCGGAGTCGGAAACTTGGTGTTATAAGCTTATCCTTACTTTTAGTGCACAAACAATGATGATCACTGATTTTATCAAAGTGATCAATGTTACTGTGAATATACATTATATCGTTGTAAATATACTGAGACGCAACAGTGAGTATTCCTACTTTTTTAAAAACATCCCGAAGAGAGTATCTAGCTCCAAGATTATAAATAAACCGGATTGTTCTCTTTTGTAAAATAAAGACAGATTTAATACCTGCAGTGTTACCCCAAAGTAATATATATGACAAATACTGTGAAAAAAACCAAAATATACTAGACGAGCGGTATCAACCACAGTTAGTTGTCTAACTTTTCTAAAAGTATGTTGCAGAGCTGAGTCTTCCTGTTAGGGATGATAAATGAGGACTCCACTGAAGTTTGGAATCCAATTCTACTCCTGAGAACACCGTAGTATCGGCTACATCAAGACGGTCACCGTTTATAGATATCTTATAATTATGCTTTCTAACATTGGGTAGGGTAAAAACTACACATTTTGTTTTTTGAGCAATCAAAACTAAATTATTTACTGTAAACCAATTGTGTATCTGTGATAATGCACCGTTCACATCGTCATAGTCAGTTTTTTTTGTCATCCCTAAAAATCAGTGAAGTATCGTCAGCAAACAACACTATATCACAAATACCTTTAACATAAAAAGGATCATTTATATATACCAGAAATAGAAAGGGACCCAAAATTGAACCTTGTACAATAGCCGATAGATCGTGATCTTGAAGCATACAGTACTATTTTAGGTGGTACTATGTGGCTGTATGCTACCAACTATAAAATGAAAGCACTGCTCCCAGTAATTTCATTTTATTATAAATACTATCATTTTATTATAGTAAATATACAATTTGGTAGGTAGATTTTTATGACATACAGAAAAAATAAAACACAGGCGATAACAAATGCAACAACAAAGTAATATGATAGAGAAGTCATAATTATTCCGATGAAGTTTTATGGGCAGAGCCACTTGTGCTAAGAGTGAAAATGAGAGACACGATCATATTTGCGCAAACCAAATATGAATCTAATATAAAAAAATTGAAAAAGATTCGTATTTACACATAATAACATATCGGACATCCGTATATGTATAAGCCTTACGAATATTGGAGCAAAATAAACGTTGAACTGTTTGAACAGAACAGCGATAGGAAAAGAAAGAGACAACAAACCTAAAGCTGGCAACGTCGCACTTCCAAATACAGTCCATCCTGTGAGGACGCTAAATAATCGATGCCATAGGTAAATTATGATCAATATATCTAGGATGCTTTAAATGTATCATCATGGTTAGGGGTTCAAAAATGTTTGGGCATGACTGAAAGACGAATATCGCGGATTTTGTTTTTATCGGAAAACAACGTATCCCAAGGACCTGGAAATCAAAAAACTAAGCAGTATTCATTAAGACATGTTAATTAAAGTAAGGGGAACTTGGGGACGTCGTAATGATGCACCACGTACATGACGCCAAAAAGGTTGTAGGATGTATATATATATATATATATATATATATATATATATATATAACGGAGTAGGCATGTCCGAGCGCGTTTTTAAAAAACATGACGCCAGCATAGCTGACGTCACGAGTGTCGGAGTTTCGATCTTTAACCATCTTCGGTGGTATGAAATAAAACTCAGGAAATAATCCTCTCTGATTTATTCCAATATGAGACTGTCCGATCGCTCCGACGGCTCGACCAAGTCTGTCGATACCGGCGGGCGCTTGATCTTTTATAACAAAAATAGGTGGGTAGACTTATTCACTCAAGTTAACAGTTGTTTACAAACATTAAAATATTTCAGAGTAATTTAACATTTCAAAATTCACTAAAAATTATTCATTTAACAATGAAACAGTTTCAAATTATTAAAATAATCATAAAATAATAATTTCTGGACACGTGATTTCTTAAATACGTGGTTTCGCGCCGACACGGCCATTCTGACAGGCGGTGCGCGCTCTGCACCTGCCTAAGTTGTGCGATTGGAAATCTGTGAATCAAAAATATTTTTGAAGCAGGTATCTGTAAGCAACACATCATGTTGACCTTTGATAATTGTTTTGTAAAACAGTACACAAAGAAATCTCTCATGCACCTTTATTATAATAAATGTGGGCAGATTTTACGCACACTATGCTCATAACTGTGTCATAACTGTTAAAGGTTCTCGTAGATCTGTGGTGTATACATGTCTATACCACGGTCCACAAGGTCTCCCTACGGTATCTCATAGTTCTCTGTGGATACATCAAGGATCCGCGGGTAGCTCGAGGGTAACACATGGTTAGCTCAGAGGTATCACTCTCCAGATTACGGTATATAAATGGCTACCACGGCTCCACAACGCCTCCCAACGGTATCTCATGGTTCACTTTTGGATACATCAAGGATCCGTGAGTAGTACGAGGGTAACACGTGGTTAGCTCAGAGGTATCACTCTCAAACCGGAGTGTACGTGTTTAGTTATGGTTGCATGAGGAATCTCAATGGTAATTAATAATAAAAAAAAAATTTTTTTTTCTTTGTTTTTTTTTTTTTTTTCGTTATTGCTTTCTTTTTTATTTCTTTTTCTTTTTAGATTTTAAGCTTTTTCTTTTTAAATTTTAAGAGGTAAGATAAGTAAATTTTGCCTCACAGTTTTAATGTGATGATTAGTTCTCGTCGATGTTGACCACTCGGACTGACTGACCAGCTCGTGATATGGGTGGCAACTCCCGCTGTCACGGCCATTCTGCGGGACGGTGCGTGCTCTGCACCAGTCGCGTTTCTGGTTGTGGTGCTCGGCGAAGCTGATCACGAGCGCCCTCTGTCAACCAACTTCGCGATGCGATGCGATGTTATTCTTATGAAACCTGTAAATCTCGAAAGACACACTTAATTAGTCATATCATGTAATAGTGGTTACGTGGACTCTTAGTCTTTATGTTGAAAATAATTAATTTTAGTTTTCTGAGAATAAAAAGATGACTGTTATATTTCGAACAAGGGTCATTCGTTGCTGTAGTTGTGTTATTAGTGACATTCTGCGGGATGGTGCGTGCTCTGCACCAGTCGCATTTCTTGGTCGCCCGGCTGCGGTGCACGACGAAGCTGATCACGAGCGCCCTCTGCCGACCACCTTCGCGATGCGATGCGTTCTTATGAAACCTGTAAATCTCGAAAGACACAATTAATTAATCACATCAAGTAATGGTGGTTACGTGGACTCATTAATCTTTATGCTGAAAATAATTAATTTTAGTTTTCTGAGAATAGAAGCGATGACTGTTTTATTCCGCACAAGAGTCTCTTGTTGCTGTTGTGTGTTGTCAGTGCTGCAAAGTCCTCTGGTTATTAATGTCCATCAGGTTTAAGAAATTCAGGTGGTATGTGATGTTTTCTTTGTGTAATAAGAGAGTGGTGCAACTCCATATACTAGATGCACTGTTCAGTCTCGTAGTTCTTAATAATAATCAAGAACTAATCTTAACTCGTTTTTGAGGGTAGTAATAACTTTTTCCACTTAGCCATTTGCTCGGCTGTTTCCTGACGTGTTGTTTATCTTAGTGTCTCATTTCCCCGCGATATCCATGATCTCCGTGATCCACATGGTCACTTATTGATTTTTCAATTAAGATGTTCCACACATATGAACAGTATGGCAAATGAGGATGCCCTTGAAGCGTATTGTTCTTAATTGTAGGAAGTAGCCGCCTCAAGTGTTGACGAAGTGGGTACTCCCGCACTAGTCGGCTTTGGAGCTGATGAATGATTTATTGGATCCGTGGCTTGCGGTTCTGCCACATAGATGGGCCCCATTACACCGAAGTTGCTAGTAGATGTACCAAGCAGTAAGTGTGCAGTGCTTAGAGATCTTCTTATCACTTCGCAATATGGTTCTGTCTTGTAGCGATCCTTCTATGACAGGTGGAACCGAAGCTGATGAGGACGTGGCAGAGATCGGAGCTTGTTCCGATCCCGCTTCTGATAACGGAGTAGGCATGTCCGAGCGCGTTTTTAAAAAACATGACGCCAGCATAGCTGACGTCACGAGTGTCGGAGTTTCGATCTTTAACCATCTTCGGTGGTATGAAATAAAACTCAGGAAATAATCCTCTCTGATTTATTCCAATATGAGACTGTCCGATCGCTCCGACGGCTCGACCAAGTCTGTCGATACCGGCGGGCGCTTGATCTTTTATAACAAAAATAGGTGGGTAGACTTATTCACTCAAGTTAACAGTTGTTTACAAACATTAAAATATTTCAGAGTAATTTAACATTTCAAAATTCACTAAAAATTATTCATTTAACAATGAAACAGTTTCAAATTATTAAAATAATCATAAAATAATAATTTCTGGACACGTGATTTCTTAAATACGTGGTTTCGCGCCGACATATATATATATTTTATAATTATTAAAATTTAATTCCTAACAACTATGCATTTATTTTTTCAGAATTAAGAAAATCGAAAAAAAATAACACGGAAGCTATTTCTATTACGTTAGAGTTTAAGTTTTATGTATGGATGAAATTTAATAATAAAAAAAATAAATAAATACAAATTAGCACATCACATGAATATTTAGTGGTGCTTGCCTGGGTTTGAACCCGCAATAAGATGCGCGCGTTCTACCCACTGGGCCATCTTGAAATATGTAATTTTTGTGAACCAAAGAACTAAAATATTTAGAAGTGTCATATACGTAATTCAATATTTTTTAAAGATTGGAAATAGTAACAATTGAAAAATTTTAGCTCGTAGCTTCAGTGAAAGTGGGTGAAATATTGATTGCAAGTATCCAAGATATTTTAATAACGAACGAGGACGAACAAATAATTAAAAAAAATATTTTAATAAAAAAATTGAAACGAAATTTATTTGTTTTTTTGTTAAACCAAAAATAATTAAAAATACTTGAATTTAATTGAATCAGTTTTATTTCAAATATCAGTCAAAAACAATACAAATAATTCTAATATCCAAACTATTTTTATGAGATTTATGACTAAACCCACTGTGATTGACCGAGTTAACCAATAATTCTACTAAACTGACTTGACGATATTATTTTTATAGTAACTTTTTGATGCTGACTTTTTTAACTTAATTTTTTTTCTTTGTGTACCGATATTAGTAAAATGAACAAACTCTACGCTTTTTGTCAGTGTACAAATTACGAACAGTTCCAATTTTATTTAATAAATCGCTTAACAAACTTATAAAATTTAAAAATAGGTACGATTTAATATTTAGTATTACAACTAATTGAATTGATACAGTAAAAATTAAAGAAAAAATGTTTAAATTAACTATTTTTTGTACATAAAATAATAATAACTTAAGTTTAATTAATTCAGTTTAATTTTATCATAATTTTTTAAATGACACAAAGAAATTAAAATAATTCTGTTGTCCTGTCTATTTTTATGAAATCTATGATTGATAGAATTGACTTCGCTTCGCTTTCGCTCGGCGCGGCGCGCGGCGGTTCGGCGCCATCTATTGGAATATTCAGGCGTAACCTCGCCGCCTCGCTAAGCGTAGTGCGCGCGGGGACATGCCGTTTTTGTCGTTAGACTCGTTAGTGTATGTATGTGTGCGCGTGATTCTCAAGGGCAATTAGCTCCTGTAGTCCCCATAATCCTAAATTTAGCGATAATTTCTCGATTAGTTGTAGTACTCAACATGCATCGAAGATCAATCTTTTTCTACGTTGTCCATTAAATAAATGTCCAGAAACTGGGGATTTTATTTAGATACTGGAAGAAGTGAACCTATAATATTATACAATTTAAACGTAGACGCGAAATTATTGTATGGTACAATATTTGTTGCTCCAAATGATGTCATTTGAAAGCATGAATTGTAATTTCTAATATACCTTCCCGTCACGTAAATAAGAAGAGGTTCTGGTGATTTAACCAGTTGTGGTAATAATAATAATAATAATAATAATATACTTTATTGTACACCACAGTAACAGAGTAATTTAACAATAAAAATGAAATATATAGAAAATAAAATGAGATGCACAATAAGGCGGTCTTATCGCTAGGTAGCGATTTCTACCAGACAACCTTATGGGCTTAAAAACACAGTCTTCATTTCAGTGAAGGGTGGTGTCACATGTTATATATAATGTTTAATGTACCTATATTAAATAATAATTATCACATAATATACATACACATATTCATACAAAAATATATAAATATATACTTACTTACATACTTACATACATACATACATACATAGATACATACATACATACATACATACATAGATACTTACATACATACATTCAAAAATGCTATATCAAATATTAAAAGTATTGTCACCATAAGACAATGCCAGGAAATGGTCTTTCACAAGCTTTTTAAAAATTGATAGATTTAGATTATATTTTGGTAAATACATTTTACCAGTGGAGTAGCATATACCATCAGTTTATTTAGCGTGACAATATGGGCATACTATATTCATTGAACCAATGACCACATCGGGATTCATCTTGTTATCATTCATATATCACCTATATAGTAATTGAAGGCTGATTTATTGAGATTGGTTCTAGTTCTTGACTTAGTATATTTTAATCGTTGATCATCCAGTCATTGGGCTCGCTCGTCAGGTTTTTCTGTATCTCTTGATGAAGATGCTTGTTCGAAGATCTGAAACTTGATCATTACGTTGACTAATTGTTTTGGCAGCTCTCAAAGTAGAAATTCGGATTCTATTTGCTTCTATACGTATTTCTTGTTAGTGTGTTGTTTCCTGTTGTAGCTCTTTTGGATGACGCTGCGCATATATTTGTTGATGTTCCGATCTTTTGTTTCTTCAATGGCGTGGTGGTTTCTATTTATATAAATAAGTTGTTTTTTTGGTTATGTCTCTTACGTTTACATTTTATACTAAAGATTCATTGTTATTGGAGTTATGAGTATACTTACCAATTATGATTATTGTTTACTTTCTTATAATCAAAACGGCTAATCACTTCTTCTCGTATACGTAATTTATAATTATTTTAAAATGACAATTATTATTGTTGTGATTATTTTATGTTTATTGCCAAATGACGGAAATTAAGTCAGTTGTTATGCTTTTTGAATAGATTTTCATTTTTTATTTCATATTTCATAATTATAATAGTGCATCGTGATACACTTAAGAGCAATCTGTTGGTTATTTTTAATATTACGGATGAAATAATCACTTTCTCCATAAAACAATAGATATACATACCAATTTTCATAATGATCGATCAAATAGTTTCTGAGTTTATCGATGACACACATACAAACAAATGTACTTTTGTATATATAGATAGCCTATGATTTGCGCAAGCATATGTTTTTCCTGTATACCAATTTTTATAAAGATCGGTAAAGCTGTTCTCGAGGTTTAGCAGAACATACAGACAGACAGACAAAAATTACAAAAATGGTAAAAATTATGTCAGTCAATCATAAAAAAAACATTTATGACGAATTACGACAAAAATAAGTGTACAGACAGACTCTAGCGATTTATATAGTAGTATAATAGGTTGGGGAAAAAGTTTCTTCGTATTTTATATGAAAATTCAAAAAGTTTTTTTTATAGTTTATTTACATTTGACTAAAGTATGTAGGTGCCATTTAGTTCCATAACTTTTTGCCATCTTGTTGGTAGTGACATGATCCCATTGCTGTAAAAATTTTGGGGCTTCTGATCGAAAAACTGCGACAAGTGGTTTTGGCAGTCCTCTCGTGATGTTAACCTGACACTGCCTAAGGAATTCTGCAGAGACCGAAACAGATGAAAATCTGAAGGTGCAAGGTCAGGACTATACGGCGGATGCATTAATACCTCCCAGCCAAACTCTCGTAATTTTTGTTGAGTGGCTAAAGATGTGTGAGGTCTAGCGTTGTCATGGTGAAAACCCACACCCCTTCTGTTGATCAATTCTGGCCGCTTTCTCTCAATTTCTTGCTTCAATCTCATCCATTGTTCGCAATACAGTTCTGAATCGATGGTCCTGCCGGGCGGTAACAGCTCATAATTAATGATGCCCTTCCAATCCCACCATACACACAGCATTACCTTGTTGCGAGTTAATCCGGGTTTTGCCACAGTCTGTGAAGCTTGACCGGCCTTTGACCACGATCTTTTTCGCACGTTCATGTCGTATGTGATCCACTTTTCATCACCAGTTATCAGCTTCTTCAAAAATGGTTCGGTTTCATTACGTCGTAATAAAGAATCACAAATGAGTACACGGTTCATTAGGTTTCTTTCAGTGAGTTAATGAGGCACCCAAATATCGAGCTTTTTTGTGTACCCAGCTTTATTCAAATGAGTCAAAACCGTTTTGTGGTCAATTGCCAGTTCTTCAGCTACATCGTAACTACTAATATGCCGATCTTGCTCCACTTTTTCAAAAATGGCATCAATTTTGTCCGTAACAGGGCGACCAGAGCGAAATGCATCTTTGATATCAAAATTTCCGGCTTGAAAACGCTTAAACCAAACTTGCGCTACTCTCACAGATACTGCATTAGGTCCATAAACATCACAAATTTTTTTCGCGGCTTGAGTTGCATTTTTACCTTTTTTATAGTAAAATTTTAAAATGTATCGAATTTCTTCTTTAGATTCACTCATTTTAACAACAACAAAAACAAATGAAAATCACACAAATTCCTAATTTGAATTTGGAAGTGCCTTCTTTAAAATTAAAACTTTTTAATGATACCAAAACCAGCCAGATACAAATGGTATAGCCAAAGAGATTTTATTACAAGTTCATACATACTATATGCGAAAAGACTTTTTCCCCAACCTAATAGATTTAGTATTCACGTGCGATAGCTACATTATTAGCGTATTTCATGTATAACTTTGGTGTTTCTATACCGATTTCTATGATTCTTTAATATGGAATAGTAAATACTGTTAACTTTTTTAATTTGGGATGATTCAGAGTGTTATAAACGTAGGAATAGACAAATATAATCAGAAAGCTTCGAAATACTAAGCTACTGGGAGTGTCACGTGTTATTATGAGTCAACCGTAAAAGGTAGATATAGGCTGTCATGGGAAATTTTTTGTATAATTTTAAGGAGAACATTTCCGTAATACATGATTTCTATGTGCATTTAACCATTAAGGCTGTACACGCGACGGAAGCTTAAAATAGGGAGTAATTTCTACCGTTTTCCCAACATTTCCCTTCACTGCTCTGCTCCTATTGATTTTAGCGTGATGAAAAGTATACTATAACCAGCCCAGGAGTTTGAAAAATAATTGTAGCAAGTTTCGTTAAAATCCGTCGAGTAGTTTTTGTTTCTATAACGGTTATACAGACAGACAGACAGACAGACAGACAAAAATTTTACTGATTGCATTTTTGCCATCAGTATCGACCCCTGATCACCCCCTGATAGTTATTTTGGAAAAATATTTCATGTACAGAATTGGCCTCCCTACAGATTTATTATAAGTATAGATTTGTATCACGTAATGAGCATACACTATTTATTTTAAAGCTTATAATATTATCATTATTTTTATTTTATATACTCTACTTTATAAAAGCAGGGAATTTTTTTTATTTTGTAATCATATAAAATAAACCGTTCTATTTATATTCTACTGAAATATAACTGGCCTTATTGTTTTAATAACAGGTAATTGAAGTGTGCTCCAAATTAGGAATCACGGAGAACATACCTTTCTATTGACCTGACTATTTAGTCAGGTCAATGGAAAGGTATGTTATAAATATTTATTTAGCTATATTATTATTTCAAACAATACCGTCTTATTATGTACAATTGAACGCTGCTTCTAAGTCGAGTTCTATATCCAAAGGTTTTCTGAAAGAGATCGCTTTCTATCGACTAGACCGCCTTTGTTATACCTACCTTCTCCTGTCTTTTTTGTCTATAATACGAGTATACCTACATAAACATAAAGGCAAAACTTCAATTGTTAGCTTACCTTATAAAGAAAACTTAGAAATGAAAGAAAAACAATTGTAAAATAAAAATAACCACAAAGAACTTTTCTAAAAATTTAAATTATAGTTATACTTTAATGTGTATGGTTAATACTCGTACAAGTAAGTAAGTCTCTTTATATTCTAGATAAATGACTTTTTGCCTATTGTTATATTTATTAAAGTAAATGTATAGCTGAAATAAATAATATCTTTAAAATAAGAAAGCATTACAAGATTAAAAATAACGACTTGGAATTATTGCTCTTTACGATGAGAAGAGAGACTGAGTCAATTAAATTACGAGCACATAAGCCATAACATCTTAGATATCTATTTACACTTGTGTGTAACAATCAAATATGCCTACAGTATTGTTAGGGAAACTAAATGTATGGAAATGACAAATTTTGAGACGTGATGTAACTTCTCTTCAAAGGGAAGAAAAGTTTAATCCAGCAGTGGGCCATATGCATATACAGACTGTCTACTATTTAAGTTATAAACACCACCTTTCGGATCCTTATATTCGGTAATATAACCCGCTTGCTACGAAATCGGCATTTATCTGTCACCAATTAGTCACTCGTCAGGCTTATTTTGTCAGAAAGTATACGATATTCGAATATAAATAAAAAAGTATCATATATTCTCACTGGCAATGGGCATCTAGTTCTTCTCTTGTGCGAGGTAAGCCCACTGGCGTTCGCGGTGTCATGTCTACGCAGGTCTTTAACTCGCTAGGATCGCAGCTGTCTTCATTTATTTGTGCTCCGCCATCATCTGTAACAAAATAATGTTTATTACTGCAATAGACACGATAAGCTCAGCTGAAGCAGTCGATATTAATATATAAAACAGTGTCATTATTCCGTTCGTTAAGACGTCCAGAATTCCATTCCAAATTCCAGAAATAAAACGTAAATTAAAAGTTTAACAGATTGCAATTGTTCCTATGAACGTTTATTCCTATGAACTCATAAGGAAATGACCTTATGTGTCCTTATGTATGTAGATAAGAGGGCAGGAATCCCGATGAGTACGAGATAAAAGATGAACAATTGCTATCCGATCTTCATATGTGTATGCGTAATTGAGAAGAAATGAGATCGCCCAATGGTTAGAAAGCGTGCATCCTAATTGATGATTTCGGGTTCAAACCCAGGAAAGCACAACTATATATATGTGCTTAATTTGTGTTTATAATTCATCTCGTGCTCGGCGGTGAAGGAAAAACATCGTGAAAAAACCTACATGTGTCCAAATTCATCGAAATTCTGCCACATGTGCATTTCACCAAACCTCCTTAATAGAAGAGGACGCCTTAGCCCAGCAGTGGGAAATGTACAGGCTGTTACTTTACTTTACATTTATGCGTAACTGATACCGAGATTCATATGTGTATAATAAGCATCGTCATTGATGCGCTTCGAATACGGTAACAATAACATTACGCTAAAGGACTGTATTTACATTTATGATAAATATGTTGTGATGTATATATTATATTAACTTTTAAAAATCATATATTATATACATATAATTAATTCAAAACTATCTCAGACAGTTGTATTGTTTGTCAAATAATTCTACGTATTGTTTTAAACAAAAGAGTTGTGGTTTACGCCAAAATTGTATTTGAAGTTTTGTTCTGCTTTTGTTTTTCGTATTTATTTCGAATACACATATGACACAGAGTTTTGAACAAAATGTGATTTTTATCTCAAATGTACTAAAATAAAATATGTGTTGTATATTTAGATGGAAATGATTATTGGAAGTTGTAAAATAAAGCGAAATCCGTATAAATATATACCAGGAATCTTGAGTTCAACAGCGAAACAGCGAACAGGCTATTGCTTATAAACACGGATGCATTAAATCAAAACAATTTTGTAGCCTCTATTACTCGTGTTGTAAATGACCATGTCAGGGGTAAGACTCACACAAGCCGGTGAGTCAAATATTTTAGAGATAGAGGCTTCCTTGCTTGAAAAAGAAATATATTTATTTCATAGATACAGTTTTAATATACATATTAAACATTATTATATGCATCAGTAGGTACTCAGTATTGTAGTGTTGCGGTTTAGAGGACGCGTAAACCAACTACGGGAACATTTTAGTTCTCAAAGTGTATTGGTGATGTAAGTAGTAATTTCATACAGCGCCATTGTCTATGGGAGGTGGTGACTACTTATCAGGAGGCCTGTCAGCCTACCTATTTGATAAAACAAAAAGAAGGACGATACGTGCACTCTCCACTCACGTAAATTTAAGTGGTGGCTGAAACCAGGGTTGCAGCTAGTAGATATAATGAGTGTTAATTGAACATGCAGCTACTATTTTGAAATATATTTTTTGTGTGCAAATAGCCTTCAAGCCGGCTAACTTTTATTGTGCGCATTATTAGCGATATGACTATTACATATTACGAATTTTCTCTTTGTTTTTTAAGTAATACAAAATATAGAGATGTTTTGAAAGTTTATTGATTGCTTACTATATAAATGAAATGAATGCTTCAAATCGCGTAAGTGCTTGTAGCGCTTAGTCGACCTTTGTGTCATCGAATAGCCAGTAGAATTGTTCGCAGTATCGGCATTTTTCAGGTCTTGTCTGTTGTGGGTTTGATGTTTGGTTGATTTTCATTGTTTTGATGGTGATGTTTCAGATGGTGGGTTTTCATTGTTTTCAACACAGAATATAAATTATGTATTAATCAGAGGAAAGCCAGCTTAGGTTTTTGCCGGTTATTGACTACGAAGTAACTTCCATTCCAAATCGGTGGTAATTTTACAATTTACTTTTCAAAAGGCTTGTAAGTAGATTTGAAGGAGAATATTTAGATATTGACAACAAAACAGATTCTAGATTCTGTTACTTCTCTCCCTCTTCTTCTGTCGCAATAATTTTACTTAGGAAGACAAATGACTATATCTTATATGCAATTATTAAAAATAATTTTCAACTAATGCATTAAATATGAGAGCTAAATGAAGGTAGAGTGGGGACTATAATGTATGTATATATAATTGTGTAATGATGAAACGAAATTTTAATTACTCTATAGATAGTTGACTATCTAAATGCAATTAAAATTGTCTGAGGTGACGCTACGGCATGCTGTATTTAAATTTCAGTAGTCGAATACATATTCCAGTGAATGTCGCTTTCCTAGCCGTCGTGCAGAGTCCGGTCACGTTTTTAATAAGTATCACACCTATGTTAATAAGTAAATACTTTTCCGACCATGAAAAAAATGCGCTTGGTAAGGAAATATAAGTGAATTTTCAAAATGTCTTTTCATCGGCACATTTCAAATCATCATATTGAATTTAGTGTGACAGGAAATAGTTACAACTGACAAATAATAATGAAATATTTATTTTTATAGTATAAACACTAAATAAACTTATTAATTGAAATTAAAACATTTACGTTACATTACGTTCAAACACGTTAACTGTTATTTACTTTTTGTATTTTAACAGAATAGTAGTACCATTAAAACGTTGAACGCAATTAGTGACCTATAAATAAGCTGAACAGGAAATCAAAGTTTTAACAAATGAGGTTTTCACGTTTCAATTAAGGTTGTGATTATTTAAAAGTTTTGGTTATGCAACTGAATTCCGAAGTATTACTTTGCACCGCATTTAGATTTGATTCCGTTTTTCGAACATATCTCTCAACGGTGTTCTTTAGAATAATAAGTAAAGTGAATGAATAGCCTAATATAATACTAATAATTTCCCACAGCTGGGTCTAGGCCTCCTCTCCCATAAGGAGAGGGTTTGAAACATATTCCACCACGCTGTTCCATTGCGGGTTGGTGGAATACATATGTGACAGAATTTCGATGAAATGAGACATTTATAGGTTTCCTCACAATGTTTTGCTTTACCGCCGAGTACGAGATGAATTATAAACACAAATTAAGCACACACATATTATATATATAGTGTTGCTTGCCTGGGCTTTAACCCGAAATCATCGATTAAGATGCACGCATTCTAGCCACTGGTCCATCTCAAGAATAATATGCCTCTAGGTTCTTAAGATAAGTAATTAAACTATGATTTTTACATTCGGTTAGCAAGAAAAGCTATACTGACAGCATAATATGTTGGTCGCACAAAAAATTCAGCATTTCCTTACAGGAAGTAAGTTAAGGCTTTTCAGAAAATAAATAGTCATTTGGTCAGCCAAAATTATACAATTCCGTTGGCAATAATAATACTATATGTAAGCTCTTATATTTTTATTTATAGAACAAAATTAAAAACATTGCTTACCCATTACTTTAATAGATTGCTAAAAATAAATTTTCCAAAAATGTAACGGCAAATACGTTGTTAGGCCGATATTTCACATCAATTAATTTTATTTTCCCCATAACTGGATGCCGCTCAATTTACTTTTAGTCTATCAGTTTGCTTACAGAATATATTTTTAAAATTTATTTTTTCAATGGCAATCATTTTAACTTTATTATGATATTATGTAAAATTGGAACGTGTGGTGTAATATAATTGAAGAGTTTATAATATGCTTTATGTTAGAAGGCGTTAATCTTTGTCGTTTCTAGACGGATTTGAAAAATGATCTGTATTTGATAGCTCACATCTTGAAGAAGGATATAGCCTATTTAACATCAAGCTACGGCTGAGAGGGACGATGCAGGCATATTTAATGCGGATGAAAACGTGCGAAAGGGCTAGTGATTTTAATACTGTGAATGTATAAATTGATTGTGAATGACCACTTTTTATGTTCGAATTTAGAAAGATTACTTTTTAAAGTAACTATGTGACTTTATTAAAATTAATATTGGCGAACACAACTAATTTTCTGTGATTTACAAATATTATGTCTGAAAGTATGTGAAAGGCGACCACGCACTCTTTTTAAAGAATTGTCCAACAAGGACTTGACACATTCGGTCGGAAAATATACGTATATTTCGCTGCTAAAGGAAGTAGGATATCAAATTCTAAAATATTTTTAAATATTAACGATATTATTTTTTATTACTTTGCTGTGTTTGAGCAGTAATATTTAGTAAATATCCAAAAGATAATTGTTTAGATAACTTTCAAAGTACAACAAGTAATCGGCCGCAGATGTGATATATAACATGATCCCGACGCCTCTCCGATCCGTGTCAAACTGCCATAGAATAGATAATACTTGTTAAGAAATCGGCTTGGTACCCTTCTGATAATGAATTGTGTTTACTTTTTCATTTTAAATCTATTATTTTACCTGTAAAAGTAACACAATAATCAAAGTCAAAACAACTTAATGTCTAATCGACTTAATGTAAGTTCATTAATATTATACGCCAACTTTATAATATAATATAAGCTCTTAACTTTTTATATAAGGTTTTATCAATCGATTGCGTTAAAAACAACAACAAGAAAGAAAACCTTTTAAGGCTGCGAGGTCGACGTTATGAACTAAAATTATACAAAATAAATTATATTCAGTTCATTTATAAAGTATGTCTAAGAAGCAGAGAGTTTGGGCTAAAGCAGCGTTTACACTCTCGCGACTCAGAAGGCATGGACTACTGTCGGCTGTGCCTGAACTCTTTGCACTCACACTTGTGCTGAGTGCACTATATCTTCGAAACAATAAGCTAGTCTCTGAAGAATATGACAGCCGCGGAATATGTCAGAAACACACTATCGTTAGTTCCCATACATGAATCAATATAATAATGCCTACTAATACAATTAGCAAGATAACAAAGATTTTTTGCGGAATAAAAACAGTTTCAATATCTGTAGCGTTGCTATACTATATCATACTATAATCATACTAATTGATCATTAAAAAATATTTTCATAATTCTTCTGCTAGTTTTCCGGGGAGACGACTTTGTACTTTTACTACCTACTCATATTCATTATCATTTGTCATATATTCTATCGCTACTGATAGCTGACTTTGCGGTTTCATCACTATTTTTCTTTAATTCATTTATTAAGATGACATTTTGTTTATCTTTTTACGGTTTTCGTGTTCAGTTCTATTAAGAATTCGCTTGAACTTTGATTGTATTGTATATTTTTTTTTAGACGATATTTGTTCTCTAGATATTATGTGCCATAAATAACACATATTATATACTAGCTATACCCGCCCGCTTCGCTGGGCATTAGTCGTAGAAAAATATTTTTTTAATTTTTAATTTTGTAATTAATTACTGATAGAATGTACAAATAATCAAGAAACATGCGAGCTCTAATCAAATACTCAAAAATTATTTCATTTAATATTCGTCAATGATGTTCTCGATAGGCTGCAGACTGGTCATAACACCCATAAACTTATTTATCAAGACCATATCTTCTTTTTTTGAATCCGGAAACAGATATGATTTATGAGAATGTTTTTGTTGGTGTAATCTCGATGTAAAGTTGGTACGATGAAAATTTTAATTAAATTTCTATATTCTGGAGAAGTTTGAATCACACAAAAACGTCCTCTATTATCCGGTTCTATCAAATATCGATGTTATTACATTTACAACCTTGTCATCTGTATGTATCACGTAAATAAATGTACCCTTTGGCTTGAAGTTTTGATTGGTTGCATCGAATGTAATTTAATCGTTCGTTCTCGACCATAGCGTACATGTCAACAATGAATTGTTAAAACAGTTGACGATGCTTCAGAATATGGTTAGATTAATTATCTCTAATTATACGATACGCATAAAAATCTAACTCTTCGATGTCACAGAGCCAGTCGTGAGATTATTTTGATACAGTCCGAGATGATATCCATCTTCTGCTCGCATAATCATAAATGGATACGTAATAATTGTCATACGATTGATATTTTTCAGCGACACCTAGATTGTTTTTGTGTCGCTTAGTGATAACAATACCTCGTTATGTAATTTCTGTACCGACAATTACAGCTGTGACTTCAGGAGCTATGGAAGCTTTAATACGCCTTTTATGCTCTGCGTTCTATCTGCATTGATAATTACTTTGAATCATTTGTTTTTTCACTTTCTAGAGCAGTTTTAGGCATAATCCTAAATTAAGCGATTATTTCTCGCTTAGTTGTGGTACTGTACATGCATCGAAGATCAATTTTTTTCTACGTTGTCCGTGAAATAAATGTCTAGAGATTGGGGATTTTATTTAGATACTGGAAGAAGTGAACCAATCATATGATACACTTTAAACGTAGACGCGAAATTATTGTATTGTACAATATTTGTTGCTCCAAAGGATGTCATTTAAAAGCATGAATTGTAATTTCTAATATACTGAAGGAAATATTTAGACTCCTTAATAGTTCCCGTCACGTAGGTAAGAAGAGGTTCTGGTGATTCAACCAGTTGTGGTAAATACATTTTACCAGTGGAGTAGCATATACCATCAGTTAATTTAGCGTGACAATATGGGCATACTATATTCATTGAACCAATGATCACATCGGGATTCATCTTGTTATCATAACCTATATAGTAATTGAAGGCTGATTTATGAAGATTGGTTCTAGTTCTTGACTTAGTCTATTTTAATCGTTCATCATCCAGTCATTGGGCTTGTCAGGTTTATCAGTATCTCTCGATAAAGATGCTTGTTCGAAGATCTGGAACTTGATCATTTCGTTGACTAACTGTTTTAGCAGCTCTTAAAGTAGAAATTCGGATTCTATTTGTTTCTAAACGTATTTCTTGTTGGTGTGTTGTTTCCGTAGCTCTTTTGGATGACGCTACGCATATATTGTTGATATTCCGATCTTCTATTTCTTTAATGGCATGGTGGTTTCAATTTATATAAATAAGTTGTTTTTTTTGTTATGTGTCTTACGTTTACATTTTATACTAAAGATTCATTGTTATTGGAGTTATGAGTATACTTACCAATAATTATTATTATTTACTTTCTTATAATCAGAACAGCTAATCACTTCTTCCCATATATGTAATTTATAATAATTATCTCATTTTAAAATGACAATTATTATTGTTGTGATTATTTCATGTGTATTGGCATATGGCGGAAATTAAGTTAGTTGTTATGCTTTTTGAATAGATTTTCATTTTTTATTTCTTATTTTATATTTATCGGTTGATCGGAATATAAGTGGATCGTGATACACGTAAGGGCCATCTGTTGGTTATTTTTAATGATACGGATGAAATAATTACTTTCTCCATAAAACAATAGATAAACATACCAATTTGCATAATGATCGATCAAATAGTTTCTGAATTTATCGATGACACACATACAAAAACATCCTTTTGGCTATCTATATATACTTTTGTATGTATAGATCGCCTATGATTTGCGCAAGTACATGTTTTTCCTGTATGCCAATTTTTATAAAGATACAGACACACAAAAATTTCTAGAATGGTAAAAATTAAGTCAGCCAAAGAACACAGTTATGACGAATTACGACAAAAATAAGTGTACAGACAGACTCTAGAGATTTATATCATAGTATAGATTTAGTACTGACGTGCGATAGCTTTATTATTAGCGTATTTTATGTATAACTTTGGTGTTTCTATACCGATTTCTATGATTTTTTTTATGGAATAGTTAATACTGTTAACTTTTGTAATTTGGGATGATTGAGAGTGTTATAATCGTAGGAATAGACAAATATAATCAGAAAGCTTCGAACTACTACGCTATTGGGAGTGACACGTGTTATTGTGAGTCAACCATAAAAGATAGACATAGGCTGTCATGGGATATTTTTTGTATAATTTTAAGGAGAACATTTTCGTAGTATATGATTTCTGTGTAGCTTTAACCATTAAGGATAAACAAGCGACGGAAGCTCAAAATATGGGGTAACTTTCCCGTTTTTCAGACATTTCCCTTCACTGCTCTGCTCCTATGGACTTTAACGTGATGAAAAGTATACTATAACCTGCTCAGGAGTATGAAAAATAATTGCACCAAGTTTCGTTAAAATCCGTCGAGTAGTTTTTATTTCTATAACGGTTATATGGACAGACAGACAGACAGACAAAAATTTTACTGATTGCATTTTTGCCATCAGTATCGACCCCTGATCACCCCCTGATAGTTATTTTGTAAAAATATTTCATGTACAGAATTGACATCTCAATTTTTTGGTCTTCAGAATTAATGAAACATCACTCCTGTTCTGGTATAGGTAACATCAGTGTTTAAGAAATATTTTATTAATTTCCTATTAAAATAAAATATTAAACTACATAGGACTACTTTATATATGTTAATGGACGTCTTTAAATTTAAGTGGCCTTGCTATTGGTATAGCATAGAACCAATTTCAAATTTATCTGTTAATTAGTTTTTATAAGTTTATTGTTTTCTAAAATTTTTAATATTTTGTCATGACTATTCCAATTTTTTTCAAACTCAATGTAAATAATGAAACAATTTAATTTGTATCTGTATAGATTTTCCATAATAATTATTATTTTATGTGCATCCCGGAAACTCATGTACACAATTTGTTTGCAGGACTATCTAAATCTCTCTCTGCTCTGACCCCGACACTCATACAAATTGTAATATCAGAGTCAGAAACTCCTCGACAATTTATTACTCGCACTAGATTAGATTGCATAATAGGCAAAACTTTTAAAGGTGTAAATGAAAAATGAAAAATAAACCAATCAATAATAGCATGTTTGTACGTGTGTTTTTGTAAAGTAAACTACCATATCGATAGTTACCGTAATATGTTACAAATAACACATGGTAATGTGTAACGAATAACACGATACGCAATGTAATCCGACAGAATCAATTTGTTGGAATATAGTGTGGGATCATCCGCAGCAAATATCCATAAGTCTTGATCTTCAGCCGCGCACAATGTCTCTTATCTGGTAAAATATCCAGAATATTCACTTCAAACACGTCACTTCTATTATAGGAAGAAAACCGCGATCCACTTAGCTTTAAGTTTTGAATATTATTATGAATAATTGCTTATTAGTCTATTTCGATAAATGCTTAGTATAAGTTTTTAAATGCATTTCTCGTTTGTTGTTTTTAATAGCCAATGACGCCTAAAATATATAATTGATAATGATATTATTCCCGCTTATATGACTCACGATATGTGCGATATGGAGAACGATACAAAATAATACTTACTTGCAATCAAAAGAGTTGTAAGAAGAAAGAAAAACATGGTCCCATAGATTGTTTTAGTACACCTTAATTATAAACAATTATTATATCGATGCATTTATCACGAGAACTTTGTCACAGTGAACTTGAAACTTCAGCTCGCTTTAACGCGCTCGCTTCCAAGCGAAGCTCGTGTAACGTCCACACCGGGGTAGAACTCCCGCTTAACTAACGGGAACCGCTGCCGGGAGGTTTGCTCTTGTAACTTATGCATTAGTGACATAACTTACTTATTTTCTCAGACATTTATTTTGTTAATTGATAACGCATATACACAAAGCCTTGAGTTGTTAAGTGATATATTGGTTTAATTTACACATTATTAATAAATATATCAAGGACAATACTTAGATAGTATATTTTCATGTTATAATTCACGTAATTCTTTGGGATTTTTGCCTAAGAGTAAGTGGTTAATTTATGTTTCTTATAATTAATATCGTGATTGGCGAATAAGGAACCTACGTTTGCCATTTGACATCCGCCATATGTGTGCCCACAAACCCGCATTGAAGTAGCGTTGCGAGATAACTGTAACCTTCCCCTTAGGAGGGCCTTTATTATTTGCTTATGAATAAGAACTAATTAAAAGTACTTATATATTTGTGGGAAAAACACTTAACCCACCCCCTCATTGGTTCGGGTACCTTTCTGATGGTTTCCACTGCATTAAATGCTTTGTCCTGGCTTGTCGTTAAGATTTATTTTTAATAATATTTTTTCATTTACATTCAAAAAATGTGCTTCTATTCTTACTGTCACTTAAGGGTGTAACCATGTTGCGGTTTCAAAGCCCTTTTAAAAGCATAGACGAGGCGAAGAGGCGACGAGGGGGATAAATAAACAAAGATAAAAGAAATGGTATAGACATAATACATTTATTTTTGTATATAAAAATTACTTAATAAAAGTTATGTAAAAAAACGTGTAATAAATGTACTAAAAAAGAAAGTATGTAGACTTTGAAATTTAAACTAACCAACTGATTTTAATGCGGTTTCTCAATAAATAGAATGATTCAAAAGAAAGTTTTAAATGTACAAAACAAACATATTATATAAGATTTTAAATGAATATGGTTATTTTTATTATTACAGTTATTAAAAACGGGATATTTACCATGTTTTTTTATTTGATGGAGTTCGATATTTCGACATTATCAACGAAAGCCTGTTCACGAGAGTCTCTCGAAAAATAAAAAACATACTTTAATACATATTATAGTAGAGAAAAGCCGATAACTTCAACTTTCTTGGCCGGAAAAAGGGCAAGAAAGTGTCTATATAATTTTGTTTTTCAATATAAAAGTTATATTATATTTTGCCATAGGCACAGTGTTGCCAGGCGAGTAAATTAAAATAAGTTTAATTTTAAGCGTTATGACTCGGTAATAATAATAACTTGACCGCATGGCGTTGCAATAGCGTCTTTTCTGCTAATATTTGCACGCTGATCCGCCTGGCGCCCGCGGACGCACGTTGGGCTTGTTGTTCCGGATTACAATTGTTTAATTGATTTTACACTATGTGCGTTTCTATTCAATTTTGTTATGAAATGTTTTTTTTTCTAAACAATTTCGGCTACTGTGGACATTCTTAAGACTCCAACGACCAATAGAATGGCTCTAACTCGACCCGACTCAAACTCAAACTTTTGAACTGATGGCGGTTCTTTATTTACCCACAAGGTTAAGTTAAAAAAAAATCAAACAAATATCCATAACACCTCGTAAAATAATGTGTATAAAAAAACAGATTCTTAAAAATTTTCATTGAGTAGCAATAATTATCATCCATAGACCCACTTTAGCCAAAATATCAACTCATCTGTCGAGAAATGCTCAACAAGATTTTATTACTTCAAGCCATGCAATGGCACTACGCAGTAGAATTATGCAAACAATTGAATAAAACGGCCCATTTGAGTAGTAGCCGGAAACGTTTCAGATCTAAATACATCAAGCCGTTTGACAATTAATCTAGAACCTATGACTGATTCTCTAATATTTGTAATTGATGGAATTTGAAATTAATTGGACAAATCATATCTTATGTAACATTTTTATAAGGACTAATTAACTAATAATATTATGGTCTTTTCATTATATCTAATAATGCTTGTTGTAAGATTTAATGAAGCGAGATTGCTTCAAAAACTTTTATCAGTATTTTAATACGAAGCTTACATATATTAAAGTCCCGGGGCTATAAATGTCGCGAAGAGCATAGTTTGAAATATGTTTAATACCGACCTTTTTTCAATATGCCATTTTTTTAAAGAAAACCTTCGTTCATATCATTATAGATAGCGTGTGAGTCGGATATGTGTTGAAAATCACTACATAGTACAAAACGAATACCCTTTATCTGTCCCTACATACCTATGTATGCTTAAATCTTTAAAACTATTTTGATGCGGTTTTTTTTAATAGATAGAATGATTCAAGAGGAAGGTTTTTGTGACAATACATAGACAAGGCTGAGAGCTGAGATGGCCCAATAGTTAGAACGCGTGCATCTTAACCGGTGAGTTTGGGTTCAAATCCAGGCAAGCACCACTATATATCTGTGCTTAATTTGTGTTTATAATCCATCTCGTGCTCGGCGGTGAAGGAAAACATCGCGAGGAAACCTGCATGTGTCTAATTTAATTGAAATTCAGCCACACGTGCATTCCACCAACCCGCATTGGAACAGCGTGGTGGAATATGTTCCAAACCCTCTCCTCAATGGGAGAGAAGGCCTTAGCCCAGCAGTGAGAAATTTACAGGTTGTTACTTTACTTTACTTTACTTTACATAGACAATATAGTAATTAAACAGTGATAAATTTAGTAGTAGTAAATTTAGTATCGGCTTTGCGCCAGCGAAGCCAGGGCGGGTCGCTAGTTTTATATTATCTTTATATTATACATACAATCAGTTAATTATTTTATTATGTCCTAAAAATATCAAACAAAGCACAAGCGTTTTAATATTTTAATAATCTCATCGCCTAACTGAAATTATAACAAATACGAGATATAATTAACGTTAAATTAATTCGCTTAATTTAATTTCAACGATAAATTTGTTATTATATGTAACACTTTATTCGCTCACACTATACAAGATTGATAGTGCGATTGGGCTATTTGTCGGGATATTTATCGTTGCTGATTATACTTTAAATTACGACCCGAATTTGTATGACATGCTTTCAACTTTTAACTTTATAATTTAGCAGTATAATAAAACAATCTTTGTATATGTAACAAATGAAATAATAATATGAAGTTCACGCTTGTTACGTTGAGACTCTAAATTTAGAGCTAATTCGGTATATAAAAATATAATAATATACAAAAACCTTCTCCGAAACATGCTGCGTCTTCTGAAATCTCGTATAAGTATTGTGTAAATTGGTTTAATTTTTTTTTTAATTTCAAAATAACAACAAGGTCGCTTAACTAATTTTATCCAACTCGGCCCGAGGCTCATCAACGCCGCCGCCGCTCTTGGTCGCCTCCTTCCGAATGTGGGGGGGCCGGGGTCACTATGCCGGCGTCTCTATTCCGGCGTAGTGAGGTCGATGGCGCTTTACGGTGCCCCGATCTGGATAGATGCCCTCACCACTAAAAATCGGGCCCTGCTGCGCAAGCCGCAGAGGGTCATAGCGGTGAGAGGCATCAGAGGGTACCGTACGGTGTCGTGGACTGCGGCGACACTTCTCGCGGGCGATCCGCCCTGGGAGCTCCAGGCGGAGGTGCTCGCGGAGGTGTACCGGTTCCGGGTCGAGGCGAGGGACCGCGGCGAACGTCCAGGGTCGGCGGAGATCGGGCGGATCAGGGCTCTAGCCCAGCAAGCCCTGATCGTCCGATGGCAGGAAGATCTGGGGTCACCCACGGCGGGCCTAGCGACAGTGGAGGCGATCCGTCCCCACTTGAGTCGCTGGGTCGAGAGGAAGTACGGCACACTGTCGTACAGAATGACGCAGGTACTTACTGGACACGGATGCTTCGGTAAGTACCTGCACGGGATAGCGCGGCGGGAGGAGTCACCCTGCTGCCACGAGTGTGGTGCGCCAGTGGATTCGGCGTACCACACCCTGTACGAGTGTGCTGCTTGGGGGCCCCAGAGGCACACCCTTGCGGCGACTATGGGCGGAGACCTTTCGCTGCCGAGCATCATCAACGCCATGCTCGGTAGCGAGATGTGCTGGTCAGAGATGCGCTCCTTCTGCGAAAGTGTCATGTCGCAGAAGGAAGCCGCGGAGCGGGAGCGGGAAGAGAGTGCCGCCACTGACTCGCTCCGCAGAAGACGACCGGGGAGGAGGAAAAGGCGCTACGCGCACCTTCTCCCACCGCCTCAATAGGCGCCGCAGGGACTAGGGGGGTCCCAGTACCCCGGGAATCACCCCTAGGTGTTAGAGGCCCGCATAGGTGGGCCGACCGTCAGGGCGTCACGGTAGCATGCGTAAGCGATCCCGTGGCGTCCATCGAAAGACGGAGAGGGTACCGCTGGTTTTTTAGTGGGTAAACCCGGCGTACTTGGGCGCACTCGGCGTCCAGGGCTCCGGGGAGTCCCACACACCCCCCACTTTCCATCACGTGGGGGAAGCGCGTAACGCGTTTTTCCAGCGAGAAAAAAAAAAAAAAAAAAAAAAAAGGTCGCTTAACTAAGTAGTATAAATTGAAATAAAAAGGCAGAATAAATAAATAAAAAATTTAACAAAAAGACAAACCGACTTCAGAGAAAACACTATTTAAAAACAAATTAATATGCACTAAAAAGTAAAAAAGTAATAATTACGTATTCAAAACATTTTTTGGAGTTCTCCTAAATAAAATTAAATGAAAAATATTAGACTACTTAAAATTCGAATTACGATACCAAAATGCAGTTAATATTGAACAAATACATTCATTTATATGAAGTAAAAGAAAAAATCAATTTAAAGTTTTCCTAAGAAGATAATGTTTGCACAAGAAGAGTTTCAGTTAGCTGAGGAAGGCAGACGTGCGTCGTGACATATTCGTAATATACTTGCTGACATTTTGTCACGTTCCCTTACCTTATACACACTTCATCTTTTTAAGTTAATAAATATAGAATCGAATAATGTTTTTTTAAACCAAAAGAAAGTTATCAAACATTTTAAAGACAAGCGTTTATTTTATTTATGTAGTATCTTTCAGCGTAGTATATTGGGTGCAATTAATTTTAAATTGAAATGAACTGACGCATACAAAAATTTTGCTACAAAAACAATGTAAAGACTGGTGTCTGTTATTATTTAAATTAATGTAATAAAACGTAAAAATTTTCAATCATTTAAACAAAAATTGAGAAAATAATTACAATGAAATATACATGATACTACAATATGGTACATTATTTTTTGATAATACAGTGATGGTCAAAATCTTACCATTATTTAAACTCTGCTCTTAACCGACACGCCTCTGGAACAAAGATGCTTTTTGTAATTAATTCGATTTTAAATCATGGTGACATTCGAAATTCAAATTTTTCAAAAATAAGTACATAACATATATTTTCCTTTTTCATAACACACTAAAAATTTTTTATAAGGCTTCACTTGTATCACGTCTTTCTTTACTTTGGCCGCAGTCCAGTTGTTAGCAGACCGTTTCCCATTTCACCAGTCACTGAACTGCAGTATAAATATGTCGGCGCGAACAACGTGTATGCCCACAATAACTTGTAACAAACATAGACATTTTTCAAGTAAAATTAACACTAAGAAATGCACTAGTACTTAACGCCTTTTCGTGTATACTAAATGTTTTAGCCTTTTTCAGTAAGATATATATATTAATATCATAGATGTGAAAGTAACTCTCTGTCTATCTGTTTATCGCTATTTCACGGCTGAACTGAATTTGATGAAATTTAGTTCGCAAACTTGGACTCCAAGAAAGCACACACTCTACTTTTTTGCCTAACACATACAACCTATGCTCTAAAACACGAGCGAAGTCGCGGGCCACTAAAAGTATTTTTTTATTTTATAGTTCCAACAGTTTGTTATGATTTTGGAGCGTGGGATAACTTTGATAACAATACTCACTGCGGTTTACATGGGTCATTTATGTTTATATTTAGTTTAGCGAAATTTTATGATCAACGAATAAATAATTATGACATGAAATCTGTAATTAACAAATTGAAATTATACGCTTTTTTAAATTTAATTAGTATGTGATTGTTGATGCTTACGTGTATACGGGCTTTATTTTGGTACGTCAACTATATTTTTAACCAAAGTCTCGTAGTAAAAGTTTATGTTGTCAGTCATGCTCATTCCCGCGAGTTAAGTGATATTGAAAATCATTCGCGAGCAATGTACCGCCGTTGTGCAAACGCTATTTTCAATTTTATTTACTGTGCCCGCGATCTTGTACGCCTTTGAATTTAAAAAAATACTGTTGTAGCCTAATTTACTCATTATTATATCAGTCATGTTCTAGTGAAAGTTCCGTCAAAATCGGTCCAGCTGTTCCAGAGATTAGCCGAAACAGACAGACAAAAACCATCTATTCACCAAATATTCTACCGCCATACAGCAATACTGTTTACTGATAGTAATTGTTGTGTTCCGGTTCGAAGAGTGAGTGGGTAGTATCTGCATAAAGAACGTAACGTCTTTGTTTCCAAGGTTGGTGGCGCGTTGAAGTTGTAAGGAATAGTTCATTATCTTGCAGAGAGTGTCTATGGGCGGTGAAGATCACTTACTGTCGCGTGGCCTTATATCACATAAAGGTTTTCATTATTTTATGCTATTTATTAGCCATCGGAGTATGACTTCGATTTAAAAATATATAAGTTTAAGGACATAATGTGTACATATTTACGTATTTATTTCTATTTTATTAAAGATTCCGTCTGAACTAAATGGTGCTTCAGTTCGCTAACTTTGGAAAGTGCATTTCCAAGCAACCCGATGTAAGGTAACCTTTGTTTACGCTTAGATTAACTTAACATAACTGACCAACACATGTCTTCTGTGAAACGTACGATGCATTATGAGAGTCAGGAGGCGTTATCTCACGTTATAAAAATTTAAGCCGAAGTTGAACAGACTAGTTGGCGAATAACTACGCTCATGCAAAATGTAGACTTACCGTCCTACGTAAATGTGGTTAGATAGTGTTTACATCTTTATTTCTCGGTAAAAATAAGTTCCTCAATTTCATCTATCAACCAGCATTGAAACAGCGCAGTGAAATAAGCTTAGTACCTTCCTTTCAATGGTGTGAACGCCTCAGTTTACCAGAGTGATATTTATAGGCTGTAACGTTCATTAATTATTCATTTAATTTTTAAAATAAAAAACAATAGCAATAATTTAAATATTTATAATTTCGTTGAATTTGGAACACATGTGTTCGTTATACAGGCTGATAATTTTGCTTTGGGATATTTGGAGTATCACTTGCGTAATCGTATCGAGCTCTCTCTTGTTGGCAAAGCCTGCATCGTGCTAATTACATACTCGAGGCATACTGCCTTATCATACCATGGATACAATAAATTCACGACAGGAACTCAATAGCTTTTCATTCATAGATTATCCGCTGATCTGAAAGTATTTATCTTAATTCTAAAGTATATGTTATTCTTAAGATGTGGAACAAATTCTTGTAAACTGTATACGGATATAATGTAGAAAGAGATATCGCAAATGCCATAAAACTGTATGATTTTTTTTGCTAGGTTTCGAATTTCCACAATAAAGAAGGGTTGCAAAAATTCTTAAATCAAATTTAAAAAAAGACACCGTTTCTAGACGTTCTTAAGTCTACCCAATCTTTGATGAACCCTTCTTTCCTATAACAGACATGTGTCGGGGATTTCCTTTAGATCTAATGATTTTAAAAAAAAATTGTAATTTCAGTAGTATTCGAGTAGACAGGCTTACGTTCCGCTATCTTGCTTTTTTAAAGGTTACGTTTAATAAATAATACTTATATACTATAGGCTTTAGGTCTTAACAATTATAGAGAGGATGATTATATTTTACTCGAAACGACCAATTCTATTTTACGGCTATTTAAGCATACAGTTTGGGTTGTCATTTGTCATTGTATTTATGGTACATACATATGCTCTCTTGTCATTTACGAAACGTTTTGCGGATGCCTATTTGCATTTTTTGAGTTCAGTGACGAAATTTATAACATCAACCATTTCCATCAATTTGTTTTGTTTAGGATCGGTTTGAATGCATTTGTTCTCACATTTTTGACATGCAAATTGAAAGTTATTACAGTTGAAATTATATTGATACGTAGAATAATCAAAATAATTTATATAATAATTTATAAAAATTGTTAGTGTTAGTATTGTATGTTCCATAATCTATCTTTTGATTGTTTTCTAATGAAATCAATCTACGCAACTTAGCAGTTCGGCGAAATACTGACGCTCAGTCGCTGGCCGGTAATCTATTTACCTGTAAAACTATTAGTAGTTAATATGCCTATATTACTGATTCGTTGCAGATCAATAACTTGTTTAT